>NW_011371359.1:3434868-3443029 GCF_000150735.1 Paracoccidioides brasiliensis
CCCTTATGCCAAATTAGGTCTTCATCTCCTACACCTGACAGCTGCTGGTTCCCCCCTCTCCTACAACCGTAATATCAAGCCAAGAGTAGACAAAGGATAGTAGCCAGTTGTTCCCGGGCACTTGATGCAGTGTATAAATAGATAATAAAGTCTCCGAATAGAGCACCCTATATACAATAAGAAATAATGAAAACATGACAGCAGTGCACAGGGGGGGGGGGGGGGAAAGCGCGGCACGATGATGCCACATCATAATAACAAAGGGGAAAAACGAGGAGAACCCACCTTCGCACCCATCTTCATACACAGCTCTCTCTTCTCATTACCCGCATCAACGGCAATAATCTGCAACCCCATTGCCTTAGCGTACTGCTGTGCCAGCGATCCCAGCCCACCCCCGGCCCCGACAATCGCCACCGCCTGGCCGGGAGCTGCTTTGCTTTCCTTCAGCGCTTTATAAACAGTCACTCCGGCACAGAGAATGGGCGCTATCTGATCCAGCGGCACGTTCTTTGGAATGGGAGTGACATGTGCCGCCTTCCCAATACAGTACTGCTGGAACGTCCCGTCCACCGTGTAACCCGAAAGGATCGCCTTCTGGCACAGGGGCTCGTTTGCACTCTCGCAGAAGTCGCACGACAGACATGACCCGTTGATCCATTTGATGCCGACATGGTCACCGATTTCGACGTCGGTGACCAGCTGTCCGCGGGCGACGACGACACCAGCCCCTTCGTGTCCACCCACCAGGGGCATTTTCACATCCAGGGGCCAGTCACCCTTCATCGCGTGAAGGTCGGTGTGGCAGACGCCCGAGTATTTTATGTTTACGAGGACTTCATCGGCGCCCGGCTTTGGGACGGCGATTTGTCGATATTGCACCGGCCCGCCGACTTTGTCAGCCACTTGGGCCCATTGCTTTTCGGGAATGGGGATTTGAGGTGCCATTTCTGATTACTTGGGTTTTGACGTTGGATGAAATGATTGGGTGGTTTGTTGTTTTGCTAAGGGAGAGGTGGCGCTATGTATATAAACATATATATAGATGCATATAGAGAGATATATATGTATGTATGTATTGACCGGGATGGAGTGGATCAGGAGGTATATGGATATGGGTAAACAGGGATTTGATATCAGGGAACATAGATGGCCTTTTTATATCGCAGCAATTTGATGATTGCTCTCTATAATTGAGACGCGGAACCCCCTCCTTCCTTCCAGCATCCCTTGGTGCGTCAGACCACTGCGACCTGTTGTAGTGGCTGCGGCTGGCAAGGGAAGCATAAAATTGCAAGCTCCGAACCGACATTAATCGATGATGATTGGCAGGCTTCCAAACGTACCCATAAGCCATCCCCGCCTGGGTTATCATCAAAAAACCCCACGAACGATTCTCAGGAAGGACATCCATGCCATATTCCATGGACAGAAAAACAATGTGGGGATGTTTCCAATGGCCGAACCCCATATTCGGCAAACTCTAACTGGACATCCCTCTAGATCATGGCATCATTCCATGCTAACCGAAAGGGCGTGGCTGAGACTAGTTGGTCAGTTGGCTCCGATGTATTACATCAGGGGGGCGAGACGGGCCCACTTGGGAAGAGCTGAAATCTTGATTCCTCGACTCGGGCTTTTATCGTACGACGGGAAGTTCGGCAGTCCGCAGCGGAGTGCATTGCTTTTCGGACGGGTGGAGAATGCAGCCTGTTGTTGTAGATAACATACAGACACCTCGACAAACTGATTTCTCTCTCTCTCATGTTGGGGGGCGAGGGAAAAATTGCCCGCAACCCTCGCCTACCAAATGGGGTTTAGCGCGATCTGATAAGGCCGAGGTTTCCCCAACTAAACGGCCTGCGAACTAATGGACTAGCTTAGCTTAGGTAATATAGGTGGGTTTATCATCAATCTTCCCTCTTGTTACGTGAAGTTAACCCCAAGGTCCTTCCCTTCAACCAGCCGTCGTCGGTCTCCCTCTTCTCTCAGCCATGCAGCTACTCTCGTCTCTCGCGCGCCCTGAAGGACGTGGAGAACCTTCACAACGTCTAAGCATGGAACACATTTGGAAAAGAAAGAAAGAAAGAAAAAAAAAAAAAAAAAAAAACTTTAAAAAAGGAGCCGGGAAGGGCGGTTCGGCCCGCTACGTTTCGACGATCTCAGTTCTTCCACCAAGGTCCTATATCTCAGACGAACCTTCATGGGTTCTTCCCATTTAGCTTCTTTCTAGCGGGTGGGGCAGCGGTGTTTACCAAACAATCGCCTTCGCTGGATTTCCGGGGGGGAGGAGAGAAGGGGGGGGGGCGGGGCGGGGCGGGGCGGGGCGGGTAATATTGAGGTGAGGCAGAATGACAAGAAACTGCCCGCGTTATTGACAAGTTGGGGAAATGGCACGCAGCGGCTGTATCAGAATTTGGTCAGCTAATTCCTTTTTCGCCTTTGTGCGTCAGGCTATCTGGTCTTCCTGGGTCAGCAAAAACACAAAATTCCCATTTCCTGAATCCATGGAGCCAAGCAGCCGGTGAAGCTTGGTGATTGAGAATATATATGTGTTTCTTTGCTGCCAAAACGTTGGTTCAAAAGGGTTGGGCCGCGCATGACAGCAATGGTGGAAGAAGGTGTTTTATTGTCATATGAGAACTATGCTTAGTTTTTGAATAGCTGTTGGTTTTTAAATGGGTTTTACCTGACAGCTGGCCGTGTTCATGGTCCAACCTGCAATCAGGGCACGCTGCAGAGTTTCGAGCATGGACCTCTCCATTCTTTCCCCACAGCTCGATCTGGAAGGTTATTATTTTTAATTTTTATTTGTTTATTTATTTATTTATTGGTCCATCCCAGCAACATGACAAAAGAGTGGACCTTCTCGCGCAATTCTAACCATAGTTCGACATCGTGCAGGAGTACGATGTCTGCACGACTCAACTAGCAAGTGTCATGTAACTATCTGGAAAAATGTCCTTTGAATTCACAAGGCATCAGGTTCTTGAAGAAATTTGGAAACCCTAGGAATCTACCCCCGGGGAGAGGGAGGATGTGATTAAAATAGAAGAAGCAACACTGGTCATCAACAACTCGATTGTTGCCAGTTCCAGTTCCAGTTCCAGTTCCAGTTCCAGTTTGATAGGTAATTGCGCTCAGTGAGAGTGAGAAATTTCCGCCATCTCGTTGTTGATCCATTCCCAATGGGTATCATGAATATTCAAATACGCAATATTTCCGTCCTCGAAGACGATAGGCATTCTTCCATATGAAAACATGGCTCAAACCGGTGAGGCCTTATCAACTTGCATATGAACCAACACCTGCACTGGAAGGGCCCGCCCAACCCTGCTTGCATGCAGTTAAATACTCCAACCCCCCCCAACGTGTTCAATAGCTTCAGGCCGCCAGATAAAAAAAAAAATAATTAACAAAATTAACAAGAAAAAGCTGATGATCTCTGGAATGTAACTCCCCGCAAACTCTGATTTCTTAACTTAACCCTGTTTGTAAATAGATCCGTTGAAGTGCACAAGGAAGTAAAATTTCCATGGATGACGACTACATGGTTCGGGAGATGAAGTTGTTAAGACTACAAACATGGCATTTTTCAATCCCAGAGGGGGTCATCTGATCCATAACAAAATCTCACACACATTCAAGGGATAATGTGACTCCAGAGACTGTTCGATCATCAGCTGTGTTTTTTTTTTTTTTTTTTCTTTTTCCTTCTCTTTTATTTTTAAAAATAAAAAAGCTATCGTCGGATGTGAGTTCTTGGTGGATATTCAACCCATCACGATTTCAAACATTACACTTTCTGGCAAGGCTGAAGTCGAATCATAAGCCGACAGCATCCCCATCTCTATCTATACCCCAAGCTTTTGTTGTTTTGTCAGTCTACTTGTTACAATTCAACGACTAATAAAACAGGGTTTGAAGTTCTTATATTTTTTGGCTATTGCCACCCCCATTTCTGATATGACAACTGCATAATAGCTTAGGATGCAATCCGACATTTCAAAATATTTCAAATCAAAATATTTAGTCGCCAACGATGATTGTTACAGGTTAGCAGCTGGCTAATCATGGGCCTTTCATTCCGGCCGTTGCTCGGAGGGTTTAGTTGCCAGATTCATTCGGTCTTTTTAATCGTTCAACCTCATGCATTAATTATCAGCTGCCCTTCTCAAAGTAGATATTCAAATTACAGTGAAATAAAATAGAATAGAAATGAATGAGATGCAAAAGATTATCTCAGAACAAAAGCACTAATTCTTTCTCTGGCCACTTCCATAAGTCACGTGCATGCATTGCCAGCCAAATCAACCAATAAAGCCAGAGCTAAAGAAAGCCAAAGCAAAAGTTAAAAAGCAAAAGGCAAAAAGGAAAAGCCAAAATCAAAACCAAAAAAGAATCAGAAAGGAAGGTATCTCCTGCCGCCTTCTGATGAAGATCTTTTGCCATAGGAACAGAGCTTAACGAAAACCCATTTCTCCACATCCTCAGCTTATAACCCTCAGCGAACCGAAAATCATACTTGAGCAGGATATGGCACAGAGCATGCTTGACCTCATTGGCTGCAAAGAAGCGTCCCGGGCAGGCATGTTTCCCGAATCCATTCGGAATCCCAAGTGTTCTTTCTGGGGAAGGTGACACTGCCTGTGCGGACGTCTCATGGCCAGGCGTCTTGCCGGAGCTTCAAGAACCGGTACCAGTCAAAAGTGATCGGGTTCTTTTCGGATAGATGTTTGAATCCCACATATTTGTTACAGGCGACAAATCACCATCGAGCCCTTTAGGCACGATTGTTTTATCGGGTAGTTCGATGTCTTCTTCTGCAAGTCGTCCCATTAAGCCTGTTTTAAGGGCGTTATATTTAATTTGAGTTAATGCTTTGGGGACGAGATGATAAAAAGGGGGGGTTGCCGCAATTTTTGGGAGCGTCCTTAACCAGCTTTAGCTTGTATAACGTAGTTCGCTGCCAACCCTGTGACTGAATAACCGTTACAATCTCATTGCGAGGCTCCTGAACAATCTCCTCACGTTCACTATAGGTCAAGGAGAACTTGCGAGAGCATGTCAGATGTAGTGTGAATAGCGGCGTGCGCTACAACAGGATCATAGTCGCGGCCTCTGCAAGATTGCTCCAGCCACTGCATCGCATCCATATATCGTTCTGGCTGTTTCCGAGCCCAGCACGAACTGCGGCTAATTTTGCCATGCGTCTTTCTTCAAGGACTGGGTTTATGATAGCTCTTGCTTGCTCAATCTCCAGTCGGAGTTTACAGCACGATGGCAGGGAGTTGGCTACCAGCCGGCGCTTCAGCGCGAGCCACTGGACGGAAGGGCCTAGCAGCGATAAACGAATCGACAGTGTAGGAAATGGGTTGCGACGTATTTTCTCACCTAGGAAGACCCTGGATGACAGCTGGGCCAGCATTCTGAGAATACTTGTTTTGAGGGGAATATCATGCCAATCTAGCCTTGCGGGTTAGCGAAAATGCCATTCTGAGGAAGCAAAAAAAAAAAAGCAGCTTCTGCTCCTGCTAACGGGAATTATCTGTCCGTTGGTGTCTTCCATTGATCAACGTGAAGAGGACTTCTTGAAGAGGATAGTCAGGCTGACGGGTTCCAGCCTGACAGTGCAGGAGAGCATCAAAAAGGATTTTATATCGAAATATCCACCGTCAAGGAGCAGCTTCCAGCACTAATGTACCCAGTGTATAAACGAGACCGGCCAAACGAAAGCACGACAGTGTTTAAAAGGGGTTTGAGTTAAAGGGTTTATATTCTCCAGGGTCCCTCCTGGTCCACCTGTGGGATTCACACTCGTTCCGTTACGTAGGGTTTTCCGCGGTTGGCATTCGATCCTTTCCCATCAATGCACAAAAATGTCGGCCAGGATACGACATCGGCTGCGACTAGCTGCGTAGTAGATGTCCCCCATCCACTTGCCTCTTCTGATACAGTTTCTTTGTTGGAGACATTTGGCCAACCTTGAGCATCCAAACCCGCAGCGGAGCTAGGAACTAGTTGTTCCCACCCACGTTGAGAGGGATACACCTATCGCCAATCTAGCTATGGCTTATGCGCAAATGATCTTCATGCTGCCCTCACCCCCAACCCCTTCTCAATCCCGCTCCCTGCGCTCAATGAGTGCTTCCAGATGGTTGTGGGGGCTCACTAAAACAGGCTTCATCAGGACCCTGGTATGGCGCTTCAGGGGGTAAGCCGGGATTGCAATGCTGGAGTCGTGGTATATCAGAGGGACACTGATCTTTGACTTCTCTGTAACTAGTTCATGGGATGGATGAACCAAGATTGCTTTATGGCATGCCTCCCTCGGTTTCGGCATTTATTGCTGTTAAGCATAGGTTTAATACACATGTGCTGCTTGTCATTATTATTCCCCCTCGCGGAGGCATAGATACAGGAGTGGGCAAAGTCTCTGGTCGCGGCTTTTGTTCGCCCAGGATCTGGCCAGGCGCTTAACTACTTAGTTAACTACGCAGCCAATTGACGCGCTAGCAAAGGCAAGTGTCGTTTAGCTGGCTCTTCCTCCCGGGCAGCGGCAAGCAGCAAATCGCCAGCAGCAGCAGAAGAAGCAGCAGCAGCAGCAGAAGAAGCAGCAGCAGCAGCAGCAGCCCTGCCCCCGTCCATCATCCAACACACCTCCAACATAGCTGTGAAGGAAGCGGACTTGATTATGTGGCTTGACAACGGCTGCAGGGATGGCAAATGAAACCTATGAGACTTGTTACAACGCATCCATTCCAGCATAGTAGTGGATAACTACAAGCAGCCAATCCATTGTTTGAACTTATTTTATCACCCCCCAGCACACTGTCCGCCGACAGAAGACTTCAAACATTTGCTACACAGAGCTCGAGCAGAGAGTAATAAATGACCCACACCCTCAGACACTGCTTTCAAACACCCAATCCTCATCCTTCAATATTTGCTCGTCATCTCTTTTCGACATAAAGCCCTCAGATTTGAATGTGTGAGATTCGAAAAGCAACCGTCAAATATCCAAAGAGAATCTTCAAGACAGAAGATCATATATACTGTCAACCAGATGGCGGAGTGAGAGTGTGAGACTGCTGGCTCTCCCCTGGGTCTAGCGCATACTTCCACGCCGTTTATATTCTGCGCAGCGTACAGAAGAGCGATTTCTCTCTAGTTAACTATCTGAACATCTTATAATCAATCGATCTTCCCATCTCACAAAAATCCATTTGCCGTTCCGTCATTCCGCTACACAGGCGTATATAAAAGAGAAAACCTGTGGGGCGTATATACTGCTAACCAGGGAATGAGATTGATTCATGCTTACATTGTTAAACGCGGGATAGTTTTCTGCCCATATTCTTCTCGCTCTCGTTCGCGTCAAGACTTTTTTTTAACTCTTCCCTCAAAATCAACGACCATGGCTCGAGGTAGTCTCTCTACTTCTTTTCTCACCCGCTATATTTTTAAATATTCCCGCTCCGAGCTGTCACAGGACACCTTTCTATGTGCCTTCTGTCATTTTATGGGCCTGGATATAGCCGCGGAGCATGATCCTGTTTTGGAGAAAGAAGAGAACCAACTGAGCGAGCGCTTAGCTGGCGTCGCAGATTTCTTACTCGACACAACTTTTCATGCCGTGTCTGTGGGCCCGATCCACTGCCATGTCGACCTCTTCATGTTGCTGCTGGCTTTTATCTTTTATAATCAAGGCTTGATCCCAGCAATCCAAAGAAGTTCAAGGGTGGAACCTCGAATATGGAATATCTTCCGACACCAGACCAGATATCAGTTCGTCAAGGCTTCTGCCTCATCCGTGACCACCATCGCTGTGTGATCTAGAGTCAAATTGACCTGAAGGAAGCAATAATTCGTTTGACGCAACAAGAGTGACATTACACAAGATGATGAAATCAGACAGTTTCCTTTCTGTCTCAACATCCTGGCTACAGCGATTCGAAGAAGCCGCTCTCGTGGTTCTTAACATGTTCCACTGCGAAGTTTCACTCGCACATCACTTGTGGGTGGTGTCAATGTGGACCATCCGTTCAATGCTATGAGCCTTTAGCCCGCAGTTTCCATTCCGATATTGGGCAATTTCTCAGTCTTCTTCGATCCAGTTTCCTGGCCAGGAGCATACCTACCAAATTGATGCGTTCCTCCC
>NW_011371359.1:3443514-3444918 GCF_000150735.1 Paracoccidioides brasiliensis
GATGTCAGATGTGGAAACTGTCGCCCCCCACCCTATGGGCATGACCGGGATGCAACCACCAGGAGATTGAGATTGGCGCGGTTACCCGGGGGAAGAACATGGCGTGATAGAACACGATGCCCCTGGCTGGAGGAGCCCAATATGCTCAGCGCCCCTTGCTTGATGCTCTAGTTCAGATGTCTAGTTCACTCAGGCGGCTCGAGAGATGGCCGGGGAAACGCAGGCACTAGATATTGTCATCTTCCGGCCGCCCCCCCCCCCCCCCCCTATACAGAAGGCCAGATCTCATCTGGACCGCACAGCAGGAGTGGACGATGCTGAAATAGACGCAGCCCTGGAAGAAGCCAGGGCGGCAACTGAGCATCCTGGCTCACTCACAACACAATCATAAGTCTGCCTGGACAATGGAGCGGCCACTACCCGCCTCTATTCTGAAACTGGTGGGGGTTTGGTTTCGTTGTTTCGTTTGTCATCAGCAATTTGAGTTCCGTGCGTAGGCTCAATATCCGTCTCCCGGAACTTAAGAGGACCACTCTCTGGAAAGTGAGAAGTCTATATATACTTTCCATCTTGTATTGACAGGCTAGACTCTCTTGCAGTTGCCAAATCCATAGATGCTGAGGATGCTTCCAACAGGATGACAAGTCCAATTTATAGATAACTTTATTAGTTTCAAGCTTTCTTTCATTACAGAGGAAGGATTGATGCCGTTAATGATGTACTTTTCCTTGTAAGCAAAGTTAATTCTTCTACACAAAGAGTTTCTCGAAAGAATTTATTTATAAGCCACTGGTACAACCAGATATTTTCTTGTAAAAACATACCCTGAAGCAGACAGATAGCTTCAAAAGCCAATTCTTGATTTCTTGCAGCTGGCTAATCTGCCGGTCTAAAACGTGTCTGCTCTGGGGAGTTGTCTAGTCACTGGATAGAGGAGCAGACGTTACAAGGGAGCAAAGTTGAAAGGGGCCTGCCGTTCATTACACCATTAGTTAATAGTTAATAATAATAATAATAATAATAATAATAATAATAATAATAATAATAATAATAATAATAATAATAATAATATATCATGGTTATAATTATAACCTAGGGACAAAAGGGTCGGAAAGAACTGCTCTGGTATCTGGATGTACCCGGCCGGGGGATATAAGGCACCGTAAGGCGCTGTAAATCTGTGTACAGCGTAATGCCGAATACTAGTGGTTTTGGCCCAAGAGCAGGGATCATACGCTGTATTGGGCGTGACGGGATCTGCGCCCTCGCAGCAGTAGCCTCCGGGAGACAGCCCAAGCAGCAGCCTTGGGGAAGAGGGAGCGCGTTCACCCACCCACACCCACCCACACCCACACACCCACACACCCACACACCCACCCACACACCCAACACCCACACACACAA
>NW_011371359.1:3445884-3449400 GCF_000150735.1 Paracoccidioides brasiliensis
CTATATGCTTCAACTGGTTGAACCTTTCCACGCCGCAACTTTTTGGCTTATTGCTTGCACCAGGAATCCTTTTCTTTTTATGCCCCCAGCTGACACCTCCCCTTCCAACACCAACAGCACCAGCACCAGCACCAGCACCAGCACCAGCACCAGCACCAGCTCAGACCAATTCCTAGGCCGGGGCCGTTCCTCTCTTCTTGCTTGCTTCATGGCTGTCTCGTACATTCTTTAATTTTTCAAAATACCCCCCCTTTCTTCCCCTTCTTGACCATCAACCACCCTTGTATCGTTGGCAATCCTAACCAAACCCGCTGGCCTGTCACATCTGTCGCCCCAACTCGTGCTTTCCGCCAGTAGAAGGAAAAAGAACTAAAATAACCGCACCCAAGAGAGACACAGAGGAACAGAGCCAGCCCTGGTCGTGATGGCGGGAGGACCCCCTTATACCGTCCACTCTCCAACCCAGCAGCCGCATTTCGCAAACTTCCCCCCTTCCTCCAGAGACAGATCTTCCTTCTCCAACAATGACTCTTACCAGGCCCCTCCCCACACTCCCCCGGGCTACCCTCCTGCCTCTCTGGCGCGGAGCCCGCCCTTTGGCCACACTGCCTCCCCGATGATGAGTACCACGCTCCCTCCCATGAGTGGATCAGCCCCTTCCCATCCAGACGGCTCTCCCTCGTATCCCTCCCATTCAACCTCCACAACCACCCAGTTCCCCCTCCATGGCCCTTACAGGGGTAGCTCGCACATGTCGTCGTCCGGCCACTCCCCGCCCCCGAGTCACTTTGGCCAGCAGGTCTCGTCGCACACACACCCGTCTGCTGAATCCATGTCCCGATCGCCAAGGCGGGAGGCTGAGACTCTACATGACGTGAGGCCCAATAACATGGTTTATTCGTCACAGTCGCCCATGATGCAGGATACGAAACCCGCCTCTCCAAAGGAAACTGTACGTGGATGAGATTTTTTTTTTTTTTTTTTCATGTAGATAGACACGCTGTCTATATCTACGTTACTGACTTATATTCGCTCTAGAAGCCGGCCAGAACAGATCCTATGTCATTTGCCAGCATTCTTTCCACCCCTGCTGAAGAACGCCCCCCCCGCAAGTCCACCCCGCCACCTCGCGTTACCAAAGTCAGTGAGCCACCCGCCATCGCACCTGCACCTAAGGTCGAGAAGCCCAGATCTTCTGCCTCAGAAAGACGCCGCCAGCAAGCTCAACTGGAACCATCTTACAACGACAATACATCCCGCCCATCCACAAACGGCGTCTCCGCTACAAGGGCTATTGCTCCTTCAAATTCAAAGTCAAGGAAGTCAATTACTGAACGTGAGAACGAAAAGATTGCTAAAGCGATGGAACGGATTGACTCCATGGACAAACGTGAGCTGGAGGCTCCTGGTTATGAACATGAGTGGGCGCGGTATATCCGCAAGGGGAAGAAGCGTGCTCGTGAGGTGGAAGCTATTGAAGCACGGAAGCGCAGGGTATGTAGTTGCCCCTTTACCTTTTTCATAATTGATCTATTAACTTTTCCCTTATTTACAACTAACGACGATTTTGTAGCGACGCCAAACCGAATTCTTAAGTGCGCTCGCCAAAGTCTTTGAGAAGCAGGTTCTGAACGGCACTGAGCGGTTTAACCGTAAGCATGAGGCTGCCGTTCAAGTTGAAGTTCAGCAGAAAGAGATCCAGGATGAAAAGGAGCGGAAGAAGGATATGCAGAGAAAACGTCGTCGTGAAAACACCGTCCGTCTTGAGATGCAGAAGATGGATGAAGCTCGCCAGAAAGCCTCTGAGGCTGAAGATGTTGCTGAGAAAGAGCGGCTGATGCGTGAAGTTGAAAAGTCTCGAAAGAAGATCAAGAGTACGAAACGTGCCTTGGAACGGGGAAATGAGCCGGAGGAAATCAGCGAGGTCCCACCGCTGGCACCAAATCTCGAGGGAGGCACCACCAGTACATTCCACGTTACTTCGAAATCCCCCCCTCCCAAGAAGAGATCCGGCAAGTCTGGCTCCTCCGCACGACCAAAGAAATCAAAGGAGAAGAAGCAAGCTGAGAAGGACGCTGCTGAAGCTGCCTATGCGGCTATGGAGAAAGACGACGAACTCGTCCCTCTCGCGCCAAAGGAGGATCCGAAAAAGGAATCTCTGAAGAAAGAATCCAAAGCTGCCCGCTCCAAAGAAGCAACTCCTGCACCTCCCACTACGCCATTCGAATCCAAAGCTTACAACGTGCTCTACGAAGCGATATGGAGAGAAATTGCTCGAAAGGATGTACCCCGGGTCTATCGTATCAAGGCTACATCTTTGAACATTCGCCAGGAGAATCTGCGCAAGACTGCTCAGCTGGCGAGCAAGCAGTCTCGGAAATGGCAAGAACGTACCAACAAGAGTATGAAGGATACCCAGGCTCGGGCGAAGAGAACGATGCGGGAGATGATGTCCTTCTGGAAAAGAAATGAGCGTGAAGAGCGTGATTTGCGACGCATGGCAGAGAGACAGGAGTTGGAACTGGCTAAGAAGGCAGAAGCTGATCGCGAAGCTAACCGCCAGAAACGCAAACTGAATTTCCTAATTTCCCAGACGGAGCTGTACTCCCATTTCATCGGCCGGAAAATCAAAACGAGTCAGGCGGAGCAGACTGATGAAACCGGCCCCGTTGACGATGCCTCCATGGCGAAGCCTGACATACCTCTCCCCGATACTGATGGGAAGCCGGCTCCGAAGGTCACCAGTTTCGAAGACCTTGACTTCGACGCTGAAGATGAAACTGCTTTACGACAGGCTGCCATGGCCAATGCGCAAAACGCCGTTCAAAAGGCGCAGGAGCGGGCACGCGCGTTCAACAATGACGATAACAAGATGGCTGCCTTCGATGAAGGGGAGATGAATTTCCAGAACCCGACCAGCTTCGGTGACGTTGAGGTTTCTCAGCCTAAAATGCTCACTGCTCAGTTGAAGGAGTATCAGCTTAAGGGACTGAATTGGCTCGTCAATCTGTACGAGCAGGGTATTAACGGTATCCTTGCCGATGAGATGGGGCTGGGTAAAACGGTTCAGTCCATCTCCGTCATGGCGTATCTTGCTGAAGTACATAATATCTGGGGTCCGTTCCTTGTTATTGCGCCGGCGTCGACGCTGCATAATTGGCAGCAGGAGATTTCGCGATTCGTGCCGAATATAAAGGTACTCCCTTACTGGGGGTCTGCCAAGGATCGGAAAGTCTTGAGGAAGTTTTGGGATCGGAAGCATATTACGTACACACGGGGAGTCTGAGTTTCATGTCCTGGTTACTTCGTACCAGCTCGTTGTGTTGGATGCGCAGTACTTCCAGAAGGTGAAATGGCAATATATGATCCTGGGACGAGGCGCAGGCGATAAAGTCCTCGCAGAGTTCCCGCTGGAAAAATCTGCTCGGTTTTTCATTTGTCGCAACCGGGCTTTTTGCTCACGGGTACCCCAATCCAAAACAACATGCAGAGCTATGGGCGCTGCTGCATTTCATC
>NW_011371359.1:3449422-3489032 GCF_000150735.1 Paracoccidioides brasiliensis
TGTATCATGAAGGTATGTGGTTTTGACACTCAAAAAGTTTACTCTCTATTATCACCATTTGCATAAAAGCATGAAAGACTTGTCCACAAAGATTACACGTGCTAACTCCATTCCCCCCATTTTACAGGCGAAGGACACTTCGAAGACATCAGTGCCAAACCCTCCGGTGCCGCGACTCCTGTCTCTGCTGGGGATAATGGGGTTCCTGCTGTCGTCGCTGGGAAGGGGAGACGGGGTGGACGTGGTGGAGCTGGCGCCGGCGAAGGTGCTGGTAGAAGGTCGAAGAAAGCGAAGACGACGAAGGAGCGGCTGAGATTGATTGATGGGGATGATTGATGGGATGGGTTGGGGTGGGGTTAAGTGTGAGTGATGTTTGTGTGTACAGTATGCGTGTGTATTGGACTTGTGTATTTTCAGAAAAGCATTGCGGGCTGGCAAGAGGGGGGAGGAGGGAGACGTGTGTGCTGTGTGTGTGTGTGTGTGTGTGTGTGTGTGTGTGTGTGTGTGTTTTTCGTAGTCTCCCCCTGAGACCTTTGGAGCTTGGCCTTCCCATTTCCATTTTGTGAAATGTGATTTTTCAACTGTTTCTTTTCTTCATGGTTTTTTGTCCATGTTCGTTGTAAGAGAGAGTGTGTATGTGTACGATATTTTTCCCTTACATGTAGAGCTAGCTGGAGGTGTGTGTGGTGTGATGTCCAGGGGTTGATGTGGAATTGGGATAGGGATTGGGATTCGGGATTCGGCATCCGGGACTGGACTGGGACTGGAATTCGGATGGGACGGACTTTTTATTTTTTTCCCCTTATATTTTGTGCTATTTATTTACCTCTTCTTTTTTTAACAAGTTACCATTCTTTTTTCCTTCCCCTTGAGTTTTTTCTTGTGGTGCTGTTCTTGAGAGAGAGAGAGAGTATGAGCGATTTGATAAGATATCGACATGAGAACCTGTTGAAGTGATTCGTCATATTCAGGAGTTAAACTCACCAATGTTAGCTAAATACAACAAGAACTACACATTATCTGAGTGTGACATGGTGTGTGAGCTGTGAGATCATTACCGCTGAAGATGGACTCTCAAAAGAACAGCACAGAACAGCACGTACATAGCGCTGACTGACTGGCCTTTTCGGCACGTTTCATCCCTCTGACTTGATTTATGTGTCAATGTTAGGGACTCATCATTTGACAATGTGTATCTGCAAAACGCTTGTGAGCTGTGATTATCTCTACAGAGTTCCCCTAAAAACCCCTTGCGATTATCAAACAGAGGGTATCTATGCATGTTTGCTGGCTCGGGGAAACTTTAAAAAAATAGACAGCACGAGATGAACTTGAAACGCCACCGAAAACGGGGGGGGGGGGTTTACCTTGATATACATGCATCAACATCACCATCGTGATGAGCGGGCAGATCGTGTCTTTCATTTTCCATCTCAGACACGAATTGCGGGCCCGGGACAGATGGGGGAGGCAACGGAGGCAACGGAGAGCCGGCCTGGCTTGAAACCTGCCATCTCAATATGTCGGGCAATAAATAATATATCCTGCCGGTGGCCCCAGCATTGGTTTCGAGCTCCCCCTGCTGCAGTGCAGATGGGACGAGTCGCGGACGGGGGGTTGCGTTCATCATCATCATCATCATCATCATCATCATCATCTCTACTTGGCGGTTTATCCTAGTCCTGATGGACACCTAGCCAGATATACCTTCGGGCGGGTTGTGCATAGTTACGTTGCTGTAAGAGCAGGTCTTGTTACGGAACCTTTTTTTTTTAAATTTTTTTTTTTTCTTTCTCACGATGCAGCTCGAAGATTGAAGCTTGTTCTTGAGAAACAAGGCTTGACACAGCCGTATTATTGAGCTTTCGGGCCTCTGGTTGTGGCTGTCTAATGTATGTATGTATGCACAGGATGTCTATTCAGTATTACTTTTTATTGTCTTTTCTCTATGCATTCGGTTGCCACCTGGACTGACTGGATTTTTAGAAACTCATATTTAAGATCCTATATCTATCTGGTTGGCAAGCAGGCTCTGAAAGCAGTTCCATACACCTGCAGCTGGCTTATGTGCAGACGGATTTTTTCTTTCATTTTGGATACGTTCGTATCGGGGCCGCCTTCGTGATGGCGGCGCTCTGCTCTCTGATGCACCAATTCCATGAACCTCAACTTGTGGAGACAGGGTGCGATAGGGACATAAAAAGGAGCTCTTTCTCCCTCCCCCCCATCTTCTCTCTCAACCTCCAACCCCAATTCTGCACAGAGAACAGCTCCACACAAAATCCCATATAGCCTATAGTCTCTGCAACATCTGCCCAAGCAAGCTTGTAAGTTGATATTCCATGACAACCACAGTCCGCTCCGCATAGTGGGGATAGAAGCCCGCCTAACATATGCCACCCTAGTCGTCGTCGTCGTCATCATCATCATCATCATCATCATCATCATGAAGCTCTCCGTCGTCCTTTCGACCTGCATCCTGGCAATCATGCCAACGAGCACTCTCGCCTGGAGGTTCATCAGAGGTGGGAGAGACGTGCTTACAGGAACGGATTCTACTCAATGCCAGCCAGTTCCCACCGCAGAGCTGTTTGACATCGTCACATGTCGCCAGGCGTTGTTTTTTGGAGGACCAGGGTGTACGGGACAGCCTATCGCGGTGCCACCAAGACCGGGGCCCCAACGGTTCCCCCCAGGTTCGACCGGCGTGCGGATTGACTGCCCGCCTTCCTAGGCAGCTCTTCGCTTCCGTTCGTCTGGAGATGCGTCTTCGAGACTGGTCCAATTGAGCAAATAACGGGGTTTCGGGTTGTGGGTTCAAGGACGGTTTTCGAAGATCATGGGAGATTTCAGATGGTTTGGCGGATTCATATTTGTCTGTATGCCTGAACTTTTCGTCTATTGCTAGGATGGGCGGCCTTGGAGATTGAAGGGATTTATTGACTTTCGTGGATGATCGCTGCGGAGGCTTTCCTCTCTTCTAGATTAGGACAATGTCTTTGTTCATGAAGCTGACTGAGTGGTCGGTGATTGTGGTTCCGGGGTAATATTGTTGCACCCATGAGTGCATTTCCTTTGGCCACTCCAGAGGAGTGAGCAATATGGAGATAATAGTAGCAATGGCGAACTAGTTGAGGTTCAAAACAAGAAACGTCCACTTATCAACTACGTATTCCATCTGTGCTCTTCGGAGAAAGATGCATCAACAGAATCAGGGCTGATTGAATGTGTTGGATCTGGCACAGCTCAGGGAACTTAAGAAATGTGCAGTTTGTATGAGGCCCCGTTTTCTATTGAACTAGAAACTGGTGAAGCAGCAGGATAAGGTGGGGCGATAGAGCTGGGGTGCACAGTCATTGCTCAAAGCCGCACTCATTAATGTGAACACGATGAGCCGCTTTCTCGTAGATCATCCTGCGACACATGGTTTGGTTTAAAATCCCGACAGGCCACATTGGTTTTGGCGGGAATATTGTGTTCATCGACTGCAGCAATGCGTCTCTACCCCGCAAAAGCAGAACTACGTCTGCCGCCTGACGGGACTTACCCGCTTGCTGATTGATTGGATTATTATTGAGATGGGATTTCAGTTCTGCATGCGCGTGTTCAAATATGCCAAATGCCTGCCGTCTCAATAATGGGTATAGGAATACGACCCAGTAAACCGGGATTCTCCAGGAAACCGGTCGATCGTTTTTGCTGATTGATGTACTAATGGTAGTTAGCCACATTTATCAAACCATTGCCGCGCATCTGAAATGAAAATAAGTGTTGAATCCCAAGATCGCTAAGATATGCAGAAGGGCGGGCCCGCAGAGTTGTCACGTTCAGCTGTGTAAGGCGATGACACGGTCGCAACAGCGTCAATGTTCCTCCAGCACGCTTGAAGTTCCGAGAGTCAGCCCTTGGGGAAGTGGAACCATTCAGCTCACCAGGAATGACCCAGGAGCACTTGGATAAACGCATTTCACTGCCACGCACACATGTGGAAGTTGTGCAGGTGCCAAGATCCAGAATCAATCAGTCCTTCAAAGGCCTCTCTTAGCACATATTTAGACGGTCCTTGCCCATGTTTTCTGTTTATCAAAGCAAAAGCGATCACCCAGTCCTCCGAACTTCCTTAAATTCTCAGCATTTCCAAAAGTGTCTCGATCACCCTTGCGGAAACCAAGAGCCCTGAGTGCCCAGGAACGCTGCTAGTCGTTGCTGAGTGGATCAAGCAAGAAGGGAGCTGAATCTCGCCGGGTTAACTCGACCAAGGGCTATTTGTATACGCGTGTATCTATGAATAATAAATTCCGGCTTTCCAAGGTTCATTTCTCTGCAAAGCCTCACTCACACTACAACCCCTCTCTCCTGCCATCTTCCCACCGTTCCCTCCATAGATGGGACTGGGACTGGGAACCAAGGTACCATCTGTGGAATCTGCCCGAGTGTCTGGTTGTGCCATAGCGGGAACCCAATCTGGCGGCAAAAGGACCATTGCTGGGAACCTTTGGATGCAGGATCTGGGTCAAGCATCAGGATCGATTCCCATGGGTTTGGCCCGCGGCGATGAACCCAGGGTCATGGCACGTGATTCGCCGCTGTTGGCAGAATTTTCGGCTGAGGTAAGCAGACAGCCAATCAGCGGCGGCTTATTCCTGGAACGCCGGATTGGGACTAGCACCGGGGACTCTGCGGCTGCCCCGTCTGCTATTTTAAAGCGCTTCTCTCCAACATCTCAGGACAAGTTTACCTGAGCCAACCCAACCCCCCCGAGAACGTCCTGCTAGTACGTGTTTCCCTGAGGGAGAAGCCGAGGGCAAGGCAACACCGGATACTAGTTCGGCTGAACAGATTTGCAAAACAAACACACGTCCCCCAAGCACTGCCGAGACCACTGAGACCCAAGAGGACGACAATGGAAGCTCTGCTCAACCAGTCGCGGGCGCTTTGTCCCTTTCTGCAGAGGACTTCACCTGCTTCCCTCCGCTCGCTTTCGACCCCTAGCCGGGCCAATGCCAGTCCTGGAGGAGGTACCATCTCCAATCTGCAGGTCATTGCCCGCAGATGTCCCGTCATGAGCAAGGCCCTTGCTGTGCAGAGCGCCCGGATGGCTTCCTCCAAGTCGTTCGGCACCCTGGCTGGCCGGGCCAGTGGCACTACCAGCGTGAACGGAGTGTGTGCTGCTGCAGGCAAGAAGAGGTTCCATACCACTGCAAGCAAGGAGGCTGCCGTTGATCACGATGCTCATAGGAACCATGCGAATAGTGAGTTCTTCTTGCTCAGAGCGTTTTGTTGTTTCAGATACCTGGAATTGTTGGGTTGCTGATATCGGACATTTCTTGTTCTTGTTCTAGTCCCCCCTACGTTTCCCAAGGCAGGCCCTGTACTTGAACCAACTATGGTGAACGGTGTGGCCGTCTACCCGGGACCCAAGCCGGAGGCCCCTGCGTCAAAGACATTCGATTACGAAGGGTTCTACAATAACGAGTTGGACAAGAAGCACAAGGACAAGTCCTATCGCTATTTCAACAACATCAATCGGCTTGCGCGTGAATTCCCTCGTGCGCACATGTCCGCTCCAGAGGAGCGGGTGACTGTGTGGTGCGCCAACGATTACCTTGGCATGGGACGAAATCCGCAAGTGCTTCGAACGATGCATGAAACACTCGACAATTATGGTGCTGGTGCAGGAGGCACCCGGAACATCTCAGGCCACAACCAACATGCTGTTGGGTTGGAGAGCACCCTTGCCAAGTTGCATGGAAAGGAGAGTGCTTTGGTGTTCAGCTCCTGTTATGTCGCCAACGATGCCACCTTGGCCACTTTGGGAAGCAAGCTGCCAGACTGCGTGATATTGTCAGATAGTCTGAATCATGCGTCGATGATTCAGGGAATACGCCATTCTGGCGCAAAGAAGATGGTCTTCAAACACAATGACCTGCGAGACCTGGAGCAGAAGCTGGCTTCTTTGCCCCTATCTGTTCCCAAGATCATAGCGTTTGAGTCTGTCTATAGCATGTGTGGCTCCATTGCTCCAATTGAGGAAATTTGCGATCTAGCTGATAAATATGGTGCCATCACTTTTCTGGATGAAGTCCATGCTGTGGGCATGTATGGACCACACGGCGCTGGCGTTGCTGAGCACCTCGATTTCGACACCTATGCCTCGTTGGACACGGCCAATCCTAAAAGCACCAAAGGCACCATTATGGATAGAATTGACATTATAACCGGCACACTTGGGAAGGCTTACGGCTGTGTTGGCGGGTATATCGCTGGGTCGGTTTCGTTTGTGGACACAATCCGATCTCTCGCCCCGGGTTTCATCTTCACAACATCCCTTCCCCCCGCCACCATGGCTGGTGCCACAACTTCTATCAAATACCAAGCCTCATATGGCCGAGACCGCACCCTTCAACAACTTCACACCCGAGCCGTTAAAGCCGAATTAACCGCCAAAGATATCCCCGTCATCCCCAACCCATCACACATTATCCCGATCCTGGTCGGAGACGCAGAAGTTGCCAAAACGGCTTCCGACATGCTTCTTAAAGACTACGGGGTGTACGTGCAAGCCATCAACTACCCCACCGTTCCGAGAGGCGAGGAGAGATTGCGGGTCACCCCAACCCCCGGCCACGTCAAGCCATACCGCGACCACCTCGTCCATGCATTGCAGGGTGTCTGGGAACGGCTTGGAATCCGCAAGACCAGCGACTGGAAAGCAGCAGGCGGCTTTTTGGGCGTTGGGGTCGATGACGATAAGAATCGTCCTCTCTGGACCAACGAGCAGCTTGGGCTGCGTGAAGGGGAGAATCTGGAAGAGGCACTGGATCGTGAGCTCAGAGCTGACGCACTGCACAGGCAACGGATGATGACTGATTTGCAGAAGGAGGAACTGATGGCTCATGCGAATGCGAATGCAGTCGTCGCTCCTGCGTCCACTCTCGTCGGTGTCGCTGCGTAAGTGGAGTGGGGATAAAAAAGCATAATAGCTTCCGCACTTATTTCTCCCGTTTCTAGTAGTGTTCTTCTTTCAGTTTCGCTGTCCTGGCACACAATCACGCTTTGCTTGTCGCCCACACTCGTTTTACAAATGCAAACTTTCCCTCCGCCCACGGCTAATTGTGGTTTGGGCGCTCAAAACCAACAAACATCTTTTTCCTCTCTCTTTTTGCACATATATTTCTATATATATATATCTGATTTTGGTTATTTATTTTTTACACCCTTTGTTTTCGGATTTTGGATGGTGCAAAACCAATTTTCAGGTCATCTTTTAAAACATATGTTCAGGATACATACCTTCTTGGGGGGCAACTGGAATTCGCCAGTTTGCGCTTCGTGGTTTGTCGATCTTTTATTTACCCCCTTTTTTGAACAACGCTTTTTGACTTGTAATAATGCGGCACACGTAAAGTGCGTTTTGAATGAAACTATCTTTCCATCCAGCTTGCCTTTGTTTCTTTTAAGACTGGGTATTATTTTGGGGATGTAGACTCCTTTGGGTAGATGCTGTAGATTTCTTGGTCTCTTTGAAAGGAAAAACTACACCTATATGATTTTGATGAGAGATTGGGGATATCCTAAAGGAGGCTCTAGAAAGGGAAATAAACAAGACATCACACTAAATTCTTTAAATCCTGCCCGCTCGCTCCAAGTTCAAACGCCCCCATATAACCCAACTACCAACCACTCCCAACCCCCTTTCCTCCAATCCCCGACTCATTCGAAAAACTACTTCCTCCTCCTCACTCCCGGCCCCCTACTGACCTTCGGGAACTCCACAGGAACCCTCAACTTCGCAATCCTCCTCGCCCCCGCCTCAGCCTTACTCTTCACCCCCCACTTCGCAAACTCACTCTCCCGCGGCTTATCCACCTTGCACCCCAGCTCCCTAAAGTACTGCTGGATAGTCTGATGCTCGAGACGCAGATCGTCACGCAGATCCGCCGGGTCCGTCGCCAGCTCGTTGGCCGCAAACCCCGTCTCGGGCGGGATATGCAGCGACAGAGCACAGATGGTCGTGTGCAGGAGCGTGATGTCGCTTTTGGACAGGAAGGAGCCCTGCGGGACAAATTTGCGGCGCAGTGCGTCGAGGAAGGAATCCGGCAGGAGGGGGGTTTTGGGGTCAGTTGGCGCTGCCGCTGCTCCTTTCGACAGTGGGATGCCGGATAGTATGCGCCGCAGGTCTTCGCGGGGTGGGAGTTTCTTCGTCCCCGCCGCCCCGGGCGTAGCCGGGCCGGCACCACGGCTCGGTTTCAGCGAGCGAGACAGCTCGATGAGAATCATTATGAACCGCAGTAGCTGGAGCATCGTCTTGTTCCTCGAGCGGACTACGTGCTCAACTCTATGCGCCACGAAGCGGGAGGACGAAAGCACCGGCTCCCCGGCTGCAATGGCATCTTGCCAATCCTTGACGTGCATGGTACGCAGCGTGGCCAGGCCGTTGGGGACAAGGGTTTCGATCGCGTAGACGTCTGATGGGTGCGTGGCGGACAGGTTGGGTTGTGGCAGGGGCTTTACAGCTTGGATTTCGGCCTGGGCGGTCTTTTGCGGGGAGGTCACGGCTTCTTTGGGGATGGAGGAGAGGAGAGCTGATTCTACGGCACTGGGACCGCTGCCTGCTGGGGCGCTGGAGAGGAGGGCGTTCGCTGCGAGTGATTGGATGGCTTTGCGGGATTGTTTGGTGCCGAAAGCTTCTGTGAGAGCGGTGCGTTGGGCCCAGTTGGATATCTAAAACAAAAATTCACCCTGTGCGTTAGATATAGGGTAGAACAACCCAGGAGAATATAAAGGAGAGAGCTAGACATACCGCAACACCCTCCCCATCTTCCTCTTCACCATTGATATCTTTCCTAGGCACACGTCTCACACATCCACGCACCGTCATCTTCCTGGCCTCCGCAAGTTGCAATGTGCCCGCGTCCGGATCATAGATGGCCACATAATGATTCCAGAGCGTATCCAGCTCATTCTCTCCCTCCTTGCCTACGAAGTCAAGCTTCGGGTGTGCGGATGATTGCAGAAGGAGTTCAGAATTCAAGATCTCCACGCTCCTTGTGGCGTTGTGCTTTGGTAGCCTTTTTTGGCGCGGCTTGGTATATGCGGTTAAGGGGACTGAGCTGGGGACATTGATGCCTGGTGTGGATGCTGTGAAGATGTGAAATTTTATTTATTTATAAAGTTAGCTCATGGTCACCTTTGTTTTTTTTAGAAAATGGAAATATATGCAGCAGCAGGAAATTCAAGGGTGTAGATAGAGAAAGCAATCTTTCTACAGGGTTATTATTCCAACGAAAAATGTGATATTTAACAAATCCACACCACAAGGAGGTCGTGCTATTTGTTTCTTCAAAGAAATATATATTTACCTATAACAGGAAGCAACCCATTTGTATTCTCCACGAATTGGACTTTGACAGTCGCCGCAACGGGCGCAAGAGCCGCCTTCTTGTTGGGCCGATCGGTCTTCTCAGAAGCTCGTTTTCGCTTCGTCTTCTTCTCCGGTGAGTGGTCACCACCGCCCATAGTGTTTGTCTGTTCCTAGGAACAGATATAAAAGCTTTGTTTTATTTCTTATCCCTGTTATTATTCTGGAAAGTGGGATTCCAAGGGACCATTAAGTGTACTGTTATGGAACGATTGAATAAATATGTGACGTTTTGGATGGGATGTTCGAAGGCTAAAAATAAAAAAATAAAAATAAAAAAATTCCGACCAGCGTTTCTGTAAGTGGGATAAAATAATCGAGTTTGCAGGGCACAAAAAGCGCTTGGTGCTGCAACTGCGAAATCTGAAGCTCATCCCTTTTTAAAGATTTTAAATGCTACTTTGAACTACGAATGAAATATTGCAAATGGAGTGGTCTCTGGCTTTAAGAAAAATAATCATTTCAGACCTGTTTCCATTCCTTGTACTTCTTCAAGCCGCACAGCCCATGGACAGGCAAAAGCAGAGTCTGCCACAAAACGAACCAGGCAGAATACACGCCATCAGGAACCCATACAACCTTCAGAAGAATATTAAAAAGAAACACAAACAAGATTATATTTATTTTTTAAAAAAAAAGTAAACCTCAACCGCTCCGTGATTTTTTTTTAAATTCATTTCACTTTCCCTCCATTTGCTCTTTAATTGAAGAAAACAAATGAAAGAAAAAGAAAACAAAGTTAAAAAAAGAGAGGGATAGTGACCAGCTCTCCGCCCAACGATCGGACCTTCGATTTAGGAAAGATGACCAAAAAGTGAGAAATGGAGTCAACTTTTCGCCCTTCCAATCCCAAACCCTT
The DNA here is from genome assembly GCF_000150735.1 of Paracoccidioides brasiliensis. Taxonomy (NCBI): domain Eukaryota; kingdom Fungi; phylum Ascomycota; class Eurotiomycetes; order Onygenales; family Ajellomycetaceae; genus Paracoccidioides; species Paracoccidioides brasiliensis. The sequence continues at coordinate 3,459,703 of NW_011371359.1, forward strand.
TTCCCGCAACCCGAAAACAAATTCTAGGACATCATTCCCTTTCCAGTATCCTTCTCAAAACCCCTGTATTTCACATCTCGTCGTCAAAGCGGACATGCAACATAGCTCGGAACAATCGGGATGCTGATAAGAGATATCCGAGCACTAGCATACCTAACACCCCGACGGATAAGGTATCTGATTTCCATGCAAGGCAAGGGAAATTTGGAGGCTGTCAAGACGGGGCAAAACAGATGCTCATGAGGGGATCACAATGAAGAACGGATTCATTTTCATTCGTCGTGAAAATCAGGGAAAAAGTGAATCCAAAGGTGTTATTCTTTATCGTTGAATCGGGTTGCGTCCCTTTGGTTTTTTTTTTTTTTTTTTTTTTTTTTTTTTTTTTTTCAGTTCGAGGGATTATGTGATGTGTTGGCGGGAGGGGGGAGAGCTGAGACGGAGTGGTCGAGTTGTTTACTTGCTGTAATGGGGGCAGTTAGTATAAGTATTCTTCCAATGGTGAATTGAGACCAGGGGTTATCACGAACCTTCTAGCCCGGACCTTTCTCCGCTTACGCTTCAGCCGTCGAACGCGCTTCTTTCTCCACTTGGCTCTCATCTTCGCAGAGTTTTGAGACTGGGTTTATACGACGTTGGTTAGCCATTGTATCATATTTATATTGTTCTTTGTGTTTCCTTGTGCCGTCGACGAAATGCACTGTTGCAATTGTCGGGATATTCAATTGAACGCCAGGGTACGTATACTGGGCAGTGCAAACAGAGCAGCAGAGGGGAGCTGGAGAGCTGGAGGGGTTAACTCACACTTCTTTGACGATGAGGGGGATGGTTGCAGGAAGATGGAGTAGTCTGAGGGTTGAGGTTTTGCTTTGTAGTGTGCGTGGCTGACTCAGCGCACGCTAGCGGCCGCGAAGCGAGGAAGGAGGAGTTACGTAAGCGGCCAAAATTGAGACATCAGCATGAAACGATGGAAATGCGTACGTAGCATTTAATGTATGGGTGATATCTACAGAAAAGAGTAGACGATTAAGGAGAGTTTTAGAAAATGTTTATTTAGGCATAGTGAAACTATTACTCGATTGGCTATTTAAGGACTGACAAGTAGAATGTATGTCAAAACGATAGTCGGTATTGGTGGGATAAGACAAAAGAGAGGGACAACGGAAACGACAAAGAATACTCCATGCCAAAGGCACCAGCTCCGCCGAAGAAAACAAAAATCAATACCAAAAAAAAAAAAAAAAGGAAATCAAATCGAAAGAAAACCCATCAATTAAGCAGCGGTGGCAGCAATAGGAGCAGCAGCATCATCATCTGCGACTGGGCCATTCTCAACACCAATAGTAGTCTGCACTCCAACCCGTTCCTTGCCCAAAATATCAGCAAGAAGGGGACTTGGGCGGCTGTCCCGATGCGGTTGGAATACCGCCTGGGTGGCCTTGTACTTGTGCACACTTTCGATATAGATATCGAAGAGATATGAGGAATCCAGTGGGCCTCCCTTTGCCTCCGGGTGGAATTGGGTGCTGAAGATTGGTCGGCTCTTGTGGATTAGGCCTGTAAGACGGGTTAGTAATCGATTTGGACCACGGATGTTATAATATTATAGGGGTTTAAAAGGATATAGATATCGACAAACCTTCATTGCTCGAGTCGTTCAGGTTGATGAAATATGGTTTCCAGTCGCTGGACAGAGTTGAAGCGTCCACGGCATATCCATGATTCTGGCTGGTAATATGACAGCGGCCGGTGGTCAAATCCAGAGCTGGGATGTTATGGGCACGGTTGCCGTACTTCAGCTTGATGGTACGAGCGCCGGAAGCGAGGGCAAGGAGCTGGTGTCCAAGACAGATACCCATGATTGGCACTTGGGATGTCTCCATCAGCTTGCGGAGATTGTAAACGGTGTCCTGGCAGTGGGTTGGGTCACCGGGTCCGTTGGAGATGAAAACTCCGTCGAAGTGGTGTGCGACCTTGTGGATGGGGTAGTCGAAGGGGAAGACGGTGATGCTGGCTCCCCGGTTGACCAGGCTGCGCAGGATATTCTCCTTCACGCCGCAATCGATAACAGCCACGTGTGCGGTGCTGTCACCAGGGCTGACATGGAAGGGAGCCTTGGTGCTGACTTTCCGGACCAAGTTGATTTGTTCCGGGTCAATGAAGGCCTCATCCTGATCAGCATCGTACTCCTCGCCGATGGTGATTCTGGCGAGGGAGGAGCCCTGCTCTCGCAGATAGGTGACGATTTCACGGGTGTCTACTCCGGAAATGGCTGGGACGCCTTCCCTGGTGCACCATTCACCCAAACTCTCTACAGCAGTCCAGTGGCTGTAGCGCTCCGCAACATCGGCAACAACAACACCGACGGCTTGCAGGCTTGGTGACTCGAAGTATTTGAGAAGGCCATTCTCATCACGCTCAGCAGATGGAACGCCATAGTTGCCAATCAAGGGCTGCGTGAAGACCAGAATCTGACCACGGTAAGACGGGTCACTCAAGGACTCAGGGTATCCCACGAGGGAAGTGGTGAAGACAGCTTCACCAGAAATGTTCCTCTTGGCACCAAAGGACTTCCCGTGGAATACAGGGCCATCTCTGATGATGAAAGTCGCCCGGTCGTGAGCCGACGGGTGTACTTTCTTGGACGGGGTCCGGAGAGGATCGGTTCGGCTGACAGTAGCCATGCATCGAGCATTGAAGGCAGGAGGAGCCCTCAGAGCGGCGGTAGCATGAGTCCCCACCGGGACTGCTTTGAAAAGTCGCGCAAACATAATAGTGAATCTTGAGTTTTAATCGTCCGCTCTCAAGTATGACTCAATTAACCGAAGCCTTCCAGAGATGATCTATCGAGGGTGGTTAGTAGGCTGCACCGCTTGACGTAGTAGCAAAGATACAATACAAGCACATTGAGCATACCAGAGATGTAGTCCTATACAAGAAAGAAGAGAGTCAGTCAAAACATCCCCGTCACCCGAGTCAGGCTCCCAGGAGAGAGGAGTCATACCTGAGAAGTAAAGATTGAAGGAATTACACGCATAAGGGCTGATGTGCCCGTCAAGCACTTAAACAGACTATGTATGAGGTACTCAGAAGAGTGTGAAAGGCATCTAGATGATGGAAACTGAGCGTGGTTAGGCAGTTGAAGAATGGCAGAGATGGTTGGAAGGAAAAAAGACGGTGAAGTTTCAGTGGAGGAAGGGGAGGAGAGTTGGCAGCTTTTCTTTGTGCAAGGCGGTGCGCGACGCTAAGTGAAGGGCAAAGAGCAGGGGAGAAAAAAAAAAAAAAAAAAAGAAGGGCGCTGAGAAATCTCCTCGGGCGTTGGCAACGGCTTTTGGCCCAATCACACGCAGGGAAATGACCCCGTATTGTCACACCACCGTATCGGTTTCCACCTCGCCACTATATCTACGCGGGTTGATGGGTACCGGCTCGTAATTACGTTACCGAACATATCAGCTTTTGCCCGCTTGTTCAAAGAAAGGCATTGGCAATACTCTGCATGTGAATAAAATTTATCTTTTTTTTTTTTTTATTTATCAGAGTTAAGAGGGACTTTATATATATTAATAGAGTTACCATTTCTCGCTGTTAACAATTTCACGCTTAGAAAGCCTAGGAAGACACAGCATGTTCTTCTAGGGGCTGATTCCTGAACGGAAAATTTTCGGCAGGGCACTTCAGGGGTCTGAGAATCGCCGATATTCCTATGGCTAGGGGAAGAACTTCAGCTCACTGCTAAGCATCGCGCATCCGGATTCTTAGGTATACCTCATTGTAGGTCAAAGAGGAGGTTCACAAGGTTATAGCAGAGGATAAGGGGTGCAGTCGGAGTTGGAAGTCTTAATCGTTGGGCATCTGTCTCCCTTGCTTGCCCTTGGGGATATGATTCTTGATGTAGTTACACACTGATAAGCAGATGATTAACCAACCGGTTATTCTGGGATGCTTGTTCTGCTGGATTTCCGTTAGGCTAGTTATTCCCCAAAGAGCATAGGGCTTTTTGAGCAAGCTAGGATGCGATCCATTTGATACCCTCTGGGCCACGGAATCGAAGCTTTACAAAGAGAGGAAGTCCGGCCCGGGTGAAGTGCACTCGTGAAAGCCGGGAATATGCCGCGAGTCACTAACAATGCACTATTTCACAGTGATGTGTAGTTAGTTGCCTTTCCAGTCGCGTAAATAGTCCAGCCCGAAGCACCACCCCAAATTATTTGCTTTACCCAACATTGTTTGGGGTAATGTTTAATGTGCCTACAAAATTTAGCCTAGGCGTCCATTCATATCAATAACCGATTCTCTCTACTCAAGACCACTGCGCAGTATGAGAAAGGCTAGAATGAAGACTTTATATCGTCACTTTAACAATCTAACTCCCCTGAGAATCTGACCAAATTAGGCGGATGCTTAGTACTGAACGATGAAGTTTGCAGCAGGAAGTTCTGTTGCTTTGTACTCCGCCAACTGCACTAGAATAGCTACATTCTCCGCAACTACGGAATTGCGTATGAAAGAAAACACGTATAATGAATATCTTGTTCTACGTAAGGTGATACCAAGAATTCGGGTGGTTTCTGCGTATATTGATCAATTAATCAGCGACCTAACTACGAATTTGGCGCCGAGTCAATATAAGCGAGCATGCCAAGCGCTTGCCGATGAGCTTATTTCGACACCTATCAAGGATGTTGTTCATTGATAAGCACTTCTTGAGAAATTCAACAGTGGCAGTTTGTCTGGAGTTATCCAGGATAAGTTTCATTGCGGAGCCTTGTGTAATTCTCCAAGAGTTTTTTGTGTGCCTCCCACCTTTAGTGACTAGGTGATGAAGGCTTCGAATGTGCCCGTTTATTTACGGAGGAGGCGAAACGTACAAAGATCAATGTTTTTCGCTGGATTCGTGCAGATCTCAAGTCCTACATACTCTATCAAGTATATTGATAGTCCCTCTCTCTCTCCTGCTTTTACGATCGAGTTTCTCTGATATTTTACTTTGTTCGTGTGGCTTTACTGAACTTGGGATGACGCTATCCCTCAAGTGAAGATTCAAGTATGGATGTTTCTTTTTTGCTATCCCGAAACTCTTCATAGAGGGCAGCCGATTTGGGTACACTGGGTTTTGGTTTGATGAACTTCTTTTAATAGCAAATGTTGCAACGACATTGAGTTGAGAGTTTTTTATTTTTAATTATTGATCAAGGACATATTCGATGCTTATTGGAATCACCATGCATTCATTTCAAGACAAGCTTCTTGGCCCATGTGCCATGCGTGTTGCTCCGGCACACCTGCTATAACCACGGAAAAAAAACCGTTTAGCCAGATATATTTGTCTTGTATGCTGCTCCCCTAACAAGGGAAACCTACGGATGGACTCAAATGAATTCTTTTTAAGGAAAAATTTCACTCAGCAGGTGGCTCCATGCTGGCTCTTCCCGACCTAATCTGCAGCCTCACTCATCACTCCCTCCGTGTCGCCCTCAACACCAGTAACACGTCGCCTATCCGCCAATGAGTTGCCCCGGGAGGGGCTTCGCTTAAGCTAGCGCTGTCGGGGGCCTCAAGCAACAGGTATAAATTCTCCTTTTCTCCTCCCCCTGCCTCTTTCCCCCCTTTTTTTTTCTTTCTTTCCTCCATGGACAGACTGCCATCTAGCAACCTGGCTTCAGTTGTGTTAGGCGTCTAACAACAACTACCATCTTCTTAGTCCCATTTCTTTCTCATCGTTTGTAAGCACTTGTCACCCAGTACTTACTTCTTTTTCCGTAAGTACTCTATCTTCCCCTTATCCCGTCTGCCCCTTTTCTCAGTAAGCAAGGCCTTGTGTTTGCAGCTAACCCACTCCATTTATTCATTTAACAGTTCTTTCGCGTTTCTGGTTTTCCCCTCTGGGGTTTTTACCATGTAGGCTTCGGCACTACAAAAAAAGGATGCTTTCCATTCTCTATCTAATCTTTGGGCTTTTTTCATGTGAGGTAACTGGATATGGTTCTTCCATAACCGTCCTCACATTTATACTTTCTTTTTCACTATTCTCCTTTACTTGCTGAAGGGAATGGAGAAGAAAAAAGATACCTTGTGTACGCTGTTCTTGATTTTTTGATTTGCGTGCAGTTGTGCGCGTGTTATTAGTTAGTTGACGCGCACAACTAGCGTATGATTTAAATGTGTAGCAACACAACAACTGTTTACTGTTATCCGGGCATGTTTTCATAGCACCGAGGAGATCTTGGACGCGAAAGGAAAACGCACGCAGACTGCAACTGGTATCCCTTTTACTGCTACCATCCCTACAGCATAAGGGGCTTGACAGAGCATGTTTCGCACTTGAACGCTCTTTCGTATATAAATCGGAGGCAGAGCCAACCTGCCATCCACACACCTACATTAGCCGTTACAGAGGGTAGAGTGTATCTAATCACAGGCCTAGGCACAGCCATGGTCATGTGCATTACCTATATCGACTTCGAGCCAGCGGTAAGCGATTAAGGACCGACAGACCGGAATCCTACAAAGAGATAGGGGGAGAAAAGGGGGAGGGGGAGGGGGGTTACGTTCCTGCTGCGTAAATCGACCATGAAGAACACACAAAGCCTGTCCACGAGAAGCAGTATAAAACACAACTAAAATTCGTATACCACTCTACAGCTCCCGTCTGTCATTGCCATTGCATTATTGGGAAGCATCTCGTTATGATCCGGGAGGGTTTGGGGGAGGAGATGGCGAGCTTAGTCAGACAATACCTAACTAAACCCTACAACCTTCGTGAAACAGTTATTTATTATTTACAAAACTCACGAATGGAGAGAGTCGCAGTAGGTAGTCTCACAAATGGCTTTAGACCATTTGCCCAACGTGGAATGGCATGAAAATCGAGAATCCCATTTGATTCGAGTTCGTGCGATGACCTCCCGCCGCTAAATGCTGCTACTGAAATCTACAACCAATAACTAGTTACTGAAGATGCAAGTCGTGTTCAGTGGAGATTCTGGCGGCGGATCATAGAGGCCAGAATCCCTTGGCACTTAACATATTTAAGGAGATTTGAAGCGCTCATGAACGTCGTCTCTTCAATAATGGCTCAGTTGAATCTCCTACGGTTTCGGAACTATAGTGGGAATATATATAGGTGTATTGCCATACCATATCAGAGACACAAACAAACAGCAACTACAAATTCTCACGCTACGAAATGGCTCAATCCACAATAGCAGAAACGACGATGACGACAGCAGCAGCAGCAGAGAAGCCTTTGGTAGAGGTTGATGCTCCCTCAGATGTTTCACTGCTATGGCAGCAAGCTCTAGATAAATACCAGGAGAGCACAGGCAAAAATCTCAAGCAAATACCCAGTTTTGGCCGTGTCGAGGACATCCTGGCAGACGCCGAACTTCAGCAAAGCATGTTCAGCACTTTCCGACACAACGGTGAAATGGGTGACAGGCTTCGCTCGTCTGTGGCGAGGAATGCTAGTTTCCTGGAATCTCTCAGGTTTGTCGTAGATGGAGCTGCTTTGGTGAATTCATATATTTAAATTTCTCTGTAGTTACAACGTCTTCTCCAGACAATCTATCTGACAAATGTTTCGTCTTCAACTTTACAGGCGTACCCGCCAACGACCGCGATATCATCTGCATTTTTCTACTTTCTCCAGGTATGTGTAGCCTCTAATTTCATTCCGGACGGAATTATAATATTGTTATTTATACCTCTTTGGGTTTTATGTTTCTCATCCTCAAGCGCTTGTAGATGACCAAGCATATTTCTTCGGATTATGATAAGATAGTCGACTTTTTCGACACAATGAAAAATTGTCTCGAACGACTGTCAATTATTCAGGTAAAGTTGCCATCGATTCCTGCATATACGTCTCATGTTGTACGGGTTTTCTCCGCAATGCTGAGCGTATGTGGTATTGCAACCGCCTACATAAAGAAAGGAAGATTTAGTAGGTAACGTTCGGTCTCTTGCATTCGTGGTTATTGGTGACGCTTACACTCTGAAGAAAAATGGGTCCGGGTTTTAAGGGAGGGCGGAGGGGATGGGAATTTGCAAAGCGCCCACGCCGCCATGGAGAAGTCGCTTACGGAGCTCGAATCTGCCTCAGTCACAGTCATTCTCGCGACCACCGAAGGTCTGAAACAGGACACGAAGGGCATCGTTGCCACAACCGAAAGAATTGATATTAGCAACCAGAGAATCGATACTAGAACTGAAAGGATAGAATTATCGATACTCTCACAGCGGGATCAGTTCCACGAAATGTCAGCGAATTTCGAGAAATTGTTGAAAAGTCAGCGGAAGGACGCAAAAAAACTACAGTTATATGACCCCGGAAAGGTAGTAGATGCGAGGACACGCAAGCACGTTGCCTTTAATTCTGTGAAGCTTTGTTTTGAGACCAGTATTGATCCCGCCTGGCAGACACGAGATATTGAGTACTCCTTTGTAAAAGGTTCAGCTAAATGGGTTTTAGAAGAGGAAGCATATCAAGCGTGGCGAGAAGGGGGCAATAACCCATATCTGTGGATTTCAGGTGACGCTGGTTTTGGGAAAACATGCATCGCATTTTCGCTGGCTAGAGAGCTAACGGAATCTGTTGCGTCAGAACCGAAGACCTCAGTTGCAGCATTTTACTTTCAGAGTGACCAAGCGGAACTCAGATCTGTGTCAAATGCGATGTCAAGTATTATTATTCAAATTGCAAAGCGGAACACCTCCTACTGTGAACAGGTGTCGTCAGAAATCGGCAAGTCGGACGGAGATGTTGATATCGATAATTGGTCGACTGACCTATGGGAGCGGTTCTTTCAGTCCAAGTTCGGAAGCAAGTCTAATAACAGGCTCTTTCTAGTCATCGATGGTTTGGATGAGATATCTGCTGAGGATAGAGTGAAATTCTTAGGCTTGTTAGCTCAAGTGCGAAAAGAAAGCCTCAATATGCACGTCTTGTTCACAAGCCGTACAGATATACCGTCGTCTCCGAAACTCCTCCAGCCGCTCGAAATTACTGCTACCAAGGATAAATTGCTGCCAGACATGACACTTCTGGTTAAAGACCGATTGAAGCGCCTCCCAAATTTATATGCACTCCACAAGAAGACTAAACGGAAAATCCTTTCCAGGGTCCTTGAGAAGGCTGACTGTAAGTGTTTCCCTCGTTTTGGGCCGATTTCTTCATACCAGTGGCTGATTATAGACTAGCAATGCTGTATGTCGACCATATGCTGCGTCGATATAATTCCATCGGCAGAGAGGGGGCGGTGTTGAAGGATCTAGAGACGAATCTTCCGGACAATCTCCAGTCTCTCTATAATAATATGTTAGCTGAACTTACGCAACGCAGAACTTCTGAACACATGAAAATTTTTAAGAATCTCTTAGCATGGTTGGCCTTCTCAAAACGACTTTTAACTGTTGGAGAGGTAGATGATTTGACCACGCTTCTAGGTCAGGACCGGTCATATAACATCATAGAGGAGGTTGAGGGGAAATCTTCTAGGTATGATATGTAAACCACACACTCTTCCTCCATTTGATGAGCAGGTTAACAACTGAACTTAAACTTCCCAGAATTCTGAGAATTGCACGAACTTTTGACGAAGAGAACCAAGACGACGAAAGTGATGGCGAGGGAGATCCTCCTGATGATGCGTCGGTGGCCTCGAAAATGATAGCAGACGACAACGCAGCATCACTTCAGTTTTTGGATAGGTCACTACGGGACTACTTCCGCTCCGCTGACGTAAATGAAGAGGAATTGCGAACAGACGTTTCCTCCGCTCATCTCATCATATTTGAAATGTCGGTCAATGTGATATGCGGAATGTATAGGTCTAAGGGTGCGAAGGCAGGAGATCAAGTGAAAAATTACGCAATTAATTTTTGGGCTCGCCACTTCTTGGATCTTGATCCTCTTTCCGCAACGGAAAAGGATGTTGTGAGAGTCATCGAACCCCTGGTTCTCATTCTGAGCAACCACAATAACGCAGCAAAAGAACTTGAATCGGCACCGGTGTACCGTGATGTCTTTGGTAAAACAGTAAAGCGTCAGAACGATTTTTTGAAACTAGTTGCGATATGGGTCGAGAGAGCATCAGATCTGAAAGTGGAGAAGCTTAACGATGGAGCAAGATCGTGGGTTGAGAGCGCTGTTCGCTCTCTATTGAAGATTATGGTTCCGCTAGCGCGAGGACATGTCTTGAATTGGTTCCAGCAGATACATGAAGAACATGACTGCTTTGGGTTTGCCGCTGATGCGCTTTTAATGGCAAGTAGCACTGAAATTTTTGGCTCAGTGATGTGTTAATCAATCACTAATACTTGCTTACTCCTAGACGGACCTCCACCCAATTATTCCTGCAAGACATATTACAAAAGCTAAAATTATCAAGAGCTTTGCGGACGTCTTTTCAGACATTCCAAAGGACGAAACGGCATATCGAGCCGTAGCACTCGTTTTGAAAAATAAGGAGCACTACGATGAGGCTATTGTCGCTTGCAAGACTGCTTTAGCAGTGTCATCTTCTGATACAGGTCGCTTCCGTACATCGGTGGTTCTAGCACAGATATATTGCAAATTGTACGGTGACGAAGTTGAGAATGGATCTGATGCTGGAGGGTCTGAGGAAGATTCTAGTGAATACAATGCCATGGCATACAAAGAGATCTGCGAGGCTCTCTCCAAACGACCCCCAATCGACAACAGCCCAGCATCTAAGGAAGTCCTCCTACTAATTCGAGAAGCTCTGCTCATCCGAGGGGACTGCGAGCGTGTAATAAAGAAGATGGATGCGGCCGTGAAATCGTTTGGGGAAGCAAGAACCATTTGTCCATCTGAGATTCTGGGCGGAGATTCCCTGAACGAAATAACATCTATTCTCGGAGAACAGGGAAGATTTACTGAGCTAATGGAAAACGTTGAGCTCTGGACACCCTGGGAGAGGATGGCTTGGCTGACTGCCAACGACGAGGATGATAGACATGACATCTTCCGCAATGCTGCAACCGTAACTGGGAAAGAAGACTTCTTGGTGAAGACCTACGAAGATATAATAGCGTACCTCGATCGTTCGAAATCATCCGCTGCCATCCGTTGGGAACTCGGTTCATATTACCAGACCGTAAAGGGCGATTTCGCAAAGGTGAAGCCTTGGTTCTACTCAATCGTCGATGGAGACTCATTCATCAGTCCCGCTACTGGTGAAGAAGATCTGGTTATCCTCTCCGAAACACAGCTGAACCTTTGCGACATCATATATGAGGAATTCCGTCGAGCAGAAACGTTCGAAAAAAAGATAGCGTCCATGGAAGAGCTGAAAAGACTGCAAACACGCCGGCGCAGAGCTGCTGTGGATGATGGAGACGTTTATGAAACAGCCAGCTCCATCGTCCATGCAAATATGCTTCGCAAGATGGGCCCCGCCCATGAGTTCCAGAATATATTGGAGAAAACATTCCAAACATGCATTTCCTCATTGACGGATGACAAGGGTTGGAATGACCAGAACAGTCTCTGCCTACTCGCCAAGGTCCTTGCTACTGTTGGGGGGTTGGAAAAGGAGGCGCAGATCGCTTTCTCCGCCCAGTTCTATATCATCGACCCGGAGGTCGAGCATGGCTGGTCAGATGAGGAGTCGATATGGAGCACTGACGGCGAAAATGTCGAAGAGGAGGGCGACTCTGCTTCAGATACTGGATGCGACGACTCTGGCAGCTCAGGCTCCAGCCCCAGCTCGTCATCTGGTAAGAAAGAGTCTAATGTGAATGGAGACTTCGCGCCCGATACTGCCTATGTTTGCCAGGGGGAATGTGTGGATGATGAGATTGAGTCGTGGGAGACTGGGCCCGTCTACCTCTGCATGATATGTACGAACTGCGATTTGTGCAATGCGTGTTATGAGAAACGCCAGGCGTATAATAAGGATTCGAGTAATAATACGCATTGGCGTTTGTATTGCGGGGCGAATCATTGGTATCTTAAGGGTCCTGTAGATGGGTGGAAGGGGATCAAGGATGGGCATATGACGATTGGAGAGGAGAAGATTAAGTTTATGGACTGGTTGGAGGAGCTTCGGGTGTCGAAGTGGAAGAAGGCATGGGAGGAGTTTTGGATGAGAGAGGAGGCTCAAGGGGATATTTTATGATTGCTTGACTGTATCTATTACGGTACAACCTGTTAATTATCTAAATATCTCCCGTTGGTTGTGATATGAACTGATGAATTATCACCCTTGAAGTAAATAGATACCAGTTGTCCGTGCGAAATAGAAAAACAAGTTGATGGATTTGATTGTAATCCTGTTAATCACACTGGGCAGTACTAGTATCTAAACAAGGCATGTGTCAACAAAGTCTTGAAAAAAGCTGATCAGACACAAAAGAAGCCCTTAGTAAGTATGCATACTCATAGCTAACTATTCAGGAAAGCTATCCAGGGACAAAAGCCCGCTAAAACACATATACAAGCTAAGTTTTGTATTTGGTGGGAAAGAAGCTGGTGGCCGGACTCGGTGGGTTGGATGAAAAGATATGAAAGCAAGATGATTAACAGCCAACAAAACCGTGGTTGTATAATATGAAATATCTCCATTTCCCTCCGCCCCCTTTCTTCAATATGATAGAGTAGTAACAACAGAAACACAGCAGACAAGAGTTAGGAATATACGACCCAATTGTAAATTCAATGAAACAAAATCAAAATTAAAAAGGGTGGGATAGTGAAGTGTATTAAGAAAATTTTGGAAAAAAAACAAATGCAAAGTGACAAAACACCATGCTAATGGAACTGTTGGACGGTAAAAATAGAAGATGGAAACGTGGGGCAGCACAAAGAAAGAAACATCAAAAGTAGGAGGGGGAATAACAATAAAACAAGAGCAAAATTTCAAATTTATTGGCCAGTATATACACTTTTCTAACCAGATATCATCTATGTCTCTGCCTCTCCACGTCGTAGAGCGAGGAGGGCCCGAACATCGGTTACATATTGCATCGCTTCCAAAATTGGGATGAGATGCAAGAGGTCGTTGTCCGTAGGGTCGTTGATCCAACCTTCAATTGGAATGGCATTATCTGCACACAGAGAACGTAATTTTTTAGTAAAACGCCAATCACAGTATGCAGTAGAACCTGCGGGGAAGTCGTTCTGTGTGGTTGGTTCTCTTCGTTCATTGATGCACATTTTGAGCAGCGGGTATTGTTTCTGTTTCCTACATACCTTCGTGAAAAATATAGCTCATGGGACTATTATCCAAGATCATCACCTTGCTCAAATCAGGCTCAACGGAGCTGAGGTCTTTAATGTAGGCGCCGTTCCGAAACGTACAGTGCTGTCGGTAATACCTACGGTGAAAGAACTTGCGTTCTTGCTCGAGCCAGTCGATGACAGGATCGGCATATTCTTGGACACTGGCGGTAAATACAACAAGTTTATACCATTTGCATACTTTACGGAGAAAATCGTCACAGTGAGGGCGCTTATGGACGTAGTAAAGGATGGGATGTTGAGGCCCTATCGTCGTAGGTCCTCCGGGGGTTGAAGTTGTCACAGGCGTTGACAACTTGACCTCCACCATATGGCCGCTGGACATGCGACCACCTTTTGCCAATGAATGAATAAGAGTTTCGTCAAGGTCTAGGACGAGGGTTTTTTGAGCTTGCGGCCCATATCTAGGATTCGAAGGGGAGGTATATGAGGGTTGACGTGGAGGGATGAGCGGCCGCGGAGGAGAAGGGGCGTGTGGGTATTTCGTGAGCTTATGGGAGGACGCGGACATGGGCGATTTCAAGCTTTCAGCAGCAAGACTCTCAGTGTCCTGCGCTGGTCCTGTATTTCGTTCTTTCTGTTGTTTCCGCTTCAAATTCCCTTCGTTGTTCAACTTTATGCGTATGGATCGCCTGGGGATCCCTTCGTCACCGGATGAACCGCGGATTGACTTCGACTTGGAAGCACGGTCCCCATCATTGGGGTTTCTCGTTGCTCGCCGGTCAGGTTCTGACTCGGAAGTATTCGAGGATATTGACTCCCGGGTTTTGGAGCTCCTTAGCCGTCTCACACTGCTCCCGCGCCCATTCAAAGGTTTCTCTGTATTGGGATAGCTCAGCCGTCCTGACGCTGCAACACCCATAGCCTGAGACGCTGTTGTGTCTTTGTTTTGACTTGTGATATATCGTCCTAGTCGCCTCGCCGGCGCTAAGAGCGAGTAACTTCCGCCATCCTCTTTGAAAGCGCGAGCAACGTAGATGCCTGGGGTTGCGAGAGCTGACAGTATAATCTTTAATGTTTCGGCGATGGCATCAACGAGACGTTGAGCAATTAATTGTAATTTCGTGCTTGATGGAAGGATATCGCCCCTCTGTAATTCCTGTAACAGTGGAGTTTTCTCGTCTGCCGCACCCGGCAGGTCTGGGGATTTCTCGTTACCCTGGGCATCGTCGATGAATTCTCCTTTGGCCTGGTTGCTATATAACTCTGTGTCGTGCAGCTTTCCCACACTATATGACCTGGTTGAAGGAAGGACACTTCGATGGCTTCCGGAGATTACAGGGCCCTGGGAACGGGAGCGGGGACGGGAATTGGATGGAGCTGGCTGTCCGATGACGTGGGACGAAAGAATATTGAGAGAATTCATTGCTTTTAGAAGGCCATGCAGCTCTTCCGGAGAGCAGCTGTCTGCTCTAGAATTAGTACAAAGGTCGAGCCACCACATCTCATTGGTAAAAGGGACATATTGTAAGAGGCTGAAAAACAAAACAGGCCAATGGGTTTTGGCTGACCTCAATGCGCCAGATCCAAACGATGGCCCCAGCCACTGCCAGGTGCTAATGGGTGAGGTTCCCAGCCAGAATGCGCAAAGTGGCAACCGGGTATGTAGGATATCAGGAGGTCCGGATACGAAAAAAAAGAGAGTAAAAAGTACGGTTCGCGAGGCGGAGATGAGGAAGAGAGAGGGGATGAGGAGGAAGAGGAGGAAGAGGAGGAAGAAGAATAGGGAGACGAGGAAGTCGATCCCTGAGTCGTTGTATTATCTGCCGTTGTAGCTGTAACTGTTGCAGTTGTTGTACAGTAGTTGCTCACTATGTCGGCGTCGTTTGGTGCAAGGTTGAGCGACTGACTGTGTGAGTGGTGGGGATGCAGAGCCGCAGACGACGACCCTTGATTGACACTTCGACACTTCCTGCTCCTTTTTTGTTGGGCCAACAACAACGACAACCACACAACACCAAAAAGTAAGCCCCCCCAACATCATCATATCATGGATAATTTACACTCCACACACCGGGACATGCCTCTTCACGCCATACAACGTATCTCGATTTCAAGGTCAAAAGGTCGAACACATATATGTCTTCGTCTTCTACAGGACCATTGTAGGCAGTCCCCGCCCAGTATTTGGGTGCCTTGGATGCAGGTCCATGTCTCTCAACAAAATCTCAACCACCAACCCCCGTTCTGTGGCTACAAGTGTTTATATGCATGGGCAGAACTCCGTAGAGTACATCCATTTTACTGCTAGCAGGGCATTTGCTTCTAGCGGGCTACTCGCTTTCCCTATGGAGCAGCTATTATCACCAGGCCCCCGCCTCAGTTGTGCATCAGCGATCATGTGGTCTGTTGACTACTAAAAGGGACCTCGACTTGTTGTACTCCAAATTAGTTACCACAGCCAGAAGATGCGCTATTTACCTTAAACAACGGGCAATACGACAGACAGGCTCGAGTGAGGACTAATTTGGAATGTAATGTCCAGTTTAAGCCCCTAACTATTTTCTGAGCAAGATACACACTGCTTGATTTTGCCACCTTCGGGGCACGTTTGAAATTACTGGGAACCTCCCCCAATTTCATTTCTCTAGAAGGGTATCTATCGAACTAGCGAACTTTTATACTTCTGCTCAAAGTGTTCCCTCCAGGCAGGTCCCTTTGCCATGCTCAGGAGTGCAATGGCGGTGCTCAAGAGGTCAAAAATTGCGATTCCTGTGAAGCACCATCCAAACCCCTCAGCCCGAATCAGTGGGTCAGTAACAGCCGCCCCAATCGCCGCTGCTGGGTTGCGCAGGAGTGAACTCAATGCCACCAGCGTAGCTGCCTGCCCGGGCTGGACAAGCGTTACATATGTGGTGTTTGTTGTAAGCGTCCACGCAAATGCAAATCCACCTAAACTATGTTAGCTGCTCATGTTCATATTCAAAAGGGATAATTCGGAGCGGACAAACAGATGGCCATTGCAATGATTACGCCGGGGACGCCAATGTTAAAGTTTGCCAACCATCCATATATTAGAACTCCGATCGGAAACAGTGCGGTTCCTATAAACTGAAGGCGGAGCCTTCGTTCGGGTGCTGGCGTTTCTCCCCCTGTCTTTTCAATGTGTTTCCTGTGGGCCCAGTCACTCAAGTGACCACAACTGACAGATCCACATATCATACTCAGCCCTGTTTGGAAAGGAACAGCGTTATTAAATTGATGGAGCCTGTGTTAACTTATGGCCAAGCGACGTACCTGGTGCGAGATACGCAACACCGATTTCTGCAGGGTTGAAACCATATCGCTCCTTCAGGGCCGCGGGGAAAGCAACTGAAAGGCAGTAATAGCTCCCGAAAACGATGGAAACATTAATACAGGAAAGCATTACAATAGGATGTCTCATAAAGAGAAGTATGTTGCGTCCCCTTGGTCGCCGGGGAATGATTTCCTCAGGCTTAAGGTCAACTTTTGCACTGAAAGTTGGCCATTGGACCCACGACTTCCCACAGTGAATGGCTCCGTTCCCAACCCTGGACCTCAATGTCTCTGGGAGAAGGAATAGAGACACCAGGAGACAAAATCCTCCAAATATAGCTGTGACAAATGGCATGTCAGCGCTCCTAGAACTTGACACATCATCGAAGATTTCAAACTCACGCTGTCACTTACCCAGAAACGCAAATGTCCATCTCCAAGTGGATCTCTGCGCAATCACACCTCCAATTAGTGGACCGAGAATTGGCCCCAGTTGCGGCCCAAGGCTGTAAAAGGAAATAGCTCGACCACGCTGCTTTGGTTCAAAGATATCTGCGACAGTTCCCACCCCGGGGCTGTACATGGCAGAGCCCCCAAATGCCTGGAGCACACGCAATACCATGAAGGATGCATAGTTCGCTGGTGCTGATGCGAGAGCAATGTTTGTTGCAGTACCGATTAACAAACCGAAAGCAAACACAGGCTTCCGGCCTCTTGAGTCCGAGATACTTGCAAAGAGTAAGGGCTACATAACTACAATTAGACAAATCTAATATATCATAAGGGAAGAGCCGCTATCGACAGAGGGAGCAGGATATACCGCCACTGCGAAAGTAATCATAAACACTGTCACCGTAAGGTTGACAAGTGTAAGAGAAACGTTTAGGTCTTCTGTCAGGACGGGAAGCAAGGGCATATAGATGCCCGCTGAAACGGGGGCTATGAAACCCTTCGCAACAACTATCGAAAGGATGAAATTCTTCCTGGCTGGGGAAAACGCTGAGTAAGGTGGTTGATTTGGTGACGGTGGACTCCCTACCGTCTCTTCTTTTGTCTTAGTAATTGGCCCCTGCTCGTTCTCATTTGCTGGGGCCGAACCGGCCATTACCACCGAGGGCTCTTTGGAATCTTTCATGAGTTTTAGATTGTTCAGTTTCAAAAAAGAACGAATATTAAAACGAATGAAACAAATGGAAGAAGAAGGACAGAGGAAGCAGGTGAAGAAAGAGAGAATCAAAGAATCAAAGAGGGAAGAATTCAGATCGGAAGATCACTACTAGGTCATAGAACCAATGTCAGCATGCATTAATCCATCGTAATGGGAGGTCGCTTTTTGGGTCATTTTGAGTACCCGCATCAGTTCGACGCGCCATATTCTTCAGCTTTGGGGTCAGCTATTCCATCAGCTCCCTTAATTCTTTGCGTTTGTTTTCCTGAAAGGAAGCAAAAGAGATAGACCAGAGAAGCCACCACCCAGCAAATCGTATGAACATCCTCAAGTTCAGATACGAAAGACAAAATCTAGATGGAACCGTTGCATTTTGTACAACACCATCAATAATTTTTCTTTTTAATTGTATACTATATTCGGGGGCGGTTCGTGATGTGAACCATCTGCAGGTAGGACGGTACGGATGCGAACGACATCTGCATGCAAGCGTGGTTGTTTATGACCAAATGCTCGCGTCTACTTACTTAAGTTTTCCGTTGTTTTGATCATGTTCCATTTTTTTTCTTTTCTTTTCTTTTTTTTTTTTTTTTTAATTCTTTACACCCACTTGACCCATCTCGTTTTATGTCCTACCCAACTATGTACCAAAAAGATTTTCCCGCCTGAAGCGCAGCGACTGTTTGCCCGTAAATAGATGCTGCAAGAAACCTGTCAGGGTTAGCGGACCCGATTAGTAGTAAATGACGCTGGCAAGGCATGCAACAAGAGGGAGAGGGGGAGAGGAGCGGAACGAGAAATGAGGCTTCCAATCCTGATACGATATTGCGCCGGTAAATCATTTCTTAGCCGTGGACAAACTCTACCGCATGGCAATGTTGCCTACATACAAAAAAAAAAATGACTCTTGACAAATTCCCTACCTACGGCAAGCCCCCTGAATGTCCTTCGCCGTCACTCTTCCCCTTTGTCTGCTTGGTGCTCAGAGATGCCCACAACCCGAAACCCCGTCGATCAGCCACATAACTTCTCAGTAAAAAGACTTAAATCAATTTAACCTCTGTGCCTGTCCTACTTTTGAATATAAATCTACAACCTAGGGGCTTCATTAAACCCTAAAGTGGGAAAACTATTCAGCTTCCATACAATATTATACCAACCATCTCACTAGAGAAAGACTTTTAAAACATTGAAACTTACCCAGCCAAGTTTCACCTTAGTTCCAGGAGCGAGAGTCCACTCCACACTCCTCGCCAACTCAAATAGCGCAATCTTCATCTGCAACAGCGCAAATGCCTGACCAAGGCATTTCCGCGTATGCGCGTTGAACGGGATATATGCACCACTGGCATTTTGCTTACGGAACTTTGCCTGTATCGCATCAACGGTAGAGCCCCATCTTTCAGGGATTAACTCTCTGGCATCGTTGCCCCAGATGGCTTTGTTGGTATGCACGCCAAAGGCGGTCCATCCAACATAGGTGCCCTGTGGGATGATTATTTGGTTGCCGAGAACAGCCGTTCTCGATGCTTTTCGATTGATGAGTTGTGAAAGTGGTGGATAGAGGCGGAGAAGTTCGAATACTGTTGCAGTCAAATATGGCATGCTGTCAACTAGTTCAGGGGTGGGGTCGATGGACCCGGTGCTCTGCACTTCCTTTCGAAGCTTTTGCTGTATCTCCTGCAAGTCTGTCCCTTAGCAGGTTGAGATCCCGTATACAAAAGGAGGAAAATTTTGTGTGGGAACTAACGATTTTTACACCCAAAGCATAAAGCGTCGAGTTGAGTAGATGCTGCACATCTTCGTGTCCGGCTACGAATACGATCTTTAGATTCGCACGGAACTGGGTCTCCGTGATTTTTCCGCAGGCAAGAGCCCCTCGAAGAGTGTCAATTACCTGTACATCATCATGTGGTTTCAAGTCATTTAGTGTTGCCTCAGGTTTGAGGTTCTGAACGATTTCGTAAAGCAGGTCCTCATACTCCTTCACGACGTTGAAGGCCCGCTTCCGGCTGCGGAAGATATAGGGGTATTTGTCAAGGGTGGGAAAGCTGAAATACAACGGTGCGAAAACACTTGTCCTGATGGTCGTCTGGAGTTTCGCGAGCTTTGTGGTAACGGTAGGTTCGAGAATCTGTTTATGTGAGAAATTAGAACAATTTGATCGTATTTTCCTCGCACAGTGGGAAGAGAAGTTTTAGGACGATCCCACAATTTCAGAATTAACGCACCTCAAAATTTGTCCGAAGGAAATGTTCTCCCACAACATAAATCGCATACCGCTGCACCAATGTTTCAGGATCAATGCCGAAATCCTCTGCTTCTGCGCTTTGAGTCTGCAGGATTGCTTTAACCAACTGCCTCGACCGATCAACCAACTTACTGCTATCCTTGATCCGCCTTTGAATACCCCCTTTCATAATCGAGGTGTAAAGCCTCCAAGTCTCCCCGTGGGCACTGATGATGTTATTGCCGAGAAAAGCAGCAAGAACACTATAGGGGATCTTCTCGCAGTTCCCTGCTTTGATAAAAGCGTCTTCATTCCTAAGCAGGTCGTTGATATATTCTGGCTTTGCATTAAGCACGTTCCAGCGGGAAGAAACCCAAAACTTAACTGCTCCATATTTTTCCAGTGGTTCACGCATCCAACGGTCGTATATTTCATCCTGACCAAGGTCAATGAAGTGTGCAATGCTGGATACATAGAATGGAATTGCAGGGATATTTTTTGGCATGTCCGATGGGATGCGAAGATACCACCAGGCAACAATGATAAATATCGTCGCAGCGCCCGCCATGCTCGCTAGGAGAGCCATTGGAAGTTCCCAACTTTGCGTTGAAGAATGCGCAATCTGGATCAAGAGGCAAGAGAAGAGAGTCAATTGTTGATCATTAATGTTGTTGGTAGAAGTGTTAAAGAGAATTAGCCAGAATTGGTATAAAAAACCGAATATAAACTTCAGACAGGTGCTTCAGGACGCCTGATCAGCGTTGGATTTCAACTAAGCCCAAGGGCTAAACATATAATTTCTTCTTATTATTACCCTCCCAAAGCTTGAATAGCACGTATCTGTTCTACTCCAGATGTTAATGGAGGCCCTATGTACCACCTTCGCGGCGCGACTTCTGTGTCGAAATCGGCACTGGTCAGCACTCAGGGGAAAAGTTAACAGATACAAGGGGGAGAAAAAACCTTACCATAGACATTTAGTTAGATTCAACGATCCATTCTTGGAATCGAATCAAACGTCTCTGGCCAACGCAGACCCAAATACATGACGCAGCATAAAACCAAGCAGTGGAATGGCGGGATGAAATTTGCTCAAGATCTATATGCACTAGTTAATCTCTGACTTCAACCCTAAAGAGAGTTTCCACAATGCCTCAGTATCATCGATCAAGGCCTTTTCTGCGTAAAACCTTCAGCCGTTCCGAGAGGTTCAGCAGTCTCGTCTCAAGATACGAACTTCAAAAATACATAGAATTGATCTTTTACTCCCTCTCTCCCAACTCGCTATAGCTTCTATCAAAACTTCTAGTGCAACATCATGCGAATTGTCAGCAGTTGCTTCCACACCTATTCGCTGGAATTCAGGGTGCAGTCAGATGAGAATCAAAAAACGAAAAATGATGCGAGCTGAACTGCGGCTACTAGCGGGATCGTGTTACTTGACTTGTAGGGTTGTGAAGGAGTATGTCTATCCGACATTGGAGATGCTGCAGAAATTGTTTGATCGTCACAGTTTTGCTAATCCTACCAGCAAGGCTAATACTCGGCTCCTGACCAGCAGATGGATAACCACTTGACTTAGATTCCAGCCATGGATAAGATATTATATCCATTGAATGCTTGAAGCTGCCTGTATCGAGGTTGCAAGACTCTCTTAATTTAGAAGCATTAGACAATCGGACAGTTTGGCAATCCCGCCTATTCTAAGACTGGAAAGCTAATTAGCGCCAGGACCGAGAATTTCTATGCAATGTCAACATAAAATAATATGCAGCTTGCATTTTCACAAATAAAGACATAAGAATGGCAGCATATTCAAGTACAATAGGATCAGCAGGCATAGTTTATATCTGTCGAGAAAACCTCCACTCTCGAAGAAGACATACATACCTGTGCATCTCTCAATCAAGTTATTGGACGAGCAGAGCTAACCGGCGGATCATTTCACAGACATTCAACTAATCTGCTCTCTGACCTCATTATGATCGCATTAACCCTTGTAATGTTTCCAGTATACCTTCTCCTTCCGCGGAGCTTTCATTCGACGAACTGGTTGAGGGTCCCGACACGCTTCCAATCTGAGCAATGAATCATAAATCCACGTTTTAATAACTGCAAACTGTGATTGATTAAGGTGCCTGACATCTGCGTTCCTCCAAAATCCATCCATGAGAACATGTAGATGGATTAAATCCAAGGTGTAACCCTAACCTTCAAATCTGTATATTATTCTGAATATAATTGCACTGTGATTAAGCCCCACATCGGAAGAGTATTTGAAAACATCAGCCTGAATCCATCCCTGATGTGTGTGTGCAACTTGAATACGAGTAATGTTTCCATTGTTCATAACTCATGTTATCTTTTGCCTCGTAGATTCATACTCATCCTAATATCAGGAAGGTAGCTATCCGGCATTGTCGTGAAGGAATTTCCTCTTTTGAATTGTCCACGAAGAAACGCTGTGTAGCTCTTATAGCTCTGTATTCATTGACAACCACATCCCATCCTATCAATATCTGTTATTTCTTCAACGTGCCCCTTAGGAAGAAATTATAGGAGGAAAACTTTTCCAAGATGTGAAACAAGACACGAATAATACTCAATTAATGCTCGGCAATTATCATTCGACTGAGATATTTCTTGTAGATATTATTAGTCGTACTCCGTGTGATGACGAAGGCCCCTGTCCAAATGCCAAAAAAATGAATGCGCAAATTCGTGCTAAATCGGAAGAGGAATCTGCTAGCAGCCCGGGCATTTCCATGGCTCTGGATAGGGAGTTATTTTAAGCTTGCTTGCACGTCACACTTGCCCAGGTCCACAGATATTCTCGAAGCGGCCCCTGGATGGGTCGGCTGAAAAGCTCCAATTGCATTTTAAACAGCCCTCCGTTGCAGACAACTCAACATGTCCAAAAATTTATAATACGTTTCCCGCAATTTCTGATGTAAGACGTACCCATATCAAAAGGGGTAATTTCAACGGCTATCTTGCGCCTGGCTTCATCCGGTATCAAACGAGGACCATCAAGGAGAGGAATACTTATTGGGGATTGGAAGTGGTGGCAATCCGGTTGCATATACTGCGAAGGGTAGGATTATCTTGCCTCTAAGATCTCAATGTTCTTTCCTAATATCGTGCCAAACCCTTTGTGTTCCAGCTAATGGGCAATTTAAACCGGCAGCTTGTCCCTCGTAATTGAAGTTCAAAACCCTGTTTTAGGATATATGCTTCCAGTGCTTCTTTCGGAAAATTAAATGTGCACCCTCCCCAACCTCAACTGAGGAAATTTTATCCCTTCCAGCTTGGCGGCAAACCCCAGAGGATGGGAATGTAGGCAACGCTAACTGCTGAGAGAATTAACCTCCTTGACTGCGACACATTATCTGTATTCAAAGAAACACGAGGACCCCAAAGGTTAAAAAAAAAAAAGAAGAAGAAAACACCGACGAATCAAGTGATGCTTGAAGTATCATGGTGGCATTATTCACATAACCGAAGAAGGGGGGGGAAAGAGCATAACTCGCTAGAGCGGTCAGGATTTGAACTATTCTCGGGCAACTAAATCTGGCGTGACACATCTAGTCGTAAGAATATGTGCAGTATATTATATAGTTTTTTGCTCACCTGCTTAGCCAGTCTCTCTGCTAGAGCCTGACAAACCGCTATTGTATGCGTACGATATTCATTTGTTTGTTATCAATGAAAATGCTGGGGATACATGATCAACTTGTGTCATCTGATGATGAGGTGGGAAGGGGAAAATTTGGTGCGCCCCAGGTTCTCAAGAGTGAAGTAGGCGTCAGATTGGGTCAGAGAGGGTGCTTCTGAGGATTGAGGATCCGCCAAACCTATGGGAGAACAGTCCTTTGCAGAGCTAGCTATGCGTCTTTAACTTGTCGATTGGCAGCTGAAAATGAATGGAAGAATACCAAAACGGATAAAAAGTCGACTAGCCCTTGCATGGCATTCTCCAAGCTGCCATTCAACCAAATACAAGGATGTTGTCTCTTCAATTGAAAGTCAAGACCAGATAGTAGCCGGAAGGGGGAGGGTATCGCGCAGCAATCGATCCAGAGAATCCACCATGGCAAGGGTTCTTAGCGGCCAATTAACCACATGGATGAGAATCTTTTAAGGGCCAATGGAAACGCTCTGATATCTCATATGCTACTTTAGTAATTCCCAATGTCGCAGACAAAACCCCATATCCGGAGGGTCAGCCTTGCCATCCGTCAACTGAAGGACACGGACTCCGACAAAACATGATGTTGGGTGCTTTGGTAAGCTGGAAATAATATAGTTGAGAGCAGAAGTTGCACACGCTAGCACGGCGTTCGTGAGTTGGGGGCTTCCAAATGCAGCGATTATGCGGCTGTATACCACTAAAACAGCCTCTTAAGTCTCAGTATATATTGATGATTTGGCGTGATAAGTTGAAACCTTTAAGCAGAAATTCTTGCTATATCTCAGAGAACGTACCATCCTGCAGTGACTTGGTTTACAAGATGAATGACCCTTTCTGTTTCAAAATGCCGGGCAATGTTACCAGTAATTGTGCCTGCAACATTCAAGCTCCGCGTATGCCAGCCACGGCCCTGGTCCCCTTCGTCAAGCAGCCATATGGCTTTGATCGCTTTGCACAGAAGGATCAAAACAGCAAGGAGAACGGATTGCGCATTCCCCATATGTTTTTCAATCAATATGAAGCAAATGATGAGAGCGACGGGTTCACAGTCTCGATCAGGAACGGGTCAGACATCGTCGTTGAGAAAATTCGCCAACGGGAAACCCAGGAGATTCCGGGGCCGGTTGTTTACGGACCAAAGACGTCCGCAGAGGTCAGTAGCGGCATAGTTTCCGTCCTCGAGAGGTATCGAATGGCGCCGAAAGAACACGCTCATGAACCATGGGAAGCTAAAGGAAAAATCTCACGCCTTGTTGAGGAGCACGTAGAGGTCGGGAGGGTTATTCCGATGGTTCTCCCAGCGTTCCCATTCAAGTCACCGAATAAAAAGTTCAAGGTGCTCGGCCACCTTCCTGATAAGGGGGAGGAGGTAGCCTTGGCGCATCTGAATGGACTCTGCGAGCTGATCAAAGAGGAGTATAAACCAGGCGCTAAGATAGATATCGTCTCTGATGGATTAATGTACAGCGGTATGTAGGTTTAACGGTTGCATTCTCCTGAATAGAATTCACCCTATTTCCTGGGATAATAATCGCGAGCGCAGCTGACTTATACTGTTTTTAGATCTGTTAGGGATTTCCGACGAACAAGTGTGGGCCTACGGCCAATCCCTCAGAAAACTTGCTGTTGATACAGGATGCAACAATATCAGTTTCATTCGCCTCGTGCACCTCCTTGGAGAATGCGAAGTTGGAGAGCCGTTATCCGAAGAACAATATTTGAAAGATGCACCTTGGTTTCGAACCCAGCTCCTCGAAAGAAATATCCCCGATAACTTCGATGTCTCCAAACACATATCATTGGATCCTGACACGACCATGACCTACCGCGGATACATCAAATTTCTCGAGAAGGATCTCGACGACAGCAGCAATATTCATGACGCGTCTATCTCAAAACGACAGATAAAAAAACGTCACGAAGAAACTGCACGAAAAATGATCATACGCGGACGGGCATTTGCAATTGCTATCGCAAAGAGATTCGACAAATCGATTCGATTGTCAATCCATCCATCTACGGAGTCAGCGAAGATATCCATAGCGATAACACCAATTAAAGACGGGATAATTATGACACCATGGCACTCCTCTCTTGTCCGTGCAGTGGATGGATCCATCCGGATGGCACATGCTGGCACAGTACCGGCCTTCACACACGAGTTAATTTTCGAGAACGACCGCCCTTCCTACTTCAGGGAGAAATCGTCTCTTTACGACCTGGGCAGCGTCGATGTCGACTTTCAATACACCTACCCCACCGGAATCACCATTTCTCCACGAAGCAAATCATGCAGGAACCACCTCAGTCGAGTCAACATGCGGAAGGTCAGAGTATTGGCAGAGCTCTGTTCACCAGTAGTTTTAAGAGGTTGGTTAGATACGCCGTGTCAAAACTGCTGTTGTGAACCGGAAGTTGGAAACCGAACATGTTCGGGTGGACATGGTATTATTCGTGTGGTGGAATTCTGTGACGGAACAGCTCCTGGAATGAACGGTTTCCTCAGAAATCTACCACAAGCAGACCAATATGAAGTCAGCAATTTTGGAGACTTCAACAGCGGGGGTTGTGCCCAATGCGGCCATACGCTTCGCCTTCTGAACGGATATATGGAGTATCAATCAGGAATGCCCCAGTCCATGGGCAACAAGTCTGTCGTTGGATGCATGAGTCATGGTCTCAGAGTACCCCAACAGCAACCGGACTATAAAGTTCAAAATAAACTGCTAAATAAGATTGCGACTCCACTAAAACCTCATGCAGGATGGAAAATGCTTAAGGAATGGTCTGACATGTGCACTGTCATTTAAGTTGATGTTGGATCTTCCTCTTCATTTTCAGGAGTAATGGACTGGACTCAGGATTGAGGAGTTGTGACATTCCTATTTCTATCATTGTCATGTATATCCTCGACTCAGACTGGTTTTGATATATTCTCTCTGCGGTGACACTGTAGCCGCTCAAATTTTACATTGATGTAAAATTTTCTTTCCCATCCAAGGATAACAGCATATGACTCGGCGTTTGAAGCAAAACCGCTGGCTGGCGCAGTCTGGAAGCTGATGCAGGTAATAGAATAGCTCACACTTTATTGTATTTTACCGAATGTTTAACTTCCTAAGAAGAATTTCAAAGTTGATTCCACCTTTCCACAGTTTCCCTGGCGATGTGTATATAGAAAAGAGAAAGGAGGTGGAAGTTGAAGTGGTAAAGTTGAAGTTGAAGTTGACGTTGCTGTGAGGCTCTTTCCCTGACGTTGAAATATCATCCCCTCAAACCCGCAAATACCAAAGGATACCATAATTACACCGCAATTTCACCTTAAATACTGTTTTTAATACCACAATCGGCATGCCTCTGTCATTCCCAATCTCTTTATCAAAAACAACCAAAAAAAAAAAAAGGCTTCAACAGCTCTTCTACACCAGAACTTTTCACAAGCAAAGCATAATTCCACCCGCACTACCATGAACACATTCATGTTTCATGTGCAAGCATTCTTAGCCATATTTACCAACTTGGTGTTTATTTTTGGTCCATGACCCCATCATCACAACGTCTCCCATTCCAACAGCTCTAGCTAAAACTGACTGTTCCCTCCGGACGGTGCTGTATCCTACTAGCAGCTGAAATCAAGTGCAAGAAAAATTTAAATTTGAGTTTACGCTTAGAATATACTACAGGAGCATATTGGAAATGTCTCCTGCCACGGTAGCCCTGACTCCGGGGTTACAATCATTCCTCCACACCTTGAAGATGAGTGACGTGGAGAGCGCAACGGAAAACCTCATATCGTATGTCCTTTCTATAAGCACCTAGCTGATATAAGAGCTTTTATATACGAACTACGGTCTAATTAGACTAGGCTCCTAAAGCGACGGCAGATCCAACCCTCGCACTCCTGTGCCGTCGCAACAGCCTACCTCCTCCTACGGGTCGTCTCAACATCACGCATAACAGATCCAGCAACGCTAATTGACCGCATACAATATGTCGGGAAGAGGCTCATCGCAGCGCAGCCTAGGGAAATGGTTGTTGGGAACATCGTGCGGCGCGTCCTGGGTCTCATCAGAGAAGAAGCGGAAGACGAGCGGGATGGGGAATCCTGCTTATCAAGCGACGCGAGCTCCGATACAAGGCCACATACACCTCATGCAGCCGCTACGGACGCTGGGGGCAACCACCTCATCACCCAACCACCGGACATTTCAACAGTAACAACGACAACAGCAGCAGCAGCAGTGCATGTCTCAAGCCCGCTAAGACGTGAAGGCACAGATGTCGAAGAGGCCCTCCCCTCAGGGAAGCGGGGCACATCCCTCGCCGCTATCCGCTCTGAAACGACGGAGCGATCCCCACGGCTACCGAACATTCATCAAGCTCCTCCAGTAATATCGATGTTCAGGCTACTGTCGCATCCACAGGTGGAGTCATCGCAAGTTGGGTCTCCCGTTACTGGATCGCCATCCGGTCGTTTGCCTGGAAGTTACAGCTCGAGGGATTTCAGGGCGGAGGTAATTGATGGTATCGGCGAGATAGTTGACGAACTAGGTCAAGTGGAGGACCAGATTGCTAGCTATGCGCTAGAGCACATACATTCCGATGAGGTCATACTGACCTACACGTCGTCGGTGACAGTGCATAAGTTCTTGGCGAAGGCTGCGGCCAAGCGGAAATTTACAGTGATACATGCAGAGGGCTATCCCAACGACCACATAGCGACGCATAGGACTGTCGCGGGCACCACCAGCGCAGCCGCGAGTGGTGTCAGTGGAGGCGGCGCTTGTGGAGACGACGAGAGTTTAAGTCTAAGTACCGAGTCGTTTCAAAAGTCCCTCACGGACCTTGGTGTGACGGTCATTCTCATCCCGGACTCAGCGGTCTTCGCTCTGATGTCGCGGGTCAACAAAGTGATTCTTGGCACGCACTCGGTGCTTGCGAACGGCGGTTTAGTTGCAGCAGCTGGAACGCGAGGAATAGCCAACGCTGCCAAAGTGCACCAGATCCCCGTCATCGTTGTCAGCGGCATCTACAAACTCAGTCCGGTCTACCCGTTCGACTACGAGGCGCTGATTGAGTATGGGGACTCGAGCGCTGTGCTGCCGTATGAGGATGGGGACGTGGGCAAGATTGACGTTCAGAATCCGCTGTACGATTACGTGCCTGCTGACCTAGTCGATCTATATATTACGAACTTGTAAGTTTTCCCTTTCTTTAATAATAAAAAGAATACTCTCCGATTCGGCCGTTTGCCCTAGCTTCCTGCCCTTGGTCAACAAACGAATTGTTTCTCTTCTTTTTCTGTTTGGGGCGGGGGAATTGATGCGAGAAAGCGTGCTCACTGACGTGTTAAAAAACGACTGACAGGGGTGGCCATGCACCTTCCTACTTGTACCGGATTGTATCAGATCACTACCGGAAAGAAGACATAAACTTCTAAGAGAGGATCTGGCGAAGATAAAATAAGGGGCAGGGGGCGATTGAGGGAATAGATCCGATAGGAGTTTCAGATTAACGAGATAAAAAGAGAAAAAGAAGAAATTTTTAATGATAATCCAATTACATAGAAGCGGACAATAAAAAACAATTCTTGGTGACTTCATAGAATAGGAATGGGGAGAAAGGAAAAAGGAACAGGAATGTATGTAATGCAGACTTTGATGGTACCAGCATTATCAGGGCTAACTACTACAGAGCAACGCTACTTTGGTAGTCTTAAAAGCGACCGAAAGCAATAGTCCCC
>NW_011371359.1:3490438-3525185 GCF_000150735.1 Paracoccidioides brasiliensis
TCGATGTCGATGTCGAAATCGAAGTCGAGGATGGGTAGAAAGTTGTCGCTGTTGGTGGATCGTTCCCTTCAGCGAACTCAGCGTGGGATGGTTGTATATGGTGTGTATGGCTGCGAAATAGCCTTACACACCCCAATTTCTAGGTTTGCGGCCCGAATGTTAATATTGGTTGGTGTGCGTTACAGTACGCGTACTACCCGCTAAGCGAATATATTACCGGAGATCGGGGCTTTGTTGTTCCTCCTGCCCTAACCTTCACGTCAGCCCTGACTAAGCCGGACCAAGGTTAGTTAACTAGTTACCGCCTGCCAACGCTGTCCAACGGCACAACAACAGACGACATCAAACCAGCAACAACTGCCTATGCGATTGGGATATTGGGATAATGTAAGATGCGAACAAGCAGGCACTGAGGAGCATAGTATTGGTGATGATGGGGTAATACCTGTTAACCTTGGAAGACATGGGCTCTCTACACTAACCACTCACACCCCCCTGATAACGCATACTCGAGTAACTTGAGTATTACGTCGTTCCTCCGGCCCGCCCTTGATATGCATACCACCATTAACCCCTCGCATTAGATCTTCCATCCAAGCCAGCCAGCCAACCACTCAGCTCCAAATACACATAGCACCATACCAAATCAAAATAAACAAACAAAGAAAAAAACCCCTCAGAGAAAAATAGGACAGCGTAAGATTGCCCAGGTGTCAGCCATGGCGACGACGACACCCAAGTCCGGACAACGAACACAACAACCACCAACAAAACCTTCTCCCCAATCTCAGTCTCAACACCGACTTGCCCCTCCCTTATTCCTCCCAGCCTCCAGCCTACACACTACTGCTACTACTACTTCTACTGCTACCACGGCTAAAACCACCATGGCACCCTCTGCTGCCACCACCCACCTCCCCGGCCTGCCCCGCAAATGGTCAAAATGGTCAGCACGCAACCTGGCCCCCCCTGACTTCGCTCCTATCTCTCCAACTAAAACTGCAACAACCACTACAGCAGCATCCCCCGTCTCGCCATCGCCCTTCATGCGGTCATCCCAACACCCGGCAACGGCAGCGGGACAAGCACAGGAACCGGGACCAAGCCCTGGCCCTGGCCCTGGCCCTCGACCGTCACTGGCGCATGTCCATGGACAATGGCATGGCTCCGGTTACGGAAAACTCGATGGGACCGGTGCCCACGCCAGGATTGCAAGCGCAGAAGCCCTCTGGCAAGAAATGCAAAACACGCTTGCGGAAGTGGAGCTCAGCGCGATGAATGGGGACCACGTTTTTGGTACAGAACATGCCAGAGCGCTGGAGGAGTTAAGGAGTAAACAGCTTTCGCTGGCGCAGGCGTGGTCGAGGAGTGAGGTTGATGAAGTTGTTGGTAGTGGGACGGATGCGGATAGGGATGGGGATTTGGATGCGGGTGTTGGTGTGGGTATTGGTATTGGTATTGGTATGCGAGGTGAGGGGCATGCTAGCGGCGGCGGTGGTGGTAATAATGCTGGTAATAATAGTAATAATAATAATAGTAATAATATGGAGGATACGGGTAAGGACACTACAACTGCTGCTGCTGGTGCTGGTGGAACCACGACCGCCACTGTTACCAACGCCGTCTCTGGCACCGCAACTGCGACTGCGAACGCAACCGCGACTGCAATGTCTGCCGCTGCCGCCACCGCCAATGCTTCTACATCAACTCTCGCCGATCAAGGGCCGCAGGAAACGCCTCTGCTGGGTGAGAATACGGAGAGGGACATCTTACTAGCGCGCAAGCGGCGGGAGGCTAACGATCGGTACTTTGACAGGGTTAACGGGGGTGTTTTGGATGTTGTGGCTAAGCTTGAGGAGGTGGCGATGACTATGAGGGTTGTGGAGCGGGAGAGTAAGGAGATTTGGGATGAGAGTGAGGATTCGGGGATTTCGGGAGAGGGAACGGGAACGGGAAGCGGTAGGGGCAGTAGTAGTGGTTCTTCTGCTGCTTCGACGGCTGGTGGGTCGACGAATAATACCTGAAATGGATAACATTAACCTCATAGCTATTGGTTGGGGATTGTTGGAGGGCGCTTTTGCTGTGCTGTTTCCCCTTCTTCTATCCTCTCCTGTCTATCTGTCTATCCAGATATGGATATACAGCACACGTGCATACATTCACCTCCCAATTCCCGGCTTCTGCACTTGAACAGACCTGGATCTCGGATAACGGATAGTTCTCCTGGACCCCCAAAATGGGGCTCTCGTTGCTGTCCCATTTGACCGCGCCCAAATTATGAATTTATGAATTTATGACTTCCACACACGCGCATCTTGACGTCATATCATATCTCATCCACAGCTTACTGGAGAGAGAGGCAGCAGCATGGGCGGGCATCTCTCACATCAGATAGCAGATAGGGATAGAATCTGCATAACCTCCCCACCATCTATTCTGCAGATCTACTATTGAAACACCCATTCCCGTCCCTCATCCCAGGACGCTCCGTTATCGCACGAGAAACGCCCAGTTTCGCAAAAATTGCATCATCGCCATTAGACATCAGCAATGGGCATCAACATGAAATCATCATGCATATAAGACAGAATCGGGGATTTAGTTTTTAGTTTTTCTTTCTGATGGCTTTTTTTTAGCTAGAGATAATCTTCTTAATTTTAATCTTTTTTGGAGAAACACACGGTCGGGTTAAGGGAGCAAGAGGGGAGGAGGGGGGGGGGGGGGGGGGGGGGGGATGTTAAAATGTATCTACCTAGACATGTACTGCTCATGTAGATTCCTCATCAATGCCGGTTTTGGGGGATTACGGTAGCTGTTCTTTGCAGATTATTGGCTGGAGATAGGGGAAAGAGGATGTTTTGGTATGATGTGTAAAGTCCCTAGTGGGGAATTAGAGAGAGAGAGTTACCACAAGTGGCTTGTAGATATGTGGGGAGGATGAATACTGTTTATATTATATGCATGTCAGCCTTTCTTCATCACCTCGTGTATGTAGGCTTCGGCCTAGGCCGGTATTTGGAGGGGAAAGTAAAGATGCCTGCCGTAAGGGGGGAGGTTGTCAGTAGAGAGAACAATAGATGCATACGACCCTTGTACATGTCCCACATTACGTCGTGATACGGAGTAAAGGACATGTCGATAAAATAGATCCTATGATACATGTAGCTACTCGATAATACAGAAGAGGATGGGAAGATGTGTATACAATCCAATCCAAACCAACACCAATGCACGCACCATCGCTAGAATCCTAGGTAGAAATCAAGCCCCCTACACATCCTCCTCATACCACCTAATCACTCCCCCTCTCCTCCCGCTCCCACCCACGCCCTCTCCCCAGCGCCTCCACCGTCTCCCCCGCACCCTCCCTCACCCTCCTCACAGCCCTCTCAACCCCCTCATTCCACCTCTCCCTAACCAAATCCATCAACCCGCCGCCTTCACGCGGGAAATAACCCCTCCGCGCCAACACTGCGGTAACAGCATCTACGTTTCCATCCTTGCCCCCTGCGCACTGGCCATGGGTGCTCGTATATCGCTGGCCGTTCCTGGTAATTTTTGCGGTTGTCGTAGGTAGGGCTATGGCATCTATGGCGTCGATTTGCTCGCGGAGAAGGATGTGTTGGTTGTGTCGGTGGGCGAGGTGGAGGTGGAGGGTTAGGGCTAAGACGGTTGTGGTGAGGGATAGGCCACTGAGCTGTGGTGGGGGAAAGGTGAGAGGTTGTTCTAGTGTGAGTGAGTGATGGGGCGAGGGTCGAGCAGGCCCTTTGGAGAGGTGGGCTAAACATTGCATTTCGGGGCGGTGGATGGGTGTTGTATAGAATGATGTAGGCTAGAGACTTACGAAGCCAATTGGGAACCCCATTATTTGGTGGGATTGCCCTTGCGGGCCAATGTAGACGGTCTTCTCAATATCTTCCTCTGGAAAATATATCTGAATACCTATGGCATCCCGTAATAGCCGCAATGGAGCTCTATGTCAAGCTAAGTTCGGGGGCTTTGAGTGGTTGTTTAACAGAAGGTTGGATATAACATGAAATGGTTAAATAGCTCTCGTAAATTTATCTGGTTCATATTCTTATCAGATCGCTGGCTGTGCTCCGATTGGCTGGAATCATTGTCCCCTTCTCAAATTCTCGATCTCCGTAACTACAAGAACATGCCCTCTACGATAGAAACCAGCCTCGATCAACACCAGTCCCACCCAATTCTCTCCAATACAGCTGATACATATCTCTCGAATTGGGAATTGCAAATTCTCCACTCCATTTCCGGATCCATTGTCCGCATTCCCTCCGCGAAGGAACTCCCTTCCCCTGACCTAACATTCCTCCACCACAGCCATGGCAGGCGGCCACTTGAAATACCGGCATCTAAACCGCGACTCCGCACACCGAAAAGCCCTCCTGCGAAACCTAGTCACATCGCTTTTTGAGCATGAGGCTATCCAAACGACATGGCCTAAGGCCAAGGAGGCACAACGCCTGGCAGAGAAGCTGATCACAATGAGCAAGAGGAACACGGAAACGAGCAGGCAGAGGGCGCAGGCAGTGTTTTTTGTATGTGCAATTTTTCGCTTGTATCTATTGATTATATCAAATATACATATCTATATGTGGTTTTTCCAAGACCAAGTTCTTCGGTGAAATTGTACACACCAATGCCCGCTCTGAGGCTACATCCAGCGTTGATACTATCCCTATTTCCACAAACCATCCAAACCCTACCACACACACACACACACACACACACACACACACACACACACAAATATATATATGTATATATAACTAACCACCCTTCCCCCAGAAACCCGAACTCAACCACAAACTCTTCGGCCCCATCCGCGAACGCTACCTAAATCGACCAGGCGGCTACACGCGCGTCCTACGCATCGAGCCCGCAAAGGAAGACCAAGCCCCCTCCGCCATCCTTGAGCTCGTCGATGGACCGCGCGACATGCGCTTTGCCATGACAGCGCGGACTCTGGCTCGCAAGCGCTCGGAGGGTGATAATAGTATGAATGAACTTACGGCTATGAATGTGTTGAAGGTTACGAGGTTTAGGCCTGATGGGGAGAAGTCATTGGAGAGGGAGGTTGAGAGGATTCAGAGGGAGCAGAGGAGGAAGAAGGAGGAGGAGGAGGAGAAGGGGGAGGTTGATTAGGTTTTTACGTGCTCTGTCACTTTCCCCCCGGGTGGGGGGGTGTGGTTCCTTGTGGTTGTGGGTGATATGTTTTTGGCTTAGATTATGTATCCTCTCATGTCTGTTCCAAGAGAGTCTACGTTATGGTAGCTCAGCTACTTTACTGTACATTATTGGGAAGAAATATTTAAGAAATATTTGACAAAGATAGACTGAAAAGCTTCTGATATGTTCATCTCATCTCTCATATATTCACTCTACAAGAGGCTAGAAACAGACATGGCTACAAAATGAGTGAAAGAGAAAGAAAAAGAGAAAAAGAACCATTTCTTATACTTCCTAATCAGTCCCTAATCACGCAGGAGAATAAATTTTTTAAAAAACTTACATCAGGAAGAAACAAAACCAGGAGTGGAAAAATATAAGCAAGGGGGATATAACATGGCCACGGGGTAAGAGCTTCCATATAGAGAGAAGGACATAATCTGGATATCATCAAAAGAAAAGTTCTAGGAGGATTTCTTTTCCCTCCTTTCCCTGTTTCTCTTTCTTTAAACATCAGCCAGGACCAAAATGTGGCCTAAGAAAGAAGAAGAGGGAAAAAAAAAGATCAAAACATCTCAACAGCCCAACCTCACCTGTAACATGCCCCATTTAGATGAAAACCAAACTCATTTCTGAATGTCAGATTCATCAGATTCATTTAATGAGTAAAGAAATGCAGATTACTGAAGATGGCAAACACTTATGAGGAAATTGTAACAGACAGTATTATCAGCCAAGTCAGTAATAAGCTTTGTGAAAGGCTTTCTTCCTTTCATTTCATTTTCTTCCAAACATCCCGCCCCAAAATCATTAACCAGAAAGTATTCAGTCACCCTCTATCCCTTCACCAACCCCCCTGGCACCATCTCACTAAACCACCGTTAGATCCTGTTCACTCCCATATTCCACTGAACCCAATATTCACCCATATTAACCCATGCCATACCCCGCAAACTAATGTGGTATAGGCAAGAAATAAATATAAGAAAAAATCAATTTTATACACCCGTGGTCATATTGCCACGGGGTCTCTGGTGGGAAATCCCGCTGGATACGACAAGAGGACCACTCTGCTTGGGGAGAGAAGGGGGTGGGTTCGTAAATGATGACTGGAGAGGCAACGTGGAATTTTTGTTTTTGAGATCGAAATCATAAGGTACTTGAGACGGCGGTGGTTTTGGCGGGAGATGGGCTGGAGTACCCCATTTCGCTATTGAGTCGTGAGGGCCGGAAGAGGGGCCGTGAATAGGTGAGTGGACCATGGCGGGAGGGGGTGCAGAGGTCTTCATGTTAGATTGGGGGTTCAATTGGTTTGTTGGGGGATAGTTCGTCGATGAGTGGTGAGGTTGGTCCTGGTTGCCTGTCCATGAAGGTGGAGTGGAGTATTGAGGAGGAGAGTTCATGTAGGGCGGGTTCATTGTTGGTGGCGGGTTTCCGGGAAATCGAGATTGAGAATTGCCTCCAGGAACAAAGGATCTAGTTTGGGGGTTGAAGTTTGAACGGGAGAAACTTCCTGGAAAAGGGTGCTGTGATGAATTATTTTGATTGCCGGGCGGGAACCGTTGGTTTTGCATTTGATTGTAAGGGAAAGTCACCTGACCCGAATTTATTGAGTGTTGGGGGTAATTTGGCCAGAGAGTTGCAGACGAATTACGTTGGGTCGATTGTGGCGAGTATGGGGTTGGGTATTGCGGTTGATTCCACGTTGAGGTGTTTTGTTGCTGGAATGGAACCGTGTTGGGAAGTGCATATGAACCTATTCCCGGCGAGGATCTGGTTGAAGCCTGTTGAAGAACCATTGGCGGCATTTGGTTGACCTGGGA
This sequence comes from Paracoccidioides brasiliensis, assembly GCF_000150735.1. Taxonomy (NCBI): domain Eukaryota; kingdom Fungi; phylum Ascomycota; class Eurotiomycetes; order Onygenales; family Ajellomycetaceae; genus Paracoccidioides; species Paracoccidioides brasiliensis. Next base: position 3,497,452 of record NW_011371359.1, read on the forward strand.
AAATCCAGCGTATGGAGGGGATGGCTGCAAGTGTCCGGGATGCCAATTATTTTGATTCATGTGTGGCGGGGCATTAACAGGGTATTGAGGTGCGGGGACTACATTCCCACCACCAGGTGGTTGATACGCTGGAGTAACATGGTTGTTGTCCTGAGGGAAAGTTGCCGATGGTGGTAGCGAGGAGGCCGACATATAGTAATGGCTCTGGGCACCGAATGATCCATCTGGCATAATTCCGTTAAATGGTGGAGGTGCACTTGAGTAAGGTGCTCCCGGATAGTACGCGTTGAACTGGGACCTTGCTTCAAAACTGTCGTCATGAGGGGTTCTCTGTTTGTGGCCTTTTCGATTGCCATTCCCCGAGTTGGACCGTGAGATATTCGCACTCTGATCTCCATTGTTTGAATTGTCGGAAGTCTTAGATTCTGGGAAATCCCTGAATATGCGCTCTCGGGCTTCTTGGTATTTTGCTTCACGTTCCTCTCGACTCATTGTTGCCCGGTCTTTTGCGGGAGTGGCTCCAAGCGATGACCCCGCTCCTTCCTCGTTACCATCTGCACCGGCTTCCGACGTAGCTTTCGAAGGAGCTGAAGAGCTAGGCGCCGTGCTCCCAGCACCCGACATGCCCCCTCCTGTTTGACCAGAGCGACGCATAATTTTCATCGCTGGGGCATTTGGAGGTGGAGTTTTGATTGCATTGGGTGGTTGGAGCATGCTTAGCGGAGTTGGCCTGATTTTCATGTTAGTGACCTGCTATTGGCACAAAATAAGGCTCTGTATGGAACTCACAGTCTGCACCATGGTGTTCTGTGAAGTCTAACGGATGTCACATTATTGTCGACAAAGTGAGTTAGATGATAATAATCGCCCAACTTGTGCGCGAGAAGTCGCCCAAAAGCGTTACAGGGAGGCAGTTCCAAAGATTGTTCACTTGTTGTAGGTTAGTAGAGCGTCAAGAAAAGCTCGCTATCATCGGGGTTCACGTACGCGGAGTCCTTGATGAATGCGATAATTTTCTCTTCGAGTTGAAGTATCAATAACCGATCTTTAGGAGAGATCATCGCTTCAAGCAGCTTCTCATCCGGTTCATTAGGAAAACTATGGAGGACCTGTTCGGTTTTGCCGTTCGGGGAGATTATTTCAGTGATGCCCGTATTATTGAGTTGTGTTCTATTAGGAAAACGCTCAGAAACTCCTTGGCCAGACATCCGATACAGGCGTCCACTAGCTTCAGAACCGACTTGGGAATTGGGAGCATCTGAAGCAGGTCCTGAGAAGGAATCATCCTCTTCTGCTGCTTGTACACTAGCGCTATCATCTGGACGCAATGACTCTTTTTCATCCATCGCAAAGGTGGTAACAGATGCCATGCTCTTCGAGTCAAAACTCGTAGGCTTTGTAGAAGAGTTCGATAGGTAGGTTTGATCGTCTTCAAAGGCTCCCTCAGGCTTAATTCCGACGTCATCCCGGCCATCGCCAGTTTCTGAATGTGCATCACCATCATTCTTCTCCAGATGGATATGGAAATTTTGCACAGATTTATTCAGGTGGTCTATGTTTTCGGGATCCTCCTGATGTATATTCTGAGGAGGCTCGTTAGGAGCTATCTCTGAAGGACCGTTTGAGGCTTCCTCAGCTCTCATAGGAATAGAGTTGTCCGGAGCATTGTCAACGTGCGGAGCGGGAGACTGCTTTGTTGGCGGGGGGGGCATCGCAGCAACCTAAAGCAAAATAATTTAGTTATAATCACCAATGGAAATACACAGATATATATAAGGAGCATGGAGTGCATACCTCTGCAAAGGATGGGCGCTCCATATCCGGCCGAGAAGTTTTAGAGGCGATGGAGGCCAAAATGCTGATCTCACGAATAGCCAGCCAAAATGACAATACCAACGTCTAACTTTCAAGATATCAATGCAATCTAACAGGCCATCGACTACGGGGATCAAGCGGAGGCAATTTCACAAGAAAATCCCACTTCACACAAGTCCAGATCCTTGGGCGACATATCTCTGGGTAACGAAGTTCGCCATATGAAAATATACTAAACGAGAGTTCACAAAAGAAAATATGCCGCAGATCAGGAAGCAGAGGACATGGTAAAGCACACAGGAATTCAATGGGTATGTTCGACGAAAGGAATGGACGATGCTTATTATTCACTGTAGAAAAGTCGAACGAGCCTCCTTTTAAGGGTCAGAACAGAAGTTTCATGCTGCTGGAAAAAAAAACCGCGAGAAGACGAAGACACGCGTGGGGTGGGAACACAAACAAAATGCAATGCAATATCACTGTGCAAAGGACGAGATTGACCAGCCGAACAGAGGTTGCGGGATGCGAAGCAGGTCGTAAGGGCCTGGACGATGAAGTCGCTTTGGGTAGCTGAACTGAATGTTCTGCAGTGGGGATGCTTGGAGGTTTGAATGGGGTGCTAAAGTTAAACTAGGCTGATGGGCTTTGTCAGCAACTAGCCGCGCGGTTGCGCTAATACTAGCACCCAACGGATATGGTAATTCGACGATCTTGTGGACGGATATTACCAGGAACAAACCACAGAAACTAAATTTACTTACGACTGAGGGAAAGGAAAAGCCCCAAGCTGAATATACTACCCGGTCACCTACAGTTCTGCAATAGGGCAACAAACCGCCACAAAGACGATAGTCTAGTGTTACATGCGCTGGGGTATTTATCCTCACTGCGCAAGCCCAGCTTGAATCCAGGATGCAATGAATCGATATCGTAATATTCCTGGCTTAAAGCCAGCATCCAAGGCATCACCCACCACGCTTTGCCAGAAATGTCTTAAAAAAGATAAGTTTTTGGGGTCCTGGTCATTCGCATGGCCCTCCAGCTGACAAAAGATTACGACACTACAGCTATGAATGTAAGGCGTCGGCTCAGGAACGGCCCTATATATCTCGTCCATCCAGGACGCAGCAGCTAGCAAACCCCAAACTGGTGCCGGAGCTAATGAGCGATGTTCCGAATGATCTATTACGAACGTACGCATATATCCCAAACGTACTGTAATTGAGTTCTCACACTGACAATCTTCACAGAAAGGGTGTAGCTGATGAACAGCTAGCGCTGAAAGAGAATGAACGGAGTCGCAAAAGGGACTCCGATTATGATGATAGAGACCGCGAAGGTATTCGAGGGCATTCCAGAAAACGGGCAAGATCCGTTTCTCCAGCGTACTCTGCAGATTCCGTTTCCACGATTTCAACAAACCGATCCTGGTCTCGATCTCCACGGCGAAAACGAGACCTATCACCATCACCGGGTAGGTCGAGGGAACGGAAAAGGAAAATAAACGAAAGTGTTTCAAGAGCTTCCCATCTCTCCGCTTCTCCTGTTGAGAAAAAGAGAGCACTTTCCAGAGCAACAGATCGAAATACAAGGCGGAGAATGAGGTCGCAGAGTCCCCATGAACGAGGCCGGCAGCATGAACCAGACAGACGAGGGAGCTGGAGAAACCGGTCGCAAAGCCAGAGTATGGATAGAAGTTCGATTGCGAAACAACGGTGGTCTTTGACTCCTGATGGCCTGGATCGAAATGGTGGATATACAGACCGTGATCGTTCTCATCGGCCACGCAGCCAGGAGAGGTTCCAGGAAGGACCACGGGGCGTTCGGGATCATGAACCTCCTTATCGTGGGGCGAGAGACGTTCTTCGGAGTCCACCCTCGCCCAGGGAGCGAAGTCTAAGCCCCTTCAGCAAACGACTGGCTCTTACCCAGGCCATGAATATGAGTAGGTAGAGAGGACAGTATATTTTAGCCAGAGGGATATTTTTATTGCGGGCGCATATTTTTTTAATACGTCTAATTGTGTTACAATAGTTTTATCGTTTTCGCCCTCTAATTCGGGCTAATATTAAACCATTGTTGTTGTCTTGTTGTTTTGAAGCCAGGATCATAAATGCAGCAACAAATATTGGGGAACTCAGCCCGTCTTAACATCCCTTTAATTTTCGATCAAAACTATGTATCTGTACATGTCCCAAACCGTGACGCCGTCCCTTAAACGATACTGAAACTCCCTGCATGCTATCGTGAAAATGAAATAACAACAACGCAACCCTGGTATCATTCCATCTCGTCGTCTTCCTCCCTTTCCCTCCTCTCCTCTTCAGCTTCATCCCGTTCTCTCAAATGTATTCCTTCGACAAGTGCCCCTCCATCCATCCCCACCTCCTGGCCATCCCCATCACCCCCGCCAGAGGCCATATTTTTCTCCCTAGCTTCCCTCTGCGCATTCTGTATTCTCTCACGAACCAATCTCGCAATCGCGTTCTGAGTCCTGACATTCACAATCTTCACCTTCTCATCGAGATCCCGTTTCAAGTCCCAATTTGGATTTTTAGGCTGGAGCTTGAATAGATCGATCGGTTTATCGGCTTCCTCGTCCTCTTTTGCAGCTTGTTCAGTTGATATCGCAATTTTGGCCGCTTGTTCTTCCAGAGTCGTTTGTCCTTCTATTGGCAAATGTTCAAAACCAAGCTTTGGTCCCCGGGTCTCGGGGTCGTAGTTTCTTCCGGATAGGAACCGCGAAGCGACATCTTTTGACATTTCTTCCTTTGCGCCGTCTTGCTTGGAGAAATCTTGTTCTGAGGAATCTGGTTCGGGTTGCTTTCGTTTGAGAGCGGCGAGCTTAGCAAGACGGGCTTTTCGCTCCGTCGCCGCAGCATCAAGAGTGGTATGTGTAGATGCCATGGAGTTATTTTCGGAGAGCAAAAACGAAAAATTGTAATAGAGAAGCTTGCAGCGCGTAATTATTTGTCCTGGACATTTTACAGTTAAGTAAATATGTGACTTGGTTTTCTCTATATCAATTTTCAGCCACATAGCCACCAGCCACATATTTGTCAGCCACACCCGGCTAGCAAAAAAGTTTCTCCAATTTACAACCAGAAAACCTAAATCTTGAAGATACGTCCAACATCCAAAGCCTCTGGATCGGTCTCCGTCTGCATCATTCTGCAACACTGTGCAATTGTACGGCAAGCCATGTGGGACCAGTATACAGTCTAAATACAGCAAGTTGCACTATCAATGCTGGACTCCCTGCATGCTCGTTCGCCCATGCAGTGTTTATCGCTGCGAGCGCCGTTGCTCGCAATCAGGCCAGCATTCGACAATTAGGCGTCTATCATTTCGCTGTGAAATCTTGCAGCTTGCATATATAGCCAGATTTTACCATAACCGACCTGGGGCCCTCCTTCAAAATGTCCAGGGCCACGATATTACCCTCCCCAGTGCCGCAAAACGGACCCACCATATTTCACTTTCTCCCGCTCTGCTCTCGTCCCAGAACCGAGGGACACAGACTCCATATCTCGCTGGCTGTGCCAGTTTTCTTATGGGACAAATCCTACTACGGAGGGGTTTCATTGCCTCTTTCCTATACAACTCCTCTATTCAAAACCGACCATACTATTCCGACGCAACTGCCATCTCCACAAGCCATCAAAAATCTCACTCGGACCAAGATGTTCCCAGGGGTCAGACTGCCACCCCTGAAGATAGTACTTTTAGAGCTAACGCTCAAATAGCTCCACCTTTGCCTCCGGAAAACACAATTACACATACCACTTGGCGCAGTATCTACATGCAGAGTCCTGGTGCTGATTCAGGCAGAAAAAGCTACAATGATGATCGTCAAAGGAAAGACTCAGCAATCCGGGAGGCCATCAATAAAGCGATAGACGCAGCGGCGGCGGAGAGCCACCGCTTTTTAAAACCTTCTCAGCGTCGGCGAGAATACTTCTTGAGATCAAGATGTCTCTATACCAAAACCTTAATTCATCCGCATTGGAACAACAATTTCCACAGTTTGTATCAGCACAAATTGAAAGGGGAAAATATGTCAACATTATGGGAAAAACTAAAGTTAGATTATGAAGAGGAGGCGATGAGATGGCTAACTGGGATCAACTGGGTCACAGAAGACCTGCACTATTTGGAGAGACAATGGTTCAAACTTACCCGGGACGAAAGAGCGAGGCTATGGCCTCCCATTGCGCTTTGGTTGCTCATCAATTCTCCACGAGCTGCTCTTTCATTTCTTGTCGTGACAAGTAGACCACCATATGCGGCTTTTAACATGATCGCAATGTGCTTTTTGTATCTTCGGGCATTTCATTTTGATAAGGACTTTGCCCCGGATGAGCGATATAACCAGCTCTACCATAAAGCACTACGTATCTGCCTTAATCCAAGCAAATGGCCGGTCATTCAGGCATTCGAGCCCGGAATACGCGTGTACCTTTCTCAAGTCCCTCCCGAGGATATGGCTGCCGCATTTGACACCGTCGTTAACCAAAAAATTTACCTCGAATACCAGACCCTAACCTTCTTTATGGATCTTTTTGTCAAGCAAGGCGACATTTCAAGGTCGTTAGCGGCTTTAAAATTAGTTCGAACCTGTCATTGTTATCCTCAGATTCTCTCAAATCCGCATGTTTTGGACCGTTGCTGCATGCTCCTTTCTTTGGATTATGTGATTGAAAAGGACAATCAGCGGTATTTTAGGATCCTACCTGAGATCTTAGATTTTGGTGTTCCTTTAAATCAGCCCATGCTGAACATCATCTTCCGCAACGCCCTGAAGCAGAAAGCCCCGGAGTTCGTGCCGCATGTTCTACACGAGATGGGGGAGAAGGGCCTTTCTCCGAACTCATATACGTATATATCCCTTTTGGATGATGCCGTCTCCCGTCGTGATCTGCAGCACCTTGATGTAATCGTACGAGAGATTAGTGGTCAAGAATCTCTCAGGACAAATCCGTTTGTCACAAGCAAGATGCTCCACATTTTCTATTCACTGGACCGCCTCAACCCAGATGGAGGGTGGGGAGACACCGATATGTTCTCTCGCATGCTGAATATATATAGCAGAGCCCATAATATTCAACCCCTCGTGGATTTAGGCATCATTCACGAAGGCCAGGACGGTCTACATATTGACGAATCGGAAGAATCCCCACCTTCAAACCACGCTTTATGCATCATGACTGCTGCATATCTAAGAATTCTGGGCAGTACACGAGAAGTGCGCAACGTCTTCGACCGCTTTCTGGAGCTACGCGATCAAGGGCATGAGGCCATCGGACCCTTGGCGGAATCCGACTATATATATAACACATTCCTCTATGAATTTGCGCATCGCCGTGCACATCGAATGGAAAATTGTGTCGCGGTCCTGAGCACCATGCTCCAACCACTACCACCCAGCGCCGTTCTCCAATCCCAGAACAACCGTCCCCTCGAACAAGTCAAGCCGACGATCCATACATGGACTATCTTCCTCAGCGCGTTTGTTCGCGAGCGCCAGCCCCAAGCCATCGAGAAGATTCGCGATATGATGGCGAAGCAGGGTATGAAGTTTAACGACTATACCTGGAATACTGCGGTCAGAGGCTTTTCCAAAATGCAGATGGTGGAGCAGGCTGCTCAGGCAGTGAATACGATGGTGAAGGAAGGGTGGACTGTTGATGAATATACGTTGAAAGGTATGCGATATGTCCGTGATTATGATCGATTATTTGCTCTGCTGGATAATGTGGAGGCCAAAATCAATGGCGATGCAAGGGGCAAGTCAGTTGAAAGAGAATAGTTGACGAGATAGCGGAAAGTGAAGAATACAGAGAGCCAGTTGAGAGTCGAGTGGAAATCGACGGCTGTGCAGGAGTCAATGAATTGACATTCTGCCTAACTAGGATATATCGTAGGTGATGTTCTGTTCGTGTAAATTAATATTTATATGATATTTTCGCTTTTCATTGTACCATACAGTGTCGACATAAAATAGTTAAATGTAACCATCACTTATTATAGGAATTTAGACTTGATATAATGTGCTATGCAACCCCTTTGGAGACGAACAAAGAGCAAACTCTATATCAACATTCAACATTATTGATGAATTTCATTATAGTGCCCCAAATCTGTGTATCCTAGAAGAAAAGAAAGTCCCAATATATAAACTCACGAAACTCCCAACACCATGCATGCAGTGGAGGAAAGAGAGGATAAGAGCGAGACTGGTTCAAGTTGACCCTTTTACTGTCCAAAAAATAGCGATATCTGAAAGTGATTGACTCATGTTAGTAGACAGACATGTATGTCAAGTGTATTCATGCATTTGCTCTACCCCCCCCCCCCCAAAAAAAAAAAGAACTTACAGCCATGGCTAGACAACATAAACTGACGTAGGGACTAAGCCGTTCCCCAACTCGAGCGCATTTCCAGAAGATCCCGAAGAAACTGTAAACGTCCACCGAGCGATATTGCAGTCAGCAAACTAGACTTAAAAAGAACATGTATATCCACTACGGTTTGGAGGAATCCAAAACTTCCATACCCGTTCTGGTTGCGATCCATTATCCCCGGCATTATCGAATGGGCGTAAGTGCTTGTGCAGATGATGAGGAGAATGACGAGGAGGAGGGATTGGAAGTTGAAGAACGCAGTCTATTGAATATCTCTCAATGTCAGCCATCTGAGAAGAAGGTGAGGAGGAGTAACAAAAGGCCGGGTATGAGGGAAGGGCTGGTAGATATAATGAATTCACTGACCATTGTGAGGGGAAGCAGGCGATTGCTTTGTGTTTGTGCCGTTCACACAGGTTTCACACCAAGTCCTTTACAAAATCCCCAATATAAAATCCTCCAACTCTTTACAGTTGTGCCTGCTCCAGCTCTCGAGATCTTATCATAAACCGCTCCGTTCGTCTACTGTTGTGGAGTAGAAACCAGCTATCCATACAAACTTGGCCAGTGACGGTCCTCGCCCAAAAACACGGTCCATCTGCCAAGCGCTCATTAGACGCGCGCCACTGAACTATTACCGCTAAGCGCCATGGATCAACGTCGAACTCCTCCGACGGAACGACAAAGCGTCTTAGTGATTTCCACTATTTTGTGAAGAATGCTCCTCATCACCAGGATTACTACGAACTCGAGCAGGCATTGAATTCTGCGGACTTGGGTGAATGCGCTAGCCGGCGAAAAGAAAGGCACTCCTCCACCCAAGACGAAGGCAGTTGGCAAAACCGCATGCAGCGGACGAGAATACAACCAACTATCTAGCCCGTCGCAAAGTGAGACAGCTGACTACCGGCATGGCTGAACCGCGAGTTCGACTTACTCGACATCAGGGCCAGCTGAATTTTGGGAATGAGTGTATGGCTCTGCCCTTTCCTTTACTCCTTAAGCCATCTTCCCCATGTTTTTCCCCGTAATCCTCAATCTATTTTCTCCCCTTATATACAAACCTTCTAACAAAGTACGCACAATAAAAACAAACAAACAAACAAACAGTACGCCACCTTCTACACGCCTATGGCGACCCATCCCCACACCCCTCTTACCCCCAGGAACCCCTCCCCGAAACCCTCCGCGTCCTCGACGAGATCGTTACAGACTTCATAATCGAAACCTGCCACTCCGCTGCCCAGTGCGCCACCTACTCGCGTCGCCAGAAGATCAAAGTCGATGACTTCCGCTTCGCCCTGCGCCGTGACCCGGTCAAACTAGGCCGTGTGCAGGAGCTGTTCCGCATCGAGCGTGAACTCAAGGAGGCGAGGAGGGCGTTTGATCAGAACGATGACCAGGTTGCGGCTAGTGGAAAGAAGGGGTTAGAGGAGTTGGCGGAATCGGTTGTTGAGGGCGGGGATGGGTCTTCTGCTACGGCTGCAGGGCCGAAGAAGGGGAAGGGCAAGGCTTCGTCTGTTTCGGTTACGGGGAAGAGGGCAGTTGATACAACCTCCGAGGGGGTTGTTGCGAAGAAGAGAAAGAGTGTTGCTGGTGGTTCTGTTACTTGAATTGGGTGGTATGTGTTTGGGGTCGGCCTGGATTTGAAGAGAGGGGCCGCTTTTGTGGATTAATCTGTTTACATCTCCAAGTTTCTTATTGCATGGCGTGGTGTTGGGCTTCCTAGGGTGGGCGTTTGTTCTATTTAAGTGCTTAGGGTTCGTAAAGCACTGCATAGTGAGTATGTATCAAATCTGTATCTTTTCCCCCCGTTGGACGTATACATATACAAAATTTGAATGTGCCCTCACGAAGTGATCACTTTTGTCTATCTTAAATCATGTATGCAACACCGAGATCTCACGCTTTTTCCATAGCAGTCATAATATCCCGACATGACGAAATAGCAAAGTCTGCATATCTCATCATTTCGTGTTAAGAGGCAATGCTTCTCTCGCTTTTTGAAAGGAAAATAACTAGGGGTCGTAAAGTGGGCACGTGGTAAAAATGAGAGCAAACGAGAAGAAAAGAAAATCAGACAAAAATCGAAGGCCAAAAACGACTCCAATGACGCCTTGCTTTGTGCCCCAAATCTGGGCAACACTGCAATGTGGTATGGTAAAACCACGGGGCAAGCCATATCAGACGACTACACATCCCGTAGAAAGAGAAAATGGAAGTATACTATCGAAGGATGGAGGTGAAACCGTTAAATCTGCAGATTGGTAATTTGTTTGCAATTGCATATATTAATTTCCGTTCATGCCTCGACCCCACCACGGTCTTGAATTCGCTGCTGACCGCCTCGTCCACGGCCGCCGCCACGTCCGCCTCGCTGGCCTCCCGACTCTCCACCTGCACCACCAGCGTGGGCACTTGCGGCGCCCTCACCACCAAGAGTTAGTTGGGCAGTTGCTAATCGGTTGGAAAGCTCCATTTGTGTGCGGATGGTGTTTGCGAGGTAGGAAACCACAAGTACATCCTGGATGTGGTTGTTACTGTAGATATAGGTTAATAGATAGTATCATACAGCAAACCGCTAAGAGAATATGAGGGCACATACAAGTCATTTTCGATATCAGCGGCGTCAACCTTTGGAGCCAAGGCGAGGGCGTTGAGAAGGAATTGACCCAGGGCAGTTGAAGCGGGAGCTTCCTCATCCATTACATTTTCAACATATTTCGATACTCGATCGATCATGCCCAGAACATCTTCAATGGCCTTTTCGAGCGCCTCGATATCAGTGAACAGGTTGGCGGTGTGATTTTCGCTGTCTCTGGCAGCGGCAATGGCCTCCAAACCATTCCTCTCTGCGTCGCCGTATCTGATTTCATAAGGCACGGGTATGAATGCAGCGCTATCAGCGGCTCTTTCCTCTGTGACGCCCACCGGGGCTGAGATGTATGTCCTAGTCTCAATCTCCTTCCCGGGAACCGTAGATACTGTCAAGTGTACGGCTGGGTGAGGCCACGTTCCATTTCCTTGGCTACCGTAAAAATTCTGAATGAGCGCAGAGAAGGTATTGAGTTCTGAGGATGTAGCATACCAACCCACAAGGACTTCCTTGGGGTTGGCTTTCAAGTGTAGAGCAAGCATCTGCTTCTGGTACTCCATATCAACCTCGACCTGGTCGGTTGTCTCCGTGTGTCCGACTGCGAAACAAGACCGAATTTCGACTTCAGAACCATCCTCGGATCGGGTCCCCAGGAGAGTACCAATGACGCGTTCCTGATCGGCATTGCGACGAAGGGAATGATCAAGAATGGAAAATATCGCCTATTTGAAGGGCATTAGAAGTGCGAATGTTCATGCATTGGAGCTTCTTGTAGGGGGGCGCTATATTCTTACTTGTGGTAGTATCACGACGTTGAGAGGGCCAGTGGAGGGTTGAGCGCCAACAGGAGCAGGGCCCAGAGGCCGCGAGAGATGGAGAAATGAATCGGTATCAGCCATGCTGGGCAGTACAAATCCCACGTCACAAGCAAGCTTCAGGAGAGGCGGTGGGAGGAATTGATGTTGCTTGTTGGTTCGGCCTGGAGATGTTGCAGGTTGCGGTTGGTTCAAATGGGGCTCAAATTGTGTGTGTGCGGCACCAAGAGTAGATTTCACGCTAAGATAAGATAAACTTTCAACCTCCCCGTAAAAAAAAAAAAAAAATACAATCAGGGGGACAACAAGCAATATAACAACATCAGCGATCTGGCAATCTGGCAACCTGGCAGCAGCTTTTAGGTAGCTCGGAATTTACCTATTGGAGATGGCTGCGGGCCGCGGAAGAGGGGGCAGCACACCATTTAATGTTCGAGGAGGCCGCGGAAGGGGCCAGAAGGGCGGCCGTGGAAGCCGAAGACCGACCTTCGAAGCCTCGAGGGTGGCAGAAGCTCAGTACGATATTCTTCCATCGCCATTGTCTTCACAAGGAAAAACTAACTGTGACCAAGTCATGGGGGTTCCTCAGAGGATGGATCGGTACACTCGGGAAGCGATCTAGACGCAGAAGATCAGCTAGAGGCCCCCGACGAAAGTTCCCCCAGCAGCAGTGATGATGAAGAGGACGAGAACAAGACGGAGAAACCATATAATACGTTACTACAGTTGTTTAATGCTGGGCAAGATGCCGGTGGACCGGCTAGAAAAAGGCGGAAAATGGACCATAATTCCAAGAAAGTCGATGTTGAAGTGAAGGGTTCCGATGAATCCGATGCTGAGGGGCTTTTATTGGAATCAGAAGGCGAGGAAAGCTCTGAAGGCGAGGAAATGGAGGATATGGAGGATATGCCTATGGACGAAGTCAGAACAGAGAATTCTGGTGACGAAAACGATGGTATGTGACCAGCTGCTAAAAATGATATATGTATATATTCTGACTACCTTTGCCAGCATCGGATCCGTTTGAAATACACTTCTCAAATGTAGACAGTACATTGCTATCGCAGAAGATAGAGGCTATCTCCTCAAAAGGCTGGCAATCGCATAAGAGTGAACTTCCAGGCAAGTTAAGGCTGATGGCCAGTCAGCCAAACACAGAAGGCCATACAATACAGGTACTGCCTGCAACTCAGGGTGTTGATAATTTGAAGGTCTGTGAATTGCTCTGCAAACGGCATCACACAAGGAAGCTAATAAATCGTTTAGTTGAAGCAAAAACTGGCAAACCATGCAGGCGACCATATCTCTAAATTTGATAGCCTTGCTTCAAGCCTTGTCCCTTACATGTTCGGCTACCAAGACTTGCTTTTCGGTGCAAGAACGCTATCCAATTCTGCAATGTTCCGAGATCTCTACTGCCTGCATGCTCTAAACCATATCCTTAAAACTCGAGACCGGGTGTTGAAAAACAACTCTCGGCTGCAAAAGGAACCCGAATCAGATCTGGAATTGCGAGACCAAGGCTTTACCCGCCCCAAAGTGTTGATCATATTACCAACTCGACAAGCTTGTGTGCGGGTCATGGAATCTATTACGAAATTATATCAGCCTGAGCAGCAGGAAAATAAAGCCAGGTTCCATGAGACTTTTTCTGCTGCCGATGATAAGTTGTGGGAGCACAAACCGGACGACTTCCGGGAGCTGTTTGGTGGGAATGATGATGATATGTTCAGGTTGGGCTTGAAGTTCACACGGAAAACGATCAAGTACTTTTCACAGTTCTACAATTCTGATATCATACTGGCAAGTCCGCTGGGTCTTCGAATGGTCATGGATAAAGAAGAGTATGTGTTTGCTGCGAGTGTCTCTTCTTGTGGTTTCCCTTGGGTATCAAGCAGCTGACGGGCTTCTTTTTGAACGATTCACAGTGGTAAAAAACAAGACTTCGATTTCCTTTCTTCAATCGAGATAGCCATTGTCGATCAAGCAGACGCCCTCCTAATGCAGAACTGGGAGCATACCGAATACGTCTTCGCGCACCTAAACCTGCAGCCGAAAGAATCTCACGGCTGTGACTTCAGTCGCGTCCGTAACTGGTATTTAGATGACCAGGCCAAATACGTCCGCCAGACCCTCACCTTCTCATCCTTCATCACCCCCGAAATAAACGCCCTATTCTCATCCCGGATGCAAAACACCGCAGGCAAAATCAAAGCCACCCCAACCTACGAAGGTGCTATCCTCGACATTCCACTGCCAGTCCCCGTCAAACAGACCTTCTCTAGATTCAATTCGTCATCCCCCGTGAAAGACCCCGAAAACCGCTTCAAGTACTTTACCAGCACAGTTCTTTCATCTCTCATCCGCAGCTCCACGGGCAGAGGAGGAACCCCCAGAGCGTCAGGCACTCTAATCTTCATCCCATCCTATTTGGACTTCGTTCGCATTCGCAACTACCTCGCCACCTCCTCACAGACGGAGCATCTCTCCTTCGGCGCCATATCAGAGTACACATCTGTGCGCGACGTGGCTCGGGCGCGGACCCATTTCTTCAGCGGCCGCCACTCGGTCCTGCTCTACACGGAGCGAACGCACCATTTCCGCCGCTATCACATCCGAGGAGTGAAAAGGATTATCATGTATGGTGTGCCGGAGAACCCGGTTTTCTGGGGGGAGGTTGTAGGGTTTCTGGGTTTAGATCCGGCGGGGACGGCGGAGGCGGCGGAGGGGGGTGTGCGGGCGATGTTTTCAAAATGGGATGCTTTGAAGATGGAGAGGATTGTTGGGACGAAGAGGTTGGGTAATATGTTGACGGAGAAGGGGGGGGCTACGTTTAGTTTTGTATAAGGTGATTGTGTATTGCGTTCAGCATAGCATGTTTTGGATACTCCACGAATCATTCCATGTCTTATATCTATTCCTTTTTATTTATTTGATTGTTTGTATACATATATATATATATATATGTATGTATCTTTCCCCTCTATTCTTCTCCTCCTTTCCGGTTCTCTCGGGTAAGCAAATCTGTATTCTTCCCAACGTAAATTTGCTGACCGCGTCCTGTCAAGGGCTGTTCTATTGTTAGAGCCATACATTGACAGCACATCGTTGCAAAGCTCAGTCGCATGGTTCCACTCTCCGAGCTAAATATAATAACCGCAAAGTCGTAGAGAGTTAACTTGCACCTCGCGATCACGAATTTCACCAGATCGAACGACATGGATTGTACCATGTAACTAAGTCCCTTTAACGGTACTCCATAGCGTTTCCCTCCAGCACCCATCGGTCTACTGTCAAGGCGGAGAGCCCTTTAATTTTTAATTCCAGCCCAGAACCAGAAAAATGTTCCGGATATATTTGTACCCCCGCCCAAGAGTTTTACCGAGCGGGACAAACAGAGAAAATCGCCCCCACATCGCTGAAGTAATAAACTTCGGAGCCTAACGCCGCATATAAAGGTTCTGGGAGCCTGCGACGGGTGATTGGATCAGCGCGGTTCTCCCCAGCGCAATCGGCTATTCCACGGACTCTCAGGCAGAGTATCGTCCCCTGGGCTTATACCAGGCAAAGATCTGGCTATATGCTAGTTGATTAAAGACGCTTTCTCGTCTCCGGGAGTCGGAGGAGATAGATATTCTGAACATCCGCATTGGAGGCCTCCCCTCCGCAGTCGTTATCTGATCCTAATATGAAATCGTTCTCTCGCGGCATTCGTTGATTCAAGGATTACAGATTTACTTCCGGAACAACTTTTCTCTCTCTTCAAAAGAGCCTGGAACTTATATCAGAAACAAAATATCCAAGACGCCTCATCAGTGTCATACGCGGACCATGTCCACCCGACGACAGGAAGTGAGCGCGGTGGAACCGCCTGTCGAATCCGCAGATCCCTCGAACAATGCTCTGTCTCAGGACGGAGAGATGATATTATCCAATGGGCAGACTTCCGCCGGGAGCCTTCTCTACAACTACACTCGTCCAGATCCAGATGCAAATGAAGAATCACCAGAGTCTCATTCACGTAGAATAGAAACTGCTCCTCCCCTTTCCTCTTCCGCCATCACTGACCAGCATGGCAATAAACTCCAATCCCCATTTCTCGACCTTCATGTTTCCGCCCCGACTGCCTTCCCGGATCAACTGGAACCCTCACAGCCCAATTCCCCTCTGAACAATACCAGAAACGCCCCGCCAATGCAAACATGGCGTCACAAGCTGCATCACTCATGGCTCATGAGCAAGGGGATGGTCCTGGTAATGCTCGCTCAGTTCTTCGGCGCATCCATGAACGTCATGACCCGTACGCTTCAGTTGGATGGGAAGCATGGGAAAGGCATGCATCCGTTTCAGGTGCGTGGCTTGCAGTTTCACAAACACACCACATCTGTATTAACCCAAAATAAAATATGAAAATAAAATATGAAATTAGAAATTAGAAATAAAAACCACCCAACTAACCCCTCCCCCACCCATCCAGATCCTCTTCGTCCGCATGGGCTCCACCGTCCTCCTCAGCGCCCTCTATATGGCCTACACCCGCGTCCCGCACCCCCTCGGCCGGCGCGCCGTGCGCCCCCTCCTCCTCCTCCGCGGCATCAGTGGCTTCTTCGGCGTCTTCGGCCTCTACCACTCCCTCCTCTACCTCGCCCTCTCAGAAGCAACAGTCCTAACCTTCCTCGCCCCCATCGGCTCCTGCTACCTGTGCTCACTAATCATGCCCAACGAGACCTTCACGCGCAGACAGCAGATGGCCGCGCTGGTCTCGTTGTCTGGTGTCGTGTTGATTGCCAAGCCGTCGTTGCTTGTTCACGCTTTCTCAGCGGTTGTTGGGGGGTCTCCTGATGCTGATGCGGCTGCGGCTGCGGCTGCTACAGACGACGAGCCATATAAACGCACACTTGGCATCCTCTCCGCACTCCTGGGCGTTCTAGGCGCCACGGTGGCGTACAGTTCCATCCGCATAATCGGCAAGCGCGCCCACCCGCTCGTTAGCGTGACGTATTTCAGCGCTATAACGACCGTGGTCTCGTTGCTGGGTGTGCTGTTGATACCATCCGTCACGTTCCGGTTGCCGGGAAATGTCACGGAGTGGTTGCTGCTGGTTGGACTGGGAACGTGCGGGTTTATATTACAATTTTTATTGACGGCGGGGTTATCGTATGTGCCGCCGTCGGTGACCGGAGGGGGGAATGGAGTGAAACCGGCGGTGGTGGTGGGGGAAGAGGCGGTTGGTGTTGTCGATGTCGATGGCGATACGGAGCAGGAGGGGTTGTTGGAGGAGGAGGGGCAGAGAGGGCAAGCACTAGCACAAGTGGAGGAGGGAGACGGGGGTAAGCAGGTAACGGCCAAGCCATCCACGCATGGCTCCAAGGCGACATCCATGGTGTACACGCAGATGCTCTTTGCGGTGTTGTACGATAAGATCGTATTCAATGCGACGCCGTCGTTGGTGAGTTGGGCTGGGTCTGGGATTATTGTTGCTAGTGCCATGTATGTGGCGTCGGCGAAGGAGAAGAGGCAAGGGAGCGGTGGTGGTGGTGGTGATGATGATGGGGGAGAGGATGGGGCTTGTGATGGGGTTCAACGACGACGGGCGAGACATATGCGGGTATGGAGTGTGGAGGATGCACGGTTGGCGGAGGCGGAGGAGGGGAGGGAGCTGTTGGGGGATTATGATGGGGGTGAAGGGGGTGAAGGGGGTGAGGGGAATAGGAGCAGGCGTTCAGGTTTGAATTTGAGTGGATGGGATTGATGTTTTGAGAAAGGGGGGGATCTGGTATATGTATAAGTTTATAATGGGCGTTATGGAGCGGAATCATGGCAAACATAGATGTACATAGATAGAGCATGTTCGTTTTCTAGTCGCAAACACAAATTATATACAACGTCTCTCGTACTTCCCCATCTCACCAACACCATTACTTATTTACTCATGCCCAGAAACTTTTATACCATTTTGTATCTCCCTTCGTTGGCTGGTTCACCTTGGCATATTCCCCCTTTCACCTTCATCTCCATCTGCTCAGCGCATGGCCGCCACGATCGACCCACTTCACACATGCATTATACACTCATGCCCCAGGTAAACCCTGCAATCATGTACCAATTCCCATGTACCACCCCTAACCACCCCTTCCTCTTCCCAATTCCCTCCGTCCATCCATCCATCTATGAATACACAAAATCTACATACGGCAACAAAAAAGAGGAAAAAGACATCATCCCCCTCCAACGTCGCTCAACAACTCCCAGCCGCGAGTCCCACTCCACAAACCATCCGTCCACCACACCCCGAAACTCAAATGCACCACGCAAGCCCCTCCATCTCACAACTCAACATCCATAGGCGTAGCTGTAGTCCCATCAACCGACTCCTTCCTCCCAGCACCAGCTTCAACTTCCTTAGCCCTCCCGCGTTGTGCTTGTTGTTTCTGTTGTAGCGGCCTCTCCACCCCAACCGTCCGTTCCCGATCTCGATCCTCATCACTCGCCGACGGCGACGAGACCTGTTCCGGATCCGTACCCACATGCCTGCTCTCCGTATCATTTAGCGACGTACGACTGCGCGTCATCTTCAAACATCACCAAAACACAATCAGCACATGCACGTCTCACAGAAAAGGAATTATGAATTACGAGACGAAAACTCACCCAAGCCCGAACCCCCCCAATTAACCCCAAACTATAACCCGTCGCAAAATCCTCACTCCTACCCACCCCGCCCGCCCCAGGACTCTCCGGCCGGCTGGGCGGGATGTCAAGTCTGTGTAACTGCGATCGATTTCCGGCCCCAGTCCCAATACCGAAATAGCTGCCATTACCATTACCATTATTACCTGGACTTATCGCGCCCGTTCGCGGAGAGTCGATGCTCCCCCCACTGACATTCCGTGCCGGACTGGAAGGTCGACTGTTTGCCCAGAACTGCCGGAGCTCTTTGCCAAGCTCCTGCCCAGTGACGGACCAATTATTCTTGATGGAGTCGCGCAGTTCGGCGACGTGGCGCTTGATTTCGAGCTCGTTCTTTTTCAACCAGGAGACGTTTAATTCTTGGCGGGAGGTGCCGCGTTTTAGTTGGCGGGTTATGTATTTTTCGTAATCGCGGACGATGCTGGGAGATGTTAGCAAATAATTTGAAAAAGGAAATTTAACAATAGAGGATCCAAAGAGGAAGGGGAGTGGAGGTAAAACGTACTGGGTAATAATCCCCGTCGTACTAACCCCCTCCGTCCTCTGCGTGACCAAAAACTTCCCCTGCGCCTTAATTGGCGCGTATATATCATCGCCCTCCGCAGCGCCATATGGCAGATCGTCATGCGCGACATAGTCGATCTGATGTTTCTCAAGGAACTCCGGTGTGACGATCCAGGGGCAATCGGGTATGACTTCATCGACCCATCGACAGTGGCGGACTGTCTCGGACCGTTCTGTGCCCGTTAATACGGTTAATCCTTTGCGCTTGTGCGTTTCGTGATCCGAGGTTACGCCTACGATGAGGTAGGTTTCCGGGAAGGCCTTCTTGGCTTGTTCAAGTTGGCGCATGTGGCTAGGTGGTTTGGATGGTGGATGTTAGGTTGATCTTTGTTTGTGAAAATGTGGTGGGTGGATATGCCATGAAACAGAGGGGCCGCCATAACAAGAAATAAAGGAGAGAGGGGAGGAATCTGAAAAGAATAACATACCCGAGATGAAACAAATCAAACACCCCATCCGCATACACCCGAACGGGCCTCCCAGTTGGGGGTGGGTTCGTGTGATAACCCGCGGGATCCTGCAAACCCGCACGTTCCGGCGGCTTCAGGCGCTCCTGCTCCTCCTTGTTGCGAGTGCCCACACTAGCAGCCGTCGCCGTTCGAACCGTCGTCGCCAAACTCGGGGTCCTGTACAAGGTCGTGGAAGAAGGCCCGGTGCGCCTCTTGGCAGCTCTCTCCTCAATATCGGCGCTCGCCTCGGTCGTCTCGGATGGTTCGCCTGGGTCTTCTTTGCTGATGGAGGTGGAGTTGGAGTTGGCTGTGATTGTCTTAGAGGTGCCGTTTGGGGAGGTGGAGGCTAATGTGTTTGCGGTATCTGCTGCGGCGGCGGTTGAGCGATTACGGGGTCGTTTGGATGGGGGACTGTTGGAGGAATCGAGGGAAGGGATGGGATTTCCGTGTTTGAGCGATGATGAAGCGGCGGTGGTGGAGTCGCCTTCCTCGGCAGAGGCATCGCGGGAGGAGGGCTGGAGGTCAATGATTGAGGGTTTGGGGTTAGCGGCCGCTGTGGAATGGGAGTTGCTCCGTTTCCGCTTTGAGGCGGAGCGGGTGGAGGATGGGGATGACATTGTCAGGTGTATATTCGTATTTTGTATTTTTTGTTTCGTGGATTGTTGGTTTATTTTGAATTTTTTTAATTTTTTTTTAATTTTTATTTTTTTTGGGGGGAGGCGATGAGGCCCCCTTTTTTCACCGCTTGGGGGGGGGGGGGGGGGGTGTTGGAAGGGAGCTGGATCCTTTACTCAATCAATTGGGAGAAAAAGAACCAAGGGACAGAGAGAGTGACGTGATTTGAAGGAGGATATTAGAGATAATATATATATATATATATAATTCAGTTTTCGGGTGTATGGAGGACGACGGATGAAAAAAAGGGGAGAGTAAAGTTAAAAAAAAAAAAAAAAAAGAAAAGAAAAGAAAAGGAGAAGAATGGAATAAAAATAAGAATGTCAGGAGTTGGGCGGATGCTAAGCAGAGAATTTCCCTTGGAACCAGCAGCAGGGAACAAGCGGCCAGCAGAGGACCCGCGTGGGAGTGGCTACGGCGCAACGGGCTGAAGCTGGGAACTGGAACCTAGGACGGGATAGGTATAGGTATTGAGTGAAGGTGCGGGAGAGGCCGAGGAGGGCAGTTGAGTAAGGATGAGAGAGCATGAACAGAATTAGGAGGCGAGGAGAGAGGGAGGAGAGAGGGAGGAGAGAGAAAGCGGCAGGTTGAGATCAGAGGGGAGAGAAGAAGACGGGAAAAAAGAATCAGACCAGAGGAAGAAGAGCTGGAGACGAAACATGGTTCGAGGTTGAAGGTTGAAGGTTGGAAAAGTGCAAAAAGTTGAGGCTTAGTTGGTTCAGCCTATCCCGGGCGTGGGATGACTAAGCACGGAGAATTGGCCAGCGCAGAAGAGCAGAAGAGCAGAAGAGCAGCAGCAGAAGAGAGCGCGCAAGATCCGGCATATTTATTGTATCTGCATTTTTATTGGGAACCCCTTTCTTTACTACCTGGAGAAGGAGAAGACAGAAGAAGTGCAATCGCAGACACAGAAATTCTATGCATCTACACTCGTGGGAAATCAACATGAAGTCAAGATTGCTTATATGCATTGAAACCACCAAGGTTAGCCAGCAAATCGATTGGATGTATACATGTGTTTTTTTTTTTCTTCTTCTTCTTCTTTTTTTCTTTCAACCGCAACGTTTCAAACTTGTCAGCTTAGAAGTGTGTAGAGGGAAGACAAGAGAAACAGGGAGATGGAGAAACCGCCTTATGAAAATACCGATGACAATTATAATAAATGCTAAAAAGGATTATATCTTTCCTCCTCCTCCTCCTCCTCTTCTCCGCTGGCAAAAGAGCACTCTCACATAGCCGGAGCATGCGCAGAAACAAAACGCAGAGCCAGAGTAAAACCAGACTGATGATTACAAATAACGACTGAAGAAGGCATCTGATAATTAAGAAGCAGCAGAAGAGGAAGAGAGGGGAAGGAAAAATAAAGTAAGAAAAGAAGCCAAACAGCAACACCCCCACATTCATAGCTATTCCTCAACGAACGGGCGGATGGACGGATGGATGGACAGTTCTTGCTGCTGCTGCTGCTGCTGCTGGGGTGGGGAGTTAGATTAGATACCTGACGAGCTTTTGTGGGTGGATCGAAGGCGGTGGTTGAGCAAAGGAACATGCACAAGGAGGGGCCGGGGACGAGAAGCGAAGGGCTAGACGGTGTGAAAGATTAGCAAAAAGGGGAGGCAGGAAGCACGCAAATCGAACATGGAAAACAATAAGAAGTGTATAAACTCATGTAGTATATTCATTAATAGTCAAAGAGGTTGAACGCACCCCCCCATCCCATCCCATCCCGTTTCCGCACCATATCATATTAAATCAAATCGTCGCCATTCCGTCCCCGTATCAGATCAGATCAGATCATATGTCCTCCCGCACACATACACATATACCACATAACCCGCTCAATACATCCGTCATCGACAAGGAGCTCTTCTCCATATAAAACTCTCATGACATCTTTTTCTTTCGTCTTTCTTTTTCTATTTTTTCTTTTTTCTTTCTTTCTTTTTTTTTTTTTTTTTTTTTTTTGTGGTAAAAAAGAAAAGAGAAGAAAAACTCATTCTTTGTTACTCATACCACTACAGCCCAGAACAGATAAGACAGTCACAGAGGGAGATAGACTTGAGGGAGGGGAAGAGGGAATATTAAAAAGAGGGGGGGAATTAAAGGGGGAGGAGGGGGTACGCAAGAAGTCAAGTAAAGAAGTCAAGCGGAATTTGACAGGATCTCTTTTTCAACACAAAGTTATAGGAAAGAAGTCAAGAAGGTTGGAGGAACGCAAAACATATGTAGAATAAACAAGAAAACCACGGGACAGACAACAAAGAAAGAAAAACAGAAAACACAAGACAAGCAGAAAAAGAAAAAGGAAAAAGGGAAGAACGGAAGAAGGGAAGAAGAAAATGGGGAGGGGGAAGGAAAGAAAAGGAAAGAATAGAAAAATCATGACTTTGTCCCAGCCGTATTTGAACCTGAACCCGAACCCGTAGACATTGACCCAGCACCAGCACCAGCACCAGCACCAGCCCTCTCCCCGCCACCAGACAACACATCATTCGGCGTCGTCGACGAAGGCGACACAGAAATTACCCGCGGCGACTTCGCCCCGTCCAGCTCTTGCTTCCCTCCCTGCACGTGCCCTTGGCCCCTCGTCTCAGCCTGCGGTGTCGTCTGGCGATTCGACTGCGACTTCCCCCGTCGCCCTTCCGGCTCCGGCTCCGGCTCCGGCGTCCCCGCCCTGACCCCCAGATCGTCATCACTCTCGCTCTCGCTCTCACTCTCACTCTCACTTTCACTCTCATCCTCCTCATCATCCCGGACACGCCTGGGCCCAGTCGCGCTTCCACTTCCACTTCCGCGTCCCTGGCCCTTACGCACCTGACTCTCCAAATCCCTCTCCTCCTCTTCTGCATCGGCATTATCAAACATATCCTCCTCGGCCATGTCGGTCATGACCTCCGTCCCGTCGCCAAGCAGAATAATGCAGCCCGATCGCCCGCCGCGAAGGCGCGAGTTATTGTCAAGGCCCGACTCGTAGTCGTCAAGGTTTGTGTCGTCGAATTGGCGGCGGATTCCGGGGCCACGGAATTCGGCTGTGAGTTGGGGTGGTTTTGGGGTGAGTGTTTTGTTTGCGGGGTTTTTTGGGGGAGGTGACATGGGTTAAGATGTGTAGATGGGCAGGAGTTAAGGTGACAGGGGGAGAAGAAGGGAAATGCCACATACCATATTCAGGCGGAGCGCAGGGTCCGTCACCATTCGCCACGCGTTCTGAGATGGTCTTGTACCACTCCTGCTTGGTCTTGCCGTGGAGCAATCCGACAATGATCATGGTCATGTTATCGCACCCCACACCGCCCGTCTCGCTATTAGACGCCAAGCAATTGTCCATCATGTTTTCGCAAATCCGATGCAGCTCCTGCTTCGCAGCGATGCCGCGTCTGACAAATTCAATCACAGCCTGTGACGATTGGCAGTCCCAAATACCTGGATAGCATTCGTTAGAACTGGAAGGAAATGGTCGCTAGACGGAAAAGAGTGAAAATTACATACCATCACATGCAATGACAAGGAACTCATCATCCTCCGTGATCTCATGTGTAGTTACGTCAGGATACGCCGTGACAATCTGCTGTTCTGGTGCCAGGTCTGCGCTCTTTTTGAATTCGAAATCGCCCAGCGCACGGGAGAGTGCGAGGTTCCCATTAACTCTGCCAAAATCAACGAAGCCGCCAGCAGCGCTTATCCGTGCCTTTTCACCTGTTCGCATTTGTAAGAAACAGTGGTCGTCATGGAAATGCAGTCATTGAGGATCACAAACCTTCATTCTGTGGTTTGTGGTCGAAGGATAAAGGCTTTGCCCGCCCTTTGACTCCAAGGACGGATCTTGAATCACCAGCATTTGCCTGTTACGATACACACATTAGTGCACAGTTGCACGAAACCGAAGACACCGCCAGCATGATGAACAACATACCACTATAATCTTATCCTTTGAAATGACCGCCACAGACGCTGTGCATCCCGAGACCTCTTCCTCGTACTTTGGATCTGTATTAAAAATATTAGCACAGGCAACTTCCAAGTCGTGTGAACCATAAATAGATCAGTTCGTATAATTTAATATACCTTCCAAAATCGCCCTATCAGTCGCCAAAAACCCATCCTTCAGCGCCTGCTCGATATCACCTTTCGCAAAGGCTTCTTGTGTCGCAACGATGCGATGGACGTTATCTCCCGCGAACAAGGCGACCTTCTCCCCGCCGTGGCCATCGTAGACACCGAAGAAGGATAAGCGTTTACTGGGATCGGTGGGTCGGTGATTCTTGTCTAGGTATTTCGCTTGCAGGTCCAGGACTGCGGCGTGTGCGTCCTCCATGCTTATTCTCCATCCTTGCATAGCAGACACTCCATACAGGACGCATTCATCTTGGCTTTCGTCTGATATCTATAATTTTTTTGGTTGGCATTTGCCATGGTGTGTTAGTGAAAGGTGGATAAACGGAACCCTTCCTTTTTTTTTTTTTTTTTTCTTTTTTTTAAAAAAAAAAATTAAAAAAATTAAAAAAAATTAAAAATTTTAAAAAAAAGAGCAAGTATGTGTCAAATAATCAGGACTGGCATAAGAGCGGAGTGCTAGTTGTAGAAAACGACCGGGACGGATAGTTGAGTGAAAACGGAAAAAAGCCACAATCCAGGCACTCCGGGGTTGCTAGACTCCCAGGAACAGGACAGTAGACACACGACATTCGGCACGAAACAAGTAAATTTTCCAGCCCCGAAAATATGTCACAAGACGCAAACAACAAGCACAACGACGTGGGACATGGAGGGAGGATACGGGGAGGAAATATATTTTTGGTGTGGACGATAATAACGTGTCTGTACCGACAGCAGGGGAAAAAGGGCAAGGCGGGGCAGCAGGCAAAAAACTCACTTTCTCTACGACAGGTTCCGATAAGGTTTGTCCCATGATTGAAGGGGACACCGATGATGAGAGAAGAGTAGTCGCTAGGAGGGGAGCATACACGAGCGAGCGGCAGGAGAGGATAAGAAGCTGCGGTTGTTCAGGAAGGTGTTGGTGGGGAGTGAGAAGGAAAAGGTCTTTCTTGTAGAAGGGGAGGGAGGGGAGGAGGGGGAGGAGGGGGGGAGAGGAGAGGGGGGGAGAGGAGAGGGGAAGGGGGGGGGGATGGGCTTGGCCGGAAGGGCAGAGTTGGAGAGTTGGAGAGTTGGATGGAGTAGAGGGAAGTTCGGAGCAGCTGGTTGCCAGGCGCCAAACGGAAGGGAACGAGGAACAGGCAAGGCTGGGTTTTGCTAGGCGCAATGAAGAGATTTCAACAGAGCTGGCGAAGATAAATGCGGAGGAAGAGGAGGAGGAGGAGTTGTGGATTGGGCGGGCAGACGAGGCGATTTCTGGAAGCAGGATGGAGGGATCTGGGGAATGTGAGCAGCGTGGGTGGGAGTTGTTGTTCTGGTGGAATAGCAGACGCTGGCAATTCGATGGGAGTTGGGTTGAAGTGGGAGTTGGTTGGAACGGGTTGAGGTGGTGGTTGTGGTGGTGGAGGTGGTGGTGGTGGTGGGTTTGACCAACCTTAGCGGCTATGGCTGGAGTTTGGGGAGTTTTTTTGGGAGTTGGGAGTTGGGAGTTGGAAGAGTTGGAAGAGAATTTGGCGCGGGCAAGCAGCTGGGAGGCTTCTGGCAGCGGCAAGTCGCGCGTGGCCGGAAGGGGGACAACAGGCACAGACACGAGACGGGCTGCTCTGCTACGGCCGCCCCGGGGGGCCAACGTCAACAACGTCAACAACGTCAAAAACGTCAACAACTCAACAACTCAACAACTCAACAACTCACAGCTCAGCTCAGCGCAGGACCTAGGTAGTTATGTAGTTATATGGGAGCCAGTTGGTTGACTAGTTGGTCGCATGTGTTTTCCTACAGTTTCTATCTCCCCCAACTGTCTTGATTCTGTGCCTCCTGTCTGTAGGTTTGTTATGACTTTCTGCAAGCTTCCCGCTTCCAAGGCTCTTCTTCCCTGGAACAGCACCTCAAGCTTTGTCTTGCGATAGTTGCGTGACTCTTCAGTCTCTCTTCCTAGAAACAAGAAGCAAGAGAAATCCTTAAGACCTTCCTTTTAAAGAGGACGATAGATTTTTCTCGAAATTATTCCTGAAACCTTCAAGCGTTTTTATTCTTACTTAGAATGTTTTTAAATATGATATTACAGATCCCACAGTGAAAGCATGCAACCCGCAATAGATTCAAGCATCATTCTTGACTATGTTACTGTGTCTATTCTACAGTTATAACACGCGTGTATTATATACCACGGTTGGAGGAGCAGAAGATGGATGTCGCGAAGCAGAGGCCCCAACTAACTACTAGGTTGGAGATTTGCTACGTGCGCGCTTATCATCAGCATCCAGACATTTCATTGATGGTCTTGCATTTCAACCATTGCTGAAAGCTGGGGTCCCTGATGCTTTGTCATCGCTCTCTTGGTCTTTGTTGCCAGTTTGCCCCCGGTAGGGCTTGCTTGGAGAGACTGTAGAGACTATGAGGCCATTTGCTGCCCTCCTTTCGTGAAGGAGTTCTAGAAGGCGGCGAGGGGAGGGGGGAGGGGGCGGAAATAGGTGACTTGTCATGCGATGGGTTTGCTGAATAACCTGGGGCAATCTCGTGGAGCAATCTCGTGGAGCAATCTCGTGGAGAGTGAGGGTGCGTGGACATATCGGGGCCAGCGCAGGAGAGGGAGAGGCGAATACAGAGGCGCTGGTCTTGAGGAACTGGGACTTCTTTAACATCTTATTCTTAGAGTGTCTGTCTGGGATGATCCGCTTTGTTGCCTCGGGATATTGGGGGGAATCGTGTCCTCCCATGTGACACACTGCCAATCCCTCTCTGGTACGCATTTTCTTCCGTCCGCTTCCAAACGTCTGACTTGACTAAATGGATTATGCGTGGTCGTTGCCTCTCACTTGATAAATGCATCAAAAAGTGCGTCGCGGGATACATTGTCCTGACCTCGCAACCAGTGTCTCCGTCTGCGAAGGCTGCTCTCTCTCATCGTCAAGAGATCGGGAGAGTTTGGTAGAGACAGGAGTAGCTCGATACATGATATATCTTCTCACTCTGTAGTTTGCTGCCCGGGAACTTCCCGCCAGATTGGGCGGCGACCATATATCCGCATCCTTCGGAGTAGAATCATAGAACACACAGCCTGGATGTTCACCTCTACGCAGAAGCAGCAGCGGCAAGCTTGGAACCCAGCGCTTTCCCACATACAGTAAGAGAAAAGCCAAAAAAAAAAAAAAAAAAAAAAAACACGCAGCAACAGCAAGCAGCATTTTTCTATGGCTGGTTAATGAGAAATTTGCGTCAATCAGAAATTCGAAACGTTTCGATCCTCATCCCTCGCTGGAATTGAAAAGATGCTTAATCACCCAAGTGCTCCCCCAAAACATTCTGATGGACGAATAAGATCGCTCGTGCCAACGAACTTGCATCGGAACCACTTTCTGAGCATCCGCCCGAAGCATCGCGCGCCTTCAGGCGGAATATTTTTGACTTCGGAGGCCCCTTACGGCTCCGTACATCCCATACATGTAATACATCTATCTCATTTCGCCTTGTAGAAAACCCGCGCACTAGACAGACATGACAAATGTTTAATGAGCGGTAGAATTTTCGGCGGGAGGGGCCGTGAGCCGTCTTAAATGTCGCTCAGGGTTGCTTGAAGGTAATTTTCGCGCCAGTTTACATATATCCTCTCCCCCCCCCCCCCCCCCCCCCCCCC
>NW_011371359.1:3525228-3552755 GCF_000150735.1 Paracoccidioides brasiliensis
CCCCCCCCCCCCCCCCAACCCACGCTGCGGTTGCCACGTAGGTTCTGGACTTTGTGGACTAAATAAGGTCTTAGGACTCCGGGCTCAGGAGCGAGCTGATGCATCCATCCATGGATGCAGGAGTCCGATTTTTGTCACTGCAGAAAGTGGTTGTTTTAACGGATGGCTGAAGAGTGAGGTGGTTGAGGAATCTTCTCATCGGGCCGCTGCCTGCTTTTGCTTGCACAATCGCTGCCTAAGGCTTCACTTCACGCCTGCGATTTTGGTGTAGTTAACTACCTGGTGGGCAGCGGACTGCTCTTGTTGGTAGATGGAAAAGGATTTGTACTCTCTCAATATGTTTACGTGACCTTCCTCGCGATGCTGATCCGATCTTCTTGGGCTGGATTGGATTTGTTTGAACCATGTGTGTAACCACGCAAATGAACTCACCGCTACGGGGACACGATCCAGGTGCGTTAAACTATTACTGGTTACTGCGGGATGGGACAGAGAGAACTCTCAACATGCCGTAACTAACTAACTAATCCTTTTCAAGCTAGTTAGCACAGCTAGGTGCATGTGGAATTGTCCGAATCATTGAAGGCGGAACAAATGAGAGGTTTACAGAGGCGCTGCTCAGGGAGGTGCAGTAGCAAATCAACATGGAAAGGAAAAAAGGTTTGGAGCCAAAATGGCGGGTGCATCCATTCATTTAATTATTCAATTTCAATTCGTCCTCGTTCGATCCATATTAACTCCGTACTCTATCACAACTCTGTGTCGACTCTGCGAGTTCAATCTCTCCTGCCAACCTGCTAAGGGATGTGCAAATACTGCCAATTGAGAGTTTACGCTTTCAGCAGGGGAAACCCAAGCTTAAAGTTCTAAAGTAGTTTGAAGACGCGAGCTTCTGCCTTGAAGTTCCATGCTCAAAAACTGCAGCCTCACAGGAACAGCTAAGAGTTCCTTTCCTCCCTGAAGTGTGTCCTCTCCCCTCCTGAATCTAGACGGGGGGTCTCCTGTTTTGCGACCCCATACTTTGGCTACGGTGCAACAGTAGTCGTCGTTCAACACGGTGGCATCGCCGTCGAGCTGCCACTGAAGTTCATTCGTGGTAACGACGACGACACCCAAGCGAGCCGTCAAAGCCTCCAGCATGAAGTAGATGTCTACACGCGGCTGCCGGCTGCAGAATTGCTATGGCGTTGTGAGTTGCCTTGGCTTCCCTGAAGACTGACTGCATTGAAATGGAGTCGATGAAGAATGGAGATCTTGCGGCACATCTGAAGGCCCAGCACCCAACTCGCTCTCTTCAGCTCTCATGATTTCGGCAAATGGTGAGTACCCTTGCGCGCATACACGACAGTCATGTTTTCGTGGAGGATACTGCTAGGAAGAATTTCCTTCTCAGCGATGATCTCTCTGTTAAACTCTGTGACTTCACGGAGGCGACAAATTCTGCCTCTTGATGCTGATATGAAGGCTGCTGGTGATTGTGGTTACTCAATTTACACGGACATTGGCCAATTGGATGCTACGATATATCAGGTTATAACCGGTCCATGTTGCGAATTTTGACCTGTTTACGGATCAACTACCCGGATCTGCCATCGACGCCTGGCCAGGACGGGAAATTCTCCCCTAAGATATTTGGCATGGTTTGATGATTGAACAGCGTTGGACTAAGACTGCATTCCAAAATGCCAAAAGTCTGGTAGCTGAGTTGGAGCTGGTCTCTTTGGACGATCCTCTCGATCACGGAAAGGGGGATGCGTGAAAACTCACCAGGTCGCGGTGGACCCCGAAAAGCAGTTTTATGACTGTGGCTGGAAGCGACTCCATATATCACTGCTCTTTGCGATTGATGTCAACAATGTAGAACTGATGTGGACTTCTACCGCTTCATATATGTTTCCCTCCCTGGCTGCAGTACAACTCGCTCTGTTTCGCTTGCGTTTCTTCTCAAGCGGGGTTTCTACACAGCCTCCAGGCGGGATCTGTGGGTTGCTAGATGAAGAATTGAGGTGTTGAGATAGGAGGGGATCCAGTCGGTTGTCCAATATGTGCACTACGCCCAATCATGGCATGCCAAAAAGGGTTCCTTAGCAAACTAATAACAAACATATCCGTCAGCAAAGGCGGAAGTTGGGAGACATTAGAAGTAGCATGCTCACGTACCACTCCCTGTTTGCCTTTTTTTTTTTTTTTTTTTAGTATTATTTGTTTTTTTTTATACTGATGGCAGTGTGCTTGTCACTGAGGGCACACCACCACGTAGGCTTGCTTCCACTCCCAATTCCGCGTTGTTGATATAGCGAACTCAGTGTATCTAGGTGTGATATTGAGGCAGGTATTCCCGGACACTTTGGGAGTAGACTTGCGCAATTCTTCCACCGTGCTGGTAGACTAACAAGCGAACACCTGAGCGCGGTTCATCCAGAAAACAACCCCGTATTCACACTTAGATGAAGTCCTGGATAGTGCCATTGTGCATCCACGCTATCTGGTGAGGTCTCCGACACCGCAAAGGGATGATGCTGCACTCAATGGTAATGTCTTTTGACAGCGGACGTATAGTTTCACGTAACTTCCAAACTGCAGAAGTAAATAGAAGAGACCACACACTCTCTCAGACTTTTATGTCCCAGGACAAGTGGGAAGAAGAGTCCTGACGATACCAGACCAGCCTACCTACCGTAGGTACCCCTTCCAGCGGAACCATATTGGCCATCCAAAGACAAATCTCATTCGAAAACAGAGCTTCACCCCTCCCCCTGTCCCTCCAATCTCAACACCATCCTTACACCCCTCCTCCCAGGCCCATAATAGTCCTCCACCGCCTCCATCTCCATAAACCCACAGCCCTTATACAACCTCCTGGCCGCCTCCCTCTTCTCGTCCACCCACAACTGCACAGCCACACACCCCCTCAGCCGCTCCTCAATCACATAGACCAGTAATTGCCTTCCAATCCCTCGATTGCGGAATGGCTCTGCCACGCATATTTTGTGGAGGAGGGCCGTGGACCCCTGGCGGACATAGAGGGCGTAGGCGATTATGGGGTTGTATGCCGGGGCTTTGGTGTTTGATGTGGCACTGGTACTGGTTACGGTCGCATATAAAATGCGAGTATTTGGCTTCTTACGCCAGAGACTTTGGTCGGAGAAGTCGAACGCTTCGGAGGCCGGGAAGGTTTTGCGTTCTAAGCGGTTGATCTGAGAGAGGGTTTCGAGGGCGATGTGTTTTTGGGGAATGGAATGGAGGGTGTGGATGGTGACGGGAGTCATTATCATAAAATGAATATCTCTTTATAAGATATTCCCATACCCGTAGATAGACGAAATGCAGTGGTTGGACTCCGAGCGCTCTTTAACGGGTCGCTATTATAATATCAGATCGCCAGGACATTAAAAGACAGGAACTTATTTAAATCTTGGGCTCTAGACCACTATTGGTGTTTGTTAAAATATTTAGGGCCTTTGGTTAAGAGGCCTAAGGCGTGCTCGCCGAAATTCCAGTTGCAATTAATTGTACGCAGGGCTTACAGTTTATAGACTTTGGCCTAAATATTTAAATATCTTCTTGGGGTGTTGACTTTTCGCTAAATAAATAAGTATTTATTTAATCAAGAAGTGCAAGTCAAAACTTCCGATAGCAACCACCTTTCAAGGCAAACAGGTGAGAAGCCCGAGATGAGAAACCTAAAGTAAAACGAAAACAATTAATTTATATAGGTATATATAAGTATATATGACGCTCAGCTCTATTCTCCATATTGATCTTTCAAAAATATCCATTTGGCTCGAGTCAGCTCTGCAGGAGTTCCAACAATTTATTCCGGAGGCGGGACAGAATGAGGCGGGAGGGAGAACCTCAACCACACCCCTTGAATCTCCGATGTCACGGACACCAACGCTCTTTTCGATTTCGTACATCAAGTCCAGGACCAGCTTTGGGTTGGCGAGGTAAACGAAGCCCTTTCAGGACGGACCAGCTCTGCCAATGGGTGTCCTCTGTCCGTCTTGACAAGCTTCCCTGTTAACTTGACAGGACGGGCCTCCGCCATGGCGCGTTTAATGCGGGCTTGAACATGGTTTTCAGCGACGGTGCTACTTGGATGGTCCGCTTCCCTCGTGCAAGGATGGTCAGTGAAGTGACGAATACGCCGACAAGAAGTGGCCATGGAGTTGACCGCCCTGAAGCTCATCGGCAGCAAGACCACGATTCCTGTCCCGAGAGTCCATGTGTAGGGTGCCTAACTAGTTAGTTAACTACCGCGCCAGCAATCCCGGTTGCTCTGGGTCCGTTCATGGTAACGGACTTTATTAGCGGTCTGAGCCTCAGCGACCTTCAGAAGGATCCTAATGCGGAGTGAGTGCCCCACCAGACCAATGAGGGAGGATATCAATGATAGTTAGGTTCAAATTACCTACAGGCAGTTGGTGAATTATCTGCTAGTTACAGCTTTTCAAGCTTGATTTTGACGGTATTGGCAGCCTGCCGCAGCCAGGGTGTGAAGCCCAGGGCGGGCTCTGCACTGCTTCGCCCACTAACATTCAAGGCACATAACTTACCATCCTGCACAATGGAGGAGTTGATACTTTTATTAGTGTGTCGTGCAATTTTTTCATTTCCCGTTCCTCGACGCGGTTTGTTCAAGGGTGCCTTCCCTCAGCTGATGATCTAACTTAAGGTGACCGGAGCCGGGGGTTTACAACGACGATTGAGTATTTTCAATACATCATCGGGCAGGACTGGCAACAGCGCAACCGAACTCGAGTTTTTGGTTTTCATCAATGCCCAAAACAAATACGTGGAGGGCAAAGTCCTAGAAACCTATAATGGCTGACTTGGTTAATTCAATATATGACCGTTGCAAGTTCAAGTTGATATGCGACGACCTTGGCTTGTTGACTGTGATTATCCGAAGCTGGGAGGATCTCACTATTGTCGAATGGCCATGCATCGGACCAGCCCAGCTGTTCGGCTCAGCACCGTAGTGTCTTCTTCAAGATAGGCCCGTGTCAACAGCGCATGGGACTGTGAGGACGACAAGCCGCCTAAGATTAACGCCCGGTACTCCAAGTACCTGGAGATCTTCACACGCATCTTAGAGGAGGAAGTGGCAGAAGTGCCTGGATATGAAGAGCGTGAGCTCTCCAGTCTCGTCAAGTGGTCACAAACCTGTAGCCGCACATGCTTCTTTCATTGGTTTCAACGATCATCGCAGCTTTCCTTATACGCAGCTGCGCCAACACTTCGGCACTGAGTGGGCAAACCGAGACAGGCAATTGGGAATTCAGAAAAGCTTGAACCATTTGCGGCGCGGAAGGTGACGGAGTTCGATGAGTATGAAAAGGCTGGCAGAGGACGGTTCCAATCCCCGTTCCTCGATGGTAGTTAATGATGAAACGAGAAATGGTGATGGGTTTTGCCATGAAGTGACTGCTTTCTCGAGTTGCGAGTTGCAGAACTGATCGAGTCCGCAAGAGACAAAGAGATTGAGACTGTGGTGCCATGGGCTGGTGCTGCTGCTGGCGAAGATGATAATGATTTAAAGTCATTGAATCAGCCTGAAATGTTATGACCCGGTTACGAAGTGATTCCATTGGCATACGTGCCTATCATCATCTATTAATGGAAGAAAACCTGTAGTCGAGAGCTTACATGTATATCCATATTTATATTCAGTATTTCATATCTCAATGCTATCGAACTTGCCTGAATTTGTCATATCAAGGAAACTCTGAGCTCTAATTTTAAAGACTGAACACGGCTGTTGAGATCTTTGTAATTGCTCACACTCCTTGCTCGGCGTTCAGTTTGGTAAATAAACGCGCAACTACAAACGAACGCATCGCAATTCCTCCAAAATTCCGTAAACAATCTCTAATCAAACCTCCAATTCCATTATATATAAACCGGGGACAAAAGGACCCTCCCAGACAATCAAGAAAATAGAATAAAAGCCTCAAAAACTTTTTAGAGGGAAAAGAAAACCATGCCCGCCCAACCCCATCAGCAGCAACAGCAGCAACAGCAAGACGACAAACGACAAGCCGCACGCGAAGTCATCGATATCCTCCATGAAATTTCCACGATTCTGGTACGTCCCCAGCACTATATGTATAGACACGTATATAGCATGTCCCATCCGAAACAAAGAGCTCCATATCGGCAAAAATTAAAATGTTAACGTGTTCGTTTTCGTTTGCTGTTGTCTCCAGAACACCCACCTCGACCGCACAGAGCTATCCCTCTGCGTCTCCCTAATTGAGAATGGAGTAAACCCTGAAGCCCTTGCTGTAAGTAGTTGGCATTTTGCTCGTATGGCAATGGAATCTACCCAATACCCAGTTTTTGCACTTATGTTCTTCTCCTCGAACACATGTTATCTCATCTACGGGGCCCCCTTTTTCTTCTCTCTGCCCTTCCCTCCCACATGTGGAGTGGCCGTGTGGATTATCCCTCTCGCTTTAAATAAAAGATATGGGCGCTGATTTAAATACTCTTGCCGTTACATCACACACACCACGCCGCTTTGGTTAGGTGGTTTGGAGTGTGATGTGATTTCCCCCTAATAATTTTCCGTTCATGACACTGCAGGCTGTCATTAAAGAATTGCGCAAAGAGGCTGCTGCGACACCAGCGGTGGATTAGAGATTTATCCACCAAAAGGAACGAAAGTATGAGGGCTGGTAAAAGGGATGGGGATGGGGATGGGAATGGGGATGGGGATACGGCTTCTTTCTTTTCTTAATTTTTACTTTTTGATTTCTTTTCTGTTTTTGCTATGACGGTCACGAGAAAGATATTTGGTGTTCTATGCCTGCGTGCCCAGCTTTGCAGACCTCTATGGACCGAGAGGGTGACTGAAAACCCATCTGCACGGTTGGGAATTTGAATGTGGGGATCTCTTCGGGAAAATACTATATATGTATATAATTGCAGAGTTTGCTGGTGTTTCTTGAGGGCGTATGGATTTTGCCATTGCGATTGACTGCCTACTTTTTTAACTTCCTCTTTTACTATGTTCGTTTGAGAGACTGCGCTTGGTATGCTATAAGTGAGTTCACCCCGTGAATGTGTGTGAGAGAGAAGGAAATAATATAGCTTTGTTTGAGGTTTTATGGTTAGTTGTAGTCATGAAGGGTAGGAGGGTAGTTAATGCAAAATTCCTCCATTATTCCTGGTGGAACGGATAGATTGCGACAGATTTTATGTATTCACTGCATCCATGTTGGAATAGACAGAGAAGATTCGAGTGAAGGTAGAGGTTCCATTGGTTATCACTTGTTCTCCCATAACACAATGAAAAAAAAAAAAAAAAGCTGGCTTATAAGGCACTTTTCTTGGATATCATAAAGGGGGTAAAAAAAACACTGAAAGGGGGTCTGGCTATGTAGAGGAATGCAAGGCCTAGCCATCATATTGGCATATTTCTCAGATAGACAGGCAGGCAAAGGGCGCAAATGCCACTCGTCAAAGGAAAAATCAAGGTCGTACCCTTTCCTGGCGTGGTAGCGCAAGGAGAGCGACTTGAGACTAAGAAGAGGGAGAACTGTCAAAACAATAAATGATCATAACCAGCATGCAGAAACGGAAAACGAAAATTATACACATAAAGGAAAGGGAAACATTATGACAGCAGAAAAATGAAAACACAACAGCCCTTCCTGGCTAAGGTCCCGCCGCAGGCTTATTGTCCTTTTTGTTATCATTGTCTCCAGCCTTTGGCGGATCGGACCCAATATCCCCCGCCTTAGCTTCAGCTGCGGCCTTCCTCACCTGCTCCGTTTCATCGGGCTTGAGATCCTTATTCTTGATTTCCCTCTCATCGTCACTGTCGCCTAGGCTGAAAGGATCATTGTCTCCAACGGGAGAAGGTTCAACGGCAGAGAGTGGTTGCCATTTACTGGATTTGTTCCCGCCGGTGGACAGCTTGTTGTTGCTCGAGCCGGAGCCTGGACGGTAACTTTCACTGATTTCTTCCGGAGGACCTTCCTGGAAGGAGACCTTTCGTCGATCATGGGATGGGGAGCTTGACTTGAAAAGGTCGGGGTTTGCCAGAGGTCGTGTTGACCGGGGCGGTTCAGCTGTACTTTTGGTTAGATAATCTGCTGTTGTAGTACCTGGCAAAAGTTAAGGCGACATACCTTCGGAATCTCTAAGCTCTAGCGTGGAGAAATCATCACCCAGGACCTGGGGATCCGCATCGTACCTCTCACGATCACCACTTCGCCTGCCATCCCCGCTCCGTTTCATTCGATAGGTTTGGCTCTCTCCGTATCCCTGAGCGTATCCCTGTGTAGGGCGAGGTGGGGTGTTTCCGTACTCATCCTCCTCGTCGCCCTCGAGTTTCTTCTTGAAATTTTGAACCCAGCTGGTAACTTTTGTCTGCGTCTCCAAGAACCCCTTTCGGATATTTTCCTTAATTATAGGCAAATCATCTAGGGAGTGTGACAGACAAATATGAGTTTGATATTTTCATGTAAGGTATAGGTGCAGAGAACCAGACCATACCATCAAAAAAGTTATGCTCTCTATCATCATAAAGTTCATTTGGTTTCAGGCCTGTTTCCCTTGATTGTCGTGGCAAATGAGGTTCATGATCCCATGAGGAGTTGGGGGATCTATAACGCTGGGAAGCTCCACTGTAATGCTCCGCAAGTTGGCGCGCATACATTTCGTCGGCCTCGAGCTGTCGCTGGGTGGGCGAATCCTTCCTGGGCGGCCGCGGGGGCATCATAGGAGGCAGGTCTATTTGCGCGCTGGGGTCCGACATGCCTATCGAAGAAGCAATGCCATTAACTACTAATATCCAGCAAAGGAACAAATACGACGTTGATGTATTCCATACCGAGCAGCGCATGGAATGATCTTTCCACATTCCCATCACTAGCTACCAAAACCGCCTTTATTACACTAGCATCAATGCTAGGAAACACTTCCTTCAAAGTATTTTCGGCCTGTTGCATGGGGCTGAGCGGTCGAGGTGGTTTTGGGGGGGGTTCATCGTTGCTCGGTGTCTGCTGTGAGGATGGTGCGGCGGATGTTTGTGCTGCAACCACGCCAGACTCTTGAGGTTCATCGTCAAAATCCAAAGGCCGAGCTGTAGTTGGAGACTCTGGAGGGTTATTGGGCGAAGCTAGGGCCTTCACAGGCACATTCTACGGTCAATATCAGACCTCTAGATCGGAAGGGGAAACGGTTATGCGGGAGAGGAAAACGGTTCATACATACAGGTTTCTCTCCGTCTGTCATTGTAACTAACTGGAGGCTCAAGTCACGGGCACACCACGCACACAAAAATTGAATGTCGAATAAAGTTGCGAAGGTATCGGAGAGAAAGATATTATTCGAGAAATAGTGAGAATCGCAAGGCAGAGAGATATTTTCCAAGTTCGAGTCCGCGTGTTTACGGGCAAGCAACCACCGACGAACCCTGACAGACGGATTAGATAAGCTCGCAAAGAGCCTGCTGTTGTCAAACTAACTAATTAGATGCTTTAGCCTGATTAGAGTTAGCTCCATACCCAGCCACAGCCGAACGTCGCTCTGCGTGTCAGCCACAGCCGGAGCGCGGAGAAACGGTTAATACCCGTCGCTCAGGCAAGTGCTGAGTCAGCCCGCGACTTTGGTCGAATAACAATTGTTCTTCCGCCCGCGCTGCAACCAACCTAACATCCACCGGCAGAGGACTTCTTTGTATAGCCCCTTATATAGCTCCAAGGTGTCTATGGAGTGCTGTCTGCCGAGAAATATGGATTTCATGCGTATATGCTGACTGCCCTTTCCAGTTGAGATGAATTGGCGCCTTCCAGTCCCTTCTCATCTCAATGGCATCCGATTTTGATCTCACAGCTTCGTTCATCCCGTCGCTGTATAAACCTGCGGCGTTGCTACCAATTGCCCGTCACCGGCAAGCTCTTCTCTACCTTATAGAAACATATCCAGTGACTATTGTTGTGGGCCAGACAGGGAGCGGGAAGACTACCCAATTGCCCCAATTCCTCGACCAAGCAGGATGGTGTTCGGATGGGAAAATAATCGCCATCACTCAGGTATGCTATGCATGAAACTGTTCATGTCGATGTTTGGTTCGCTAAGATTTGTTTTTATCAGCCTCGGCGGGTGGCTGCGACCACAGTCGCAGCTAGAGTGGCCGAAGAGATGCGATGTAAACTTGGTGAAGATGTAGGCTATTCGATCCGGTTCGAGGATGTGACCTCGTCGTCAACACGGATTAAGTTCTTGACGGACGGTTTATTGTTGCGAGAAGCCCTGGTCGACCCGCTACTGTCTCGCTATTCAGTTATTATGGTTGATGAAGCTCATGAACGTTCTATAAGCACTGATATCCTGCTTGGCGTTCTGAAGAAAATCAGAAAACAACGCCCCGAACTACGAATTGTTGTCAGCAGTGCCACACTGCAGGCAGAAGAATTCCTGCGTTTCTTTGCTGGAGACGAATTCAATCCTGAAAGTGAAAATGAGCCCGGCGGCTCTATTGGCAGAATTATCACCATCGAAGGGCGGATGTATCCCGTCGACTGCCTCTTTTTGGAAACTCCCGCAGAAGATTACGTGGAGAGAGCTGTCAAAACCGTATTCGACATTCATACCAGGGAACCGGACGGGGACATCTTGATGTTCCTAACAGGAAGAGAGGAAATCGACACCGTGATCCAGCAAATCTCAGAACGCGCAAATTCATTGCATGCCAAAGCTCAAGCTCTTCTTCCATTACCCCTTTATGCCGGGCTCACCACCGAACAACAGCTCTACGTCTTTGAACCTGCACCCGAGAATACCCGGAAAGTCATCTTGGCCACCAATATTGCTGAAGCCGCCATCACCGTTGATGGCATTGTGTATGTAGTCGATTGTGGTTTTGCGAAACTCCGCGCTTATAATCCAAATACCGGTATAGAGACGTTAACGCCAACCCCCATTTCCAAGGCATCCGCAACACAGCGAGCGGGGCGTGCAGGACGGACCAGGATGGGGAAATGTTTCCGCCTCTACACTGAGCAGTCATATCAATCGCTGCCAGAGGTAACGGTTCCGGAAATCCAACGGTCTAATCTCGCACCCGTGATTCTTCAGCTCAAGGCCCTGGGTATCGACAACATCGTCCGCTTTGACTTCATTTCCTCTCCTCCGTCTGAACTTGTTGTTCGTGGCCTTGAATTACTGTACTCTCTCGGTGCTTTAGATGATTATGCAAAACTCACACGCCCACTCGGGATTCAAATGGCTGAGCTTGCAGTGGAACCGATGCTGGGCAAGGCTCTCCTTGGGGCCGCCTCTTTCGGTTGTCTGAGTGAGATTCTGTCAATTGCTGCAATGACAAGTCTGCAAGGCTCAGTCTGGTTCGAGAAAAACGGAGACAAAAAAGAGGCGGAGAGCTCGCGGCGAAACTTTGCTGTGGAGGAGGGGGACCATCTAACGTACTTGAACGTGTATCAAGCTTTTGTTACCAAGGGGAAGAAAGATGCCAAGTGGTGTCGAAACAATCGTCTCAACTACCGATCTATGGTCAAAGCCGTCAGCATCCGTGCGCAGCTCAAGCGATACCTAGATCGCTTCGGGGTTAAAGTGGATGAATGCCTCTCCTCATCCAGTCCTGCAACACCAGAACAAATCCAGCGCTGCCTCACAACCGGATATTTTGCACATGCAGCGAAGATGCAGCCAGATGGCAGCTTTAAACCCATCAGCGGCGACATAACGCTACACGCACACCCGAGCTCTTTGCTGTTTGTAAGTGAACATTTCCTGCCAAATAATGCTCTTGGGGACTTGATGTTAATGATCCATGGAATCTTTAGAACCGCAAAGCGGATTGGGTTATCTTTCATGAAATTCTACAGACAGGCAGTAAGACATTTATTCGAGATCTTACGAAAATCGAGAAGTCGTGGCTTCTTGAATATGCCCCGGGTTACTACCAAGTTAAAGAGTAAAGTAGGGAGTTCAGCCTGCTCCGTATAACTTATCGTGGTTCAGCGTTTCCGCTCGGATCATTTAGTTAAAGAAATGGGCTAATGAGCCACCAAGTGGAGATTCCAGAGCAACTGTTTATTTTATATTTTATATTTTATATTTTTAAATTTTTTGGTTTCAAAGATTACATTTGGAACATGTAGATATACCACATAGTTTGAATAGGATTCCTAATCCGCGATAACCATTAAATCAAGCCGACTGGATATAGTCTTCAACAGGGACAACCCCTCGCTGTATAAACTTCGGGAAGAACATCGCAATATTTCTGCTAGTCCTGACATCATCAGCACAAATCTCGCCCTCAAACAGAATAAAAGTCAATAAATTCCCCCGTCAATCCCCACCTCCACCCGCTTATTTAGTCTAATGAACACGATATACAACACCTTCCTTTCAATGCTAAAGATAGAATCAACGCAACATGTCCCATCATCATCATCATCACAATCATATCCATGATGACCATGATGATCATCATGACCATCATGAGCACCATGAGCACGACCATTCCTCCGACATCACGCCCGCACTACAATCGAACCTCTACCAGCAAATCGACTTTGATCACATTATCACCTTCAACGAGGCAGAGTCCGAATCCGG
This sequence comes from Paracoccidioides brasiliensis, assembly GCF_000150735.1. Lineage (NCBI taxonomy): Eukaryota > Fungi > Ascomycota > Eurotiomycetes > Onygenales > Ajellomycetaceae > Paracoccidioides > Paracoccidioides brasiliensis. Next base: position 3,537,826 of record NW_011371359.1, read on the forward strand.
CGCGGCGATTGTGAGAAAGACATGGGCGCAGCGGTTGGATGACAAACCGGAGCTGGAGAGTGACGTCGATGAGCAATTGCTCATGTATATCCCGTTCGTCGATCCCCACCCCTTTCTCCTACGTATTTATTCTGCCCTGTGGCTTGTCATAAATGATGCCACACCCTTTTCCACCTCTCCTGGACGCAACCACTCCCTCAGCACCCCGCCCCCACCTCCACCTCCATCTAAAAATAATAAATAAAATAAGACATAGTGAGGTAACTAACGCACAACCCCGCCCCAGCTTCACCGGCCAAACAAAACTGCACTCCCTCCTCCTCTACTCCCCCCCAATCCCCTCCGCCCCCAGAACCCTCAAACTCTTCCGCAACCGCCACGACCTCGACTTCTCCACCGCCGCGGACCTAACCCCCACACAGACCCTCTCCGTCCCCCAAACGCTCACCGGCCCGGACTCAGACGTCCTTGAGATCCCCCTTAACAGAGCGCAGTTCAACAATACGACGTCCATCACGCTTTTTTTTGAGGATAACTGGAGTCAGGGAGAGGAGGAGGTGACTCGGGTTTCGTACGTGGGGTTTAAGGGGCAGCATATGGCGCTGAATAGGGAGCCTGTTACGTTTTTGTATGAGGCTGCGGCGAATCCGAGGGATCATGTTGCTATCCAGGGGGTGCAGGGAGTTGGGAGGACAATTGGGCCCGGGAAATGAAAGAGGCGGTTTTGTTAATTTAGTTGTTATGGAGGGGATAGAAGTTATGGCTGTGATGATGCTATGTGATATATGACTTCTACATTTGGGGATATCTTGTTTTCTCTTGTATTTGTTATTGCGAGACTGATTGATGATGGCTGTTTAGATATCACTTGGAATTTTCTTTGTTTGTCCTTTTCTGCTCTTGAAGCTATTAGTTGATGTTACCCATTCCTTTGCCAATAAAAATTCCATATATAATATGCTGATTGCTTGTGATGGCCATCATTAAATCATCCAACACTATTTGAGGTATTGGAGCAGATCCTTGAAATGAAAAATGCAAATATAAAAAGATAAATAGAACCGAGATCCTGTCACGCGCCTCAGCACAAAAATAGAGGTGAGAAGACTGTAAAATACAATAATCCAATGGTAAACACGCCCAGCTCTATATAATAGATATATAAATAACCACCTGGGAATACGAAAGGTGACGTATATCATCTAACGCCTGTATGCAATGACTATACACCCAAAAAAAAAAAAAAAAAAAAAAAAAAATTTGGTCATGCCTCCATCGCTATAGCTGCTCTTGCCCGAGCCTTAGCACGTTGCTTCTCCTTTTCCCGTTTCTGCTGTTCTGTCTCTTCAGGCAGCTCTGACGTGGGAACATCCGGAAGACGGACGGGCCCAGAGATCTCCTGCTCCATCGACTCGAGCTCATCTTCTACCTCGTCCTCATCTTGATTGGACATTTGGCCACCTAACATGCGGCTAACTTCCTGTAAAATCCCAACATAGGGTTAGCAAAACAGAACCACATGAGAGCCAAAAAAGATAATCTCTGCATGACAAGAAAATCAAGCATATATATAAACAAACCTCCTGATACGCCCTGGCCTCCTCGGATTCACCCATAAGCTTCTCCACCCCCTCTAACCCGCCCATCTCCCTATGGATCGTCTGCAGCACCTTCGTCCCCTGCCTCAAGCCAAACAGCACGTCTTTCTCCACCAGTGCAAACTCGACACTACCAGCTAACCGCTCGAGTTGGTCCAGTTGCGCATCTGTCTTGGCCAGAAGAGACTGTTGGTATTTCTTGCGGCGGAGAGCGAGCAGGGCGCGTGCCCGGTCGTTGCGAGCTAGACATTCCCGAGCGATTTGGGTTTCGCGGTCTGTAAGGATTGTGATGCGCTTTTGGTATTGGTGAAGTTTGTCGCGTTGGTTTTTTAGGTTGAGGATTGCTCTGTTAGAGGGTTGTGGGGGAGCGGTTAGCTGGATTTGCTGGATTTATCTATCGGGAGTAATAGGGATGTTGCAGCCTGGATTTTATCTTCCTTGGGATATGCGGATGGGAAGTCCTGAACGGATATGGGGTCGTTGTGGTTGGGCCAAACGTACCTATCCTGAGCGGAGATTTTATGCGAACTGGGGGTGTTGCCCATTGTTGTCGCATTCTCCTTGCTGTGAAGGAGGAATAGGGGAATGTTGATCAAAGCGAAGTCCGCTTGAGGAAGTGGTCGATGATGACATATCTTGCTCAGGGGTACCTAATAATGGGGTGGTTATACGAATACTTGTACGGTACAGTATGAAACACTAGACTGATAAGATAAGATCTTTACTCATGTGATTTCACATTCGAAGATCCCTCAAATAACATATTACACCCACACTTTCCAAGGGTTGATTGGGATAGACAAAGGAAAAAGTGAAGATATAATTTGCATGACAAAATTTCCTGCTACTTCATTGGGATGCGAACTTTCAACCTTCCATTAGGCGCGGAGAGCAACTTCTCCAATCAAGTCACATGACCTTCAATACCGGGCTATTGTTTTTCCACGCTGCAAAATTCCCGGTTGGACTTAACAAATTTATTGCGGCTTTGCGGCGGACGACGACGAGCTCTCCGGGAGAAAAATAAGGAGAGTGAGTATAGGCGGCGGCTTCGATCCTTGCGGGATGGCTCCCAGAAACCGCAGTGGCAGGCCAACCCTGGGACACGGTCTGGATAAAGAGGTACGCTCATATACGCTGGGTCACTCGGATAAAATCATTTATGGTCCCCATGCGAAAAAAAACAGGCAGGATGCTGATTCGACCCGTCTATCGCAAATATAGGTATACCAGATAGTACGCAAGATTGCGGACGACCTGCAATTGGAAGGAGAAAATGTCCGCTTAACTCCACCATTCGTCTACGATCGGATTAAACGGTCAAATTCCAGTCTCAACCGCAGAGGGAAGAAGTTGTTGGAAGACAGTATCGAAAGGGTGTTGGAAGTTGTGAAAACTGATGTGCTGGGTGATGAGGAATCAGATTCGGTTGAGGAGGATTTTGAAGGGCTGGAAGAGAATAATGTTGTGGTAGGCTTCCACCCGCCCGGGATCCCAGGCTTGGGGTCTATTTTCTATCTCTAAATCAAATCTAGCATGGTTGTAGCTAACCCGACATAGGCCTCTAATGGTATGAATAAGAGTATCGTTGGGATGTGGGGGGCAAAATCAAAGACTTCAGCTATCGTTAAAAAATCAGCGGATGCGTCAGGAGTTGAATCGGCTTCACCAATTCGCACTACAGTCACGCTAAATAAACGGCGACAGGCCGGAGGAGAGTCGCACCCAAAGAGGCGGAAAGCTGAAAGCAGCATTGACAGGTCGCCTCCTTCACACGTTAGCTTGGCAGATCTAGGTGGAGTGGACGATGTAATCCAAGAGCTGGAAGACCTCATCGTCCTCCCAATGACACGCCCTCAAGTCTATTCTTCATCCAAAGTGCAACCTCCCCGAGGGGTGTTGCTTCACGGTCCTCCTGGTTGCGGTAAAACCATGATTGCCAACGCCTTTGCAGCGGAACTGGGTGTGCCGTTTATCGCAATATCCGCTCCGTCTATAGTCTCTGGTATGTCAGGAGAATCCGAAAAGGCACTACGAGAGCACTTCGAAGAAGCAAAGAAGGTCGCACCTTGCCTCATTTTCATCGATGAAATCGACGCAATCACTCCTAAACGTGAGAGTGCCCAAAGAGAAATGGAAAAGCGCATCGTTGCCCAGCTGCTTACCTGCATGGATGACTTGGCATTGGAGAAAACGGACGGGAAGCCTGTTATCGTCCTAGCCGCTACCAACCGTCCGGACAGCCTGGATGCAGCACTCCGGCGAGGTGGGAGATTTGACAAGGAGATCAATCTTACCGTTCCTAGCGAGCCTGTGAGAGAACAAATCCTGCGTGTTCTAACAAAGGATATGAATCTCGCAGACGACTTGGACTTTAAACTCCTGGCAAAAAGAACTCCCGGATTCGTCGGGGCTGATCTAAACGACCTCGTATCCACTGCCGGATCGGCTGCCATAAAACGATACATCGAACTCCTTAAATCACACACAGGCGATGAAATGGAGATCGAAGATACAGCACGGGGTGATGATGACAACAAAATCAGCCCCAAAATCCGCGAACTACGCCGTCTCATAAAACATGCCCGTGAAACCCCTCTGGACTCCGAATCTCAAACAATCTCCGTCTCCAACGCCGACTTCTTCACTGCTCTCCCCAAGATCCAACCCTCCTCCAAACGCGAAGGCTTCGCCACCATCCCAGACACAACGTGGGCAGACATCGGCGCCCTAGGCGGCGTCCGGGACGAACTGTCCACTGCCATCGTCGAACCAATCCGCAACCCAGAGATCTATGCTCGCGTCGGCATCACCGCACCCACAGGCGTCCTACTCTGGGGTCCGCCAGGTTGCGGAAAGACATTACTCGCCAAAGCCGTCGCCAATGAGTCCCGTGCAAACTTCATCAGTGTCAAGGGCCCTGAGCTGCTGAACAAATTCGTCGGAGAGTCCGAACGCGCCGTTCGCCAGGTATTCGTGCGCGCCCGATCATCCGTCCCCTGCGTCATATTCTTCGATGAACTTGATGCCCTCGTGCCCCGTCGCGACGATACGCTCTCGGAAGCTTCTGCACGTGTTGTAAATACGCTTCTCACTGAGCTTGATGGGCTGGGGAGCGCGAGGCAGGGTATATATGTCATTGCGGCTACTAATCGGCCGGATATCATTGATCCGGCTATGTTAAGGCCCGGCCGGCTGGAGACGTTGCTGTTTGTTAATTTGCCTAGTGCGGATGAGAGGGTGGAGATTTTGCAGACGCTGGTGCGGAATCTGCCGATTGAGTTCTCGGATGAGATGAGGGGTTTGGCGAGGTCGTGTGATGGGTTTAGTGGTGCTGATTTGGGGTCGTTGTTGCGCCGGGCTGGGTATTCGGCTATTAAGAGAAGGGATACGATTCGGTTTCAGGACTTTGTGGTTGCCAAGGCGGGGATTAGACCTAGTGTGTCTGATTTGAAGAGGTATGAGAAGTTGAGGAGGGATTGGGAAGGGGGGAATTTATTATAAATCGTATTTTCTTTCTCTCTTCTTTTTGAACCTTGGGCTCTTCAAATCTTTTGGGTTTGATGGTATGGTTCATATGGCGCCTTTTCTTCTTCATTGGCTTCCGGAGGCCCTACTCCTATGTTCGACCTTTCGTGTCCCCCTAAACCGACTTTGAACATTCAGCAGAGCCGATTCTCACGAGCTGTACTCATCAGTGATGGATATACTCTACGTGTAAATTTTTTTTAAAAAATGTAAGCCTTGGGAAACCCCTGTCTGCAATCAAATACTTCATTCCCAGTCCTCTAAAACTCTTTAATTATAACTATAAAGGGAACAAAAAATATGACGAAAGAACGTGCTTCCTTTGCAAATACTGAACCAATTAACTTCAGAGGTATATGCCATGGTGTAAAAACCAAGAAGATATCCTACATCCACAACCGACACGTCCCATCCGCACCTGCACTGACACACCACGCCTCTTTCGGATGCCAATCCAGATCCAAAACACCCAACTCGCCTGTAACCTTATGGCCCCGAAGGACTTTCAATGGAACAATGCTAGCGTTACTGAGAAGATCACCCGTAACGCTTCCGTGGAAGATTTGCAGGGACCCATCATCACTCGCGTCAGCAAAGAGTGGGTAGTTCGCATGATAACGCACGGCACGGATGGCTTTCTGATGGTAACGGAGCGTCTTATATGGGCGCGGGGAGAGATCCACATCATGCCAGAGGAGGCGTCGATCGTATGAGCCTACGATCAGATTGTCACCGCCAGAAGTGGAGGAGGAGGTTGGGTGGATGTCGAAAGAGGAGATCCACCGGGCACCGGGCTGGAGAATCTTGACGAGGGTTTGCCGGGACAGATCGTATGCGCGGATTGTGCGTTGGTTTGCGACGAAGAGGATGGGTTTGGATGGGTGGAAGTGGGCGGTTTGTGGTGGGCCGCCGCCCTTCAGGCGACGGCGGAATGGGTGCTGGGTAAGGTGTTTCGAAAGGGTGTGGATTGCTATTGCGAGGGAGACGGGAGTAGATGTGCCTGGGCATACGGTCACGAAGTAATCGCCCCGTCGATGCCAGGAGAGAGATTTTGCGATGTAGCCCAGGGAGATAACGGCCTGTACGCCAGAGTCGAGAAGTGAAGATGAAGGACGGGTCCATTGGACCGGTGACGTCTTCGTACTATCTGTTGAGGTTAAGGTTGAGGGGGATGTTTTGGCATATCCCCATCCAGCATCCACAACCTCAAGACTGGCCTTTTCCATTTCTGGATCAAGTACAGGTGGTACCATGAGGAATATACTATCGCCAGCTGCAGCCGCCAGAACCACAGCATCTTTCCCAGGTCTCCATCGGACGACATTTATGGCATCATCGTCACTCAGCTCCACGGACCAAAACTGGCGCCCGGTAAGAATATCCCACACACGCACAGTGCCATCGTCACCGCCGCTCGCAAGCCAAACGCCCGTAGGATCGATGGCCAGAGTTCGGACTCGCCCCTGGTGTCCACGGAATAGAGTAGCGCACGTCGACGGGAAGGGTTTCAGCTCTTCAGGGCTGGGTAACTTGGGAAGCAAACTTTCCGGATCAATATTTAGTTTACTTCGCCTCACTCTGGGGGCCAAATATAAATCAAGACAGCGTTCAAATTTCTCCTTGACAAATGATTCGTACCCGGGAACCTTTCGGAGGGCATCATGATCTGTGGGTAGGTATTCTGTTTCACGATCCTCCGGATCCGTGTTCAGCCAGGCTGACTTCTCCTTTTCATCAGGTAGATATTCTGGTGGTGGATGGTAACTCTCCTCATAACCAGGGGGGGGAAGCTTAGGAGCAGGTATGTGCATCGGATGGTCTGCTCGCGGAGTCTCATTGGCCCAGATATCATATGTCTGTACACCTTCCCCCGCCTCATCTTCCTCAGCTGGCTGCTTGTAGGGAAGAATTCGCCCTTCTCTGATTGCCTTGACCAATTTCATCACGCGCTTGGCCTCATGTTTCGACGGAACAAACCGCCGCTTTGGCTCCGGAGCCGCACTCAGCGGCATAACCTCCAGCTTGCTAGTGAAGTACTCGATAGTTGGCTGGTAAGGGTCATAGCCCTCCTCCGTAATTTCATTCATTTGCACCTTGCGCAGTAATTCTAATTCGTCTTGAGTCAATTCCAAGGGTTTTCCGGTAGCAGGGTCTGTTAAACCTGTAAACCCCTGGGGAAGTTCTATACTATCCAACAATGCATCAAGAGCCTGTCCCTTTGCTGGTCGCATTATTTTTTTCCCGTTAATATTATACCCAATGTGTGGGTACTGGTCGTAAAAGGAGAGCGGGATATTCCCGATAGTATTCGCATTTTCATCAGTTTCAGAGTAATCCGAGTTGTCATCCGGGTTGATTTCATCATACACATATCGTTCGTTTCCATTGGCATCTTTTACTACTCGGTAATTGGGTCTATCATCACTCTCGAAGTCGTCGTCGTCGGTATCGTCCCCGCGAACGATAATGTCAACTTCGCGGCCCGGCCTCGACTTTTTGCCAACGACCTTGGGCTCTATATCTGACGGGACTTCATCGCTGTTAATTTCGTCTTCGCCCTCCTCCTCGTCCTCCTCATCCTCCTCCTCATCGTCGTCACTGTTGAGATCGTCGGCCAATTCTATCTCCGAATCGTCAGAGTGATCGGCGAGGCTTCTGTCCGCTGAATCCAGATTGAGTTCGTTCCCAGAGACCACACCAGGCTCTTCGCCCAGGTCTCTAGTGACAGCTTTGCGCTTCCTGGAACCCTTGGAGCCGTCCATTGCCGACGGTTGAAACCCTTGATGGCCGAATGTCGAGCGGAATGCGACTGTTTATCCTTGGAGGTTGGACCTTCGTCCGACTTTTTTCTTGTTAGTGCGGAGTTATAGATGCCAAGATTTCCGCGCGGCCAGGAGAAATAGTTATCCCGGCGCCTGCTCACGTGCATCGTCTTCGGCAGAACATTTATCCGCATCCCCCCCAGCCAAACGCGGAAAGCAAATACATAAGAGGGATGGATATTTGTTAAGTAATCATCGAAGAAGTTCAGGAAGAGTACGGAGCATTCCACCAGAAAACCCAGCTCTTCGCTACCCCCAAGCCAAAGTGCGCTTTGCTCCAAGTTTGATTCTTCAAATCGAACAGCTGAAAAGAAAAGGTTCGGCTGATGCGGCTCAGGGATTACGGCAGGGTGCGAGGTGTATCATGTTCCCGATTTAGACGTCAACTTTCCCCAATTTGGAAATCCGAGCTCTCATCAGCGTCAGAGCAACCGCCCCAAGGTGTTGACGGTCCCCATCCCTAGGGCCTCCGTCCCTAAGCTTCGGGGCCTTGGGATCTCCATTTTAAACTGGGAGGTGACTTATTGTGGGTTGGCCCCGCTGGTGGATCCCCTCTCACACGGGCACCTTGCAGAACATAACTATATATTTAACCCGTTCTTAATTTAGCCCCCACTCCTTTTTAACTCATAAGGCTTGCTGGAAAGCAAGGAGGCCGATAATTCCAATAATAGGGAGATACCGCAACGGTTGCATTTACCCTTCTCCAGCCTCGGATCTCTGTCAAAATATGGCTAGCAAGCAAATCCATAGCCCATTCCCAGGCGAAACGCAGGAGGACCCAAGTCCTCTCTATCATTCGATTTGACTAATACCGCTAGGTTGTATGTATGTATGCATGTATGTATGTATGTACGATATACGTCCATGAGCAGCCGGAATTTGTGCAAGATGCGAACAAGGGTGTGAGATAACCGTTTCTACCTTCTGCGACTACTGGCGACTCTAAACACTTCTTGGAGAATCCAGAAACTCTTCTAATATAACCAGGTCCACGCTGTTAAGATTATGTCAACCAGGACGATCCCCAAACGTGGCTGATTATTATGACTTATAAAGCAGCCTAGAGGCGAAGAGCCCTAGCGACTTTTTCCCAAAAGCATTGGCGAGAGCCCTTGCTTATGGGAAAAACAACCTTTGGAAATTAGAAAAATGTATATAATCCCCTTGTTCCCTACATCCATTCTTGATCGTGGTTCTTTTTCCCATATGGCGCTCATTGCAGATATTACAACTCACTACGATCGCTTTAGAATGCCACTTTCACGCAACCCATCGACTGGTCCTGCGACAGAATCAGCAGGTCCCAAAAGACATGCTGCCTGTGATGAATGCAGTAATTCTCACATTTCTATTTTCCCGATGTATCTTGAAGTTTTCGTTTTTGCTAACGACTCGGAAACTCCAGGGCAGCGAAAGTTAAAATGTTCTGGCGAAGCTGATGGCTGCAGCCGGTGTGTCAGGCAAAACCTGTATTGCCACTATTCAATCCAAAAACCAATGGGGCGTCCGCCAAAGTCTCGCGTACGCCGGGACGAGGAGCTTACAGCAGCAGCAGCAGCAACAACTCCACCACAATTTTATTCCGGAATAGAGCAATCGCCGCCGTTTTCACTCCCGGACCCATCTCATCTATTATCTGGAGCCGCTCTGCATGCTCCAACCTACAGTTCCTACACGATATCAGCGGGACAATTTGTCACTACCGGCCCGATGTACGGGGAACACGGCCACGCGCATACCTCCGGTCAAATGTCAGCCTCTCTTTATCCAACATTACCAGCTTACCCGCAGACATCTGGTGCGGGGATGCTCTCTCCGCCTTTATCAACGACTTTCTCACCGGCTCCGAATCTTATGCAATCACCCGACGCATTTCGGCAACATCAGCCTCTAGCGCCATGCTCATGCGTATCTTACATGTATCTTTGCCTCAACTCCCTTTCCACGCTTTCTTCTTTCCCACCTTCATCTCAGACCCTCTTCACCCTCTATTCTGCAGCGCGAAACGCCAGGTCCGTTATATACTGCGAAATATGCCCTCAGTCCTTCAGCAGTAGCGTGCAAAACCTCATGGTACTCGGGAGCCTGCTCAACGTTCTCGGAGACACTTGGCTGAAAGTCTCGCAAATGGACGCGGAGCAGTTGGGGAGAGACGTCATCTCCCCATCTTTCATTGCCTCTCTATCGTCAGACCCCAACGAACGGAAGCGAAAGTGGAAGAGGTGGTTGAACCATGTCATTAGACATGCGATAATTGGCAGCGCTGTGACTCCCATGGTTGATGCGGTTCAAAGCGAGAGCCTGGAGGGTCCGAATCTGCTTTCTCTGATTGAAGAGCTGGAGGACCGGCAACGGTGGTGGCATTCCCAACCCAGACCTGACCATCTTGAGTTTCACATGGGGGGGATCAGACAGCCTCACAACTGTCCTCCAGGGGAATCCGCTCAAGCGCATGATACAGAACATCTATGTACCCGGATAGCAAGTAATGCTAGGCGGGTGATAGATCGATTTGCTTTCGACGATGAGGAGATGATGGGATAGTCTCATTTTCTGTCTTTTTTCTTGTTTCCCCTTTCCTTTTCCCTTTTTTTTTTTTTTTTTTTTTTTTTTTGGCCCGGCTCTTCTTGACTTTTCCTACTTCACCTCCTTTCGCCTGTTTCTTCTTTATACATTTCTTTATATTTTTTATTCTTTATTTTGATTTTGTTTGGGCTGTTACTGGAAAGAAATAGATAGTCATTGTTGTGTTCTCCTCTCTCACATTATTCCAGATTTTGCGACTTTGGCATCATAATTTCTCTTCTAGCCTTCCTGTTTTCCTTCTCTCTCTGCTTTTAACTCATTCGCTGATAACCCGCCACGAACATAGAAGGTATGCTGCGTATTTCCCCCCCCTCTTTTTTTTTTTTTTTTTTTTTTTTTTTTTGTTTATTTTCCACCCACTTCTCTCATTTCCCCAGTGGGAATGTCTTTCGCTTTCGCGATCTTAGTCAGCGCTGCGTACAGTAACATAGCGTAGGATAGCACATGTATACAAAATTGAAAACAATGACATGATGAGTGTATGGCTTGCATGAAAAAGAAAATAGGAACAAAGCAATGTTTTCCACGTCGCAGTCGACTCGATGCAAAGACATCCACCGCCAAAGCAGGGTGTTGAACCCCCCCGGGCTGTGTTCAACCCTAACCTTAACTGGGTCCGCCTTTCTCCACCCCCCGCCTCCTCACCCGTAACTACCAATAGCAGGAATATCACCCCAGAGCTTCTACGGCCGTTCGAGAGAGCAAATGCAGCCGCCTGGGCCAGTCATGCAAGTGATCCACATCCATCGGTCGATACTGTGCATCATACATGACAGCGGAAGAGGGATTATTCTCATTGATTGGCCTTCCCCGGTCGTTTTCAGATTACCACGGCGAACCCCCCCTTGGCAGGGAAGCTATCCATAGCCCAAAATCTCGCGTGTGAGAGGGGGGGCACTTGGCGTTTCAACCTGCTTGGTAAAAAGGTCAAAACGTTCGCTGGAACATCTGTGGTGAAGCGTTCTCTAACCCCCCTCTTCCGCCCAGCCTTCCGGCATAACGGAGTTCACTAGCCTTGGGCTTGATTCTCCACCAAATCTCCTCCGTATTCGGATCTTGAACCGAAAACTCTACCAAGAACCCTTCCTGCTGATGGTATGCCGTGATATAGGGGGTGGGCATAGATGACGTTGTTTTGGCCTGCCCTTGACCTGAAGGCTGCCAGGCATCGATCTCGGCAAGGAAACAATCTGATAAACGGAATAGCCAGTCAAATATATCTCCAGAAAATGAGAGGCTCGGCAAATGATGGCGCCATGCCACTTCAAAAACTCCAAGTGACCAATTGGAAGAGCTCCTGGCCGTGGCTGCACCGGGGCAAGACGTTGCCGAGTTTTTCAATTCTACAGCAGATCTTCAGAAGAACCGTGACTGACCATGACAGCCTTAACAGAACTGCTTCTTGCACCCGACTAAATTCGGATTTATCTTCCCTGTTCATCAGATATCTGTTGGGACTTCAGCCTTAGACTCCCTCCCATGTGCTCCTGGGATGTTTGAACCATGATATATTACGATATCGCGTTTGGAACACATCTGGCATCCACTAACCACGAACGACTGCACGCTCCAGGGGAAACGGTTGGCCGCGAAATCTAACCCTGGCAGCCCTAAGAAAGTTACTTGCTCTGACAGGACGTGACATTTATTTTTACGGCCCCCAAACGGCTCAAACCTCCCCATGGAAAGGCACCAGGAGGCCACCCTATCATTGTTATGTTACTTTTTTCCTCCACGGATGCTGACGAGTCGTTCTTATTTCAAAATCATATCTGTTGCTTATTCATTGCTCGCTCTTGATTCACCCCTTCCACCGCCATTGCTAGCATGGTGTTTTATTTAAAGCTGTGTTGTTGTCATTGACGGGCCATTATTGGTTGATGGCTGATAGTTATTACTGGTAAGCGGCTGTGGGAAGGGAGGGCATTTTAACTATGCTTCACGTCCAGGAACTAAGGTTAGATGATAGATCCGGCACTTGTTGAGAGGCCAACTATGGAAATAGCAGCATCTTCAACATCACGATTCATGACAGAGTCCACACAATAAACAACTTTTAGGGATCGCTTGGCTAAGCTTTAGTTTAGTCTGTCTGGGAAATCGTCTCTGCGGTTCCACGTTTCTCAGCCACATCAACTCCCCTGCCAATGTTGATGGGCAATTTAATTGCGATCTGGTCCTATCAAACCCAAAACTAGGCGCGTGCCTCGTTTTGGATGTTACAACAATCTTTACACATACATACACACGCAGTACATGAAGCAGGCAAGAATTTTTATTTATGCCACTATTATTGCAGGCTGATACCTTGATCTTTTGTCATTGCGCACTGCCTCAATCTCACGCTCACGCTCACTCTTACTCTCACTCTCACTTCGACCCATGCATCTTCAGCTCCCTCTAGGATATGCCTAGAAATGTGAAGAAAGCCATGATATTGTTGAGGGGAAAAGTAAGGGATAGTAAGTGAGTAAGTGTCTTAACTTCAGATGACCTAGGAAACCAGATTCTTGACTAACATGGCATTTGCCAGAACTCCCCAACTAGCTAAAATAATATCACCAAACACCACAGCTTTCCTATCAATGGCAGTGGACCAAATTGCAACTATATTGACCGATTGTATGACCTAGGTTGTTTCCATCTGTGAGATTTAAAACCTAAATTTAATTTTAGGGTTCTAGGAGCCCTACGCGGCTGTCATGTTTAAATAATTTAGTTCTGCGGCAACCAGGCTAGCCGCTCGAACGACGGGGGTTGGCATCAATTGAACGGTATTGGGCTGATAGTCCAATAATGCAGTTCAAAAAACTTGAATCATCTCGAGGCTAGAGGGCCTTGTCATGACCTTAACCTCTGTCAATTCAGCAAAGATCATCACTGATGATGGCATATAGCATTCGACATATACGAATGCTCATTTTCCAAACGTCAGCGATGATATGCTGCGGCCTCCAACAAGGTGGGTCGTCATATGAAGTCCAGTGTAAAAAAGAAAATAAACATGGAACACTCTACCTGTTTGAGGTGGCTTAACTAATTTATGGGCCAGCCTGTTTTCTCAGAGCCTCATCCATGGATGCCGGATGCAATAATGGTTGAGAGGAGATCTACCAGACTCCTCAGGGATCAAAGAGTCTTTCTCCGTGGAAAAGTATTCCGGGGTACCGTTTTTGTCGCGGGCCACGGACCGTATGTGTGATCCTGCATACAACTGATTGCAGTCCCAAAGCTCTTTCACACAATGAAGAAAAGAATCATTCTCACAATGGCATTTATAGGAGGTTGGGTGGGACTTGGTTCCCTGCTGTGTTATGAGCTTATTTGAATCTCCCAAGAGCTTTAATATCTGGGCGTGGAGATGTGAGTAAAATCCTCAATTGATTCCTGTTAAAGTTCCCCCAATCGAATTCTGCTACGGGTTTCATTTCGCCATCACTGACTTCTGATTTAGACCGAAAAGGCTAAAGGTTCCAAACAATCCAATACGTCTCGTCAAGAGCCTATTGCCCCGTAAGAAATTAGTGTCCATCTCGAAGCAATTCTTGCCTCCAATATTACATTTAGCATCTACGGACTAACGTTTTAAACATGAGATAATTTAGTTCCAACTCTAATCGAGATCTCCAAAACAAGAAAAAGAAAGCAAGAAAGCAAGAAAGCAAGCGATCATGAAATTCTCCCTTATAGTCCTCAACCTGCTTTCAACCGGTGGTATGGCAGAGCGCCATTTTGCAACACCAAATGTCCACGTGGAGAGAAGCCATTTTGCGCCGCAGGTTCTCATGATAACGGAAGCTGCAAAGATCCAGACCGTGTTAAAATACCATCCGGGCAATACTGCATCTTTTGGCACTGTTAAATTGTGCCGTGAGGAGTGAATCTGCATTATTAAACTTTTTGCCATTCTTTTTTTCACAGTTTCATTTCTCGGTAAATTTGATATATGATGATCTTACCTTTTGTTCCCTGTTAACATTCCTTGCCTTTACCGGGACATGGGATGGACCTGGGATTGGTCTCGCATCCTACTTTTCTATTCTAAAAAAGAATGCCAGGGGGACGTTGTTGGGTGTTCGAAGTGCGGTCTCCATATTTTCAAACGCAGGGTCCAGTGGTATACCGGGTTCTCATTTTCAATTTCCTCACTCAAGGGAGGATGCCAAATGTCGGTGTATAGTATTCAACTGCATGCTGAGGAGAAAATATCCCCTGTTGTAAACCTCCTTTTCCCTCCCCCCTTATCCACATGTGGCTGTGCATGTCTATCTCCTATTTGCCGGAAATCTTGTCGATACAGGTGATGTCCCATGCCGTTTCTGTTAGCATCATTGCCTAAAATAAAAACAAAAATCCCCTCTCCCTTGAAATTAAAAAAAAAAAAAAAAAGGTA
>NW_011371359.1:3552765-3588763 GCF_000150735.1 Paracoccidioides brasiliensis
AAGGTATTCAATTTCTTCGAATTATGATTTATCCCGCCTCATTCTCAATCTCACTTCTTCGACAAAACTGAAGCCGCCGTTCCGGTTCTATAAATAATCTCACGCAATAAAACGTTCAGAGAAGCATCTCGGATGCAGAGCTCCGGGATAACACTCAACTTCCAACGAAATAAACTCGGCCAGGCTATGTATGTAAAAGGGAAGAGCCGTGCAGGGATTCCTTTGCTTAAAAAAAACTATAAAATAACGTACGCCTGCAACCTTGGCCCCCATCACCAACCTAAAGCCGAAAAACAGTGGATTAAAAGGGGGGGAGGCCCTGGTCAGATAACGGCTAAAGCTTATTTTGAGGGGTTCCTTTTCAGCATCCTGGGAACTCCCACTGTTACTATGGAGCACCATTCTAATCGTTTTCTTAACTCCCATTTTCCCGCTGATCAACACAAATGTGATGACCCTGGTCAATGCTTTGCTTCGCTTCGCTGCGTTTTGTGTCGCTTCGCTTCGCCCTGCTCTGTTTTTTGTGATAAATATCCTTGCGTTTTGAGAACCACCGGGGAGGGGGGGTACATTGTAACGATCGACCAATAAAAAGATAGGGAGAAGGGGAAGGAAGGAAACGGAAGGATGAAAACAAGAGAGCAGGAAAAGGACGCGTAGGAGGTTAATCCACGTTTCCTTATCTATATACCCCGAGTAAGCGAATGAAGATCAAAATGGGGCCGGAGGGTTGATGTGAAGATTACCTGTCGACGATCATCTTACGGAACAAATGATGGTTCGACCTCGGGGACCTGAGGGATGGAGGGAGGATGTGAGTTTCCAGTATAACAAACAAAGGCTGCCAGGCATGTCAGCCTTTTGGAAAATAAAAATAATATAAGCATGCATGCATGCATGCATACGGTTTCGGGGGTTATACGATAAGGTGATGCCACACGGGGAAATAGCAGGAATGCGAGGTGGTCAGTTAGGGTCACAGGGATTCCTTGCTTGCCAGTATTTGGGGAGCCATCGACCGGTCAGGGATGGAGGGATGGGAGGTTATAGAACCACGTCGTGTATTGTTGCCTTGTTGTCATGTTGCATGCTAGGGTAGGCATGAGAAGCAGAATCGAATGGATCGAGAAAATTGATGACTGCCATCCATATA
Source organism: Paracoccidioides brasiliensis (assembly GCF_000150735.1). NCBI lineage: Eukaryota > Fungi > Ascomycota > Eurotiomycetes > Onygenales > Ajellomycetaceae > Paracoccidioides > Paracoccidioides brasiliensis. The sequence goes on from NW_011371359.1 coordinate 3,553,919, forward strand.
GGAGAAGAGAAGGATGTGCCGGGGGAGAAACCTGGCATAATATTGTAACTAGCTGCTTATTTTATTAGCTGGAGAAGTTAGAACTCCCTGGAAATAGAATGAATGCATGGTCTAATGACATATATGTCAATTAGTTGTGCCTTTTTTGTTTTTAAACTTTCTGCTATTTTGATTTGGATCTCATTTCTATCATGAAAGATTGGGCATTGGGGGGTTTTGCTCCCTCTTTGTTGAAACGCTGTGCTGGAGGCTAGTGCTATTCCTCTGGTAGCGTGAAATAAACATGTGTAAGGAAAATTCGCTGGTAAAACAGAAATATTGTACATGGGAGGCAGGTGTTAACACCCAAGGAGATTCGTGGTGGAACTGCAGAAGGTTGACACGCCCAGAACAGGGCATTTGGAAAGAAGGGTTCAAGAGAAAGGTGGCTGTAGTTCTGCATAGCTGGGGTGGGATGAGGTTAAATTTCATTTGGCTCCGTTTTTAGAATTTCCCAGAAATAGGGATAAGACAAAGGGATCGAGGTGGTAAGAGAATCACGGAGAACCTGATGAACGAGGCATTCATTTCCGGGTGCGAAGCCTGACTACTCGTCATCTTCATCGTCGTCAACGACATATCGATTTTTCTTTCTGGAATGAGGCGAGCCGGTTTCAGGGTCAGCACTCTTCTCTAACGTTTCCTCCAGGGACCTCTTTGGCGTAGTTTCTCGATTTGATGGCTTCTGCAGTGGCTCTTCGTCAATTTCGCCCTCAGCATCTGCATCTTCGTCTTCTAATTCCTCTTCCTCCTCTTCGTCATCTTCCACAATTTCCGGCTCTTCATCGCTACCGACCAGGAAGCCATCGTCTTTGTCATACTCATCTTCCCTGGTTCGCCCTCTTCGATCATATTCGTCTTCCTCATCAGAGTAGATCTCCCCGCGACGGTTAGGTCTCCGCTTAGGTTTCTTCGCACCACGGGCTTTGGTGGTCAACATTTCATCATCGCCTTCCAATCCAGCAACGGTAAGACCACCTCCTCCAGTTCTATAGGAGATGCCCACACGTCTTCCACGATCGAGATCACGGTCTGCAGCCATTTGACGCTTACGATCTGCTCGCAACTTCTCACGCTCTGCAAGCTCTGCTCGTTTCTTTGCCAGTTCTGGGTCTTCAGCAACGTCAAACACAGTAACAGTGCCATCAGCATTCCGTTTAGCACCCCTCGACGCAGCTTCCAGAGATTCCTTTAGCCGTTTAACAGCATCGTCGGTTTCGACTGTGGTTGGTAGGATACTTAGAGACGAAGTAAGGTGGGAGGTAATACGGAATACTGATGAAGCTTCTGCCGCAGCTCCAAGATAGGCATGTGAGTCCAGCTCAGAGTCATAATCAGCAGTCTTGCGCGCGGTGTTAGGGCGAGCCAGCCTTTTGGATGGCATTCGATATTGCTCCTTTGGGTTCGATGCCAGCTGGAGTGTCAAAGAACCGTCTGACCAGCGGATGATGCGGGCATTAGATTGAAGTGTCTCTCCATCATTTGGATCATAGCGCCAACATAGGGATGTCGACGCAGAGTTGAAGGGTGGAGCAACATATGTTTCCGGGTTGAAGTCTTCGGACTCAATGGCCAGAAAATTTGGCATGGCCAAGGTATACACCTGTTAGGCGCTAGTTTAGTATAATGTCTAAGGAGGGATGCCAAAATGTAGGACTTGAAAAGTGATAATACCTCTCCGTCTGTAGATTCCGGCTCTGGCACACGGCTAAGACTGAGGTCCATAACATTTAACGATTCTGGGTAGTAAATTCCATCCTCATCCATGGGAGAGCCCTGCCGGTCATAACGGCCCTCATCGTCACCCGAATCCAGTTCCTCATCATCAAGTCCCCGTCGCCTGTGTCTGTTATGTCGTTAGGCATAACTTCCTATCATAAAGAGCGGGAAAAAAAGAAAACGCACTCCTTAGGCTCCTCCTCTGAGCCAGACCCAAATAGGTCAGCATCGTCATCCCCCATAATCTGCTCATCGTCGAAATTCAAACCGCCATTTTCGCCATTCTCGGAGGCATCAGAGGCATATTCTCGTTCATTTGCCCCCGAACTTTGACTCTGGACATCGTCTTCCGAGGGCATGGCGGCGTGCTGGCCCAGAGGCGTAGCTCTTTTTTCCACAGATGCGTATGGTTGATAACGAGATGTACCGCGCCAAACTTTGTCGAATACTTCAAGGAGTACCACAATCTGAAGCAATGGCAGTAGCTCCCTTTTTAACGCGTAGTCGTGTTGTTTTGCGAAGTAAAGCCCGTAAACTCCAAGCGTCCAATTCACAGACTGCGTCATTCTTTTTATTTTCTCCTTTGGTTTGTTCGTTTTATGCAAACTGCGATTGATGCCAAGACGCCAAACCCGATCTGGCAGGCCTCCAGCTTTATTCCGGAAGAATAGATAATCCTCTCCGATCAATTTACGGCCCCTGGCACGTGACAGGGACAGAAAGTCCCCATTTTTTTTGATTTCGTCCGCAGCGAAGAAACAACCTTTATAAACCATCCCAACTTTCTCTCTCAGTTCCGGGCGTAAATATCTGTCTTAGCAGTGTCGGCACTCTAATTGCTGACTTGGGATGTTCTGGCAGCCATTCTTGTGCGCTGAGACCCAAATTCCCCGGTGCGGTGCTCTCAAATCATGGCTACTTTCTTCCAAAGCGTGTAAGTTAGCAGCTGTCCCGCTTTCTCGTTGACCCGCCAGTCAGCTCAGGGATGCTGCGGTTGGTCTGTCTCTTCCCACAGTCGGGGTTTCTTTTCCCTTTCTTCACCTTCTCCCATGCAGCCTAAGCGCAGCAGCCTATACAATACCTTATGAGTGTCGTGGTTACTAGTATTTGAAACCTATTTAAAACATCCCATACTGACTTTGGTTCGCCGTGTGACAACAATAGCCGCCAGGGATTTGGTCGAGGATCCAACAGAAATAACAATAACAATAACAACACCCCTCCTAAATTGAATGACGGTGCACACAATACTTTGCCAGCATCACATCCCTCGAATACGTCGGGCCTTATGAACTCTCCTTCCATCTCCTCCACCTTCAGCGTCGACAACACCGCTATCGACAACGAACCTGTCAAGTACTTCTTTCAGGAGAAATATGCCCCGCTCAATGTTAAAGGCAACTTTTTGACTCTTTGTGCCTGCCCAAAGAATGTCGAGCTTGGCGAATGGCTGGCTCATCAGAGTATGTCTCATGTTGGGTACTTTTGAAATTATTGCTCTTCCTGTTGTCCATTGCAGTACTCCTTGCTGATGTCAAGTGTTCCTAGTTGTCGAGCAAAACCGCCTCCTTCATAGCATGCTACAGGTCATTCAGGAAATCAATGGAATAACTGGCCTTCCAATTTGCAATGAAACGACATGTCCTACTATGTCAGCAGGCCGGTAAGTTGAACCCGTCTATCCCAAAAAATGCTCCAACTGTCGTGTGCTAATATTGGCTCCGTTTCTTTGACAGTCTCACATACACCTGGCTGGTCGATGGGAGAGCGGCCAGGATATCTGCACCAAAGTTCATCAACAGGGTTGAAAAGTGGATCGTGAGCAAAATCCATGATCCAGTCATGTTTCCCACCGAGAACAACGGCGGAGCTACACTAGTCGTATCGAGTAATGCGAGTGCTGCTAACGCCACCACCCTGCCAAACGGAGGTGACCAAGATTGGATTGGAAAGAGCAGCGGTTTCCCTCAAACTTTCTACAAAGATTGCCAGGGAATCATGAAACAGATGTTCCGCTGCTACGCACATCTGTACCATGGCCACTGGGAGAATCCCTTCTTCCACATCAACAAGCACGAAGTCCTTAACATGTGCTTTGTACATTTCGTGACCGTGGCAAAGTACTACAAACTTGTTGCCAACAAGGAAATGGAACCCATGCAGCCATTGATTGACCTCTTCATCAAACAAGAGAAGATCCCTCCCGAAGCCCTGGCCGGCCACTGGGCGCAGCATCCCAATACTTTAACGTCTCCAACGAACCCCTCTTCCAATTAGAAGATTAAATACGACTTCAACAGCGAACAATTATATCATGATGTCTTGGGCGTTATATTACATGGTGTCATTTTTTGTCACTTATAACTTTCTAGGGGGTTTAAGGACTATCTAATGACGGTTTTCTTTTTGTCTCGTTTTATACTCTTAGTGGTTTTTTGAAAGCAACAATGCATTTGACCTTGATTTTCACATATTTCATATTTTGTTCTGTTCTTCTGTAACGACAAGCAGGCATGTCAATTTTTCTCTCTTGGTTCCTTATTTTTCGTTCGACTATTGTGCACCCTCTTTTCTCTTCTCCTTGCGTCCCATATTCAATGGATCATGGCTATTCCATTTCATATAAATATTTTGATTTTTGATACATACCTTAGCTACTTTTTAAGCTAGCCAGCAATTTAAATCAAACCTTTTGAGGTGTAGTCGAATGATAGCGATTAATGATTTACAGTAATCTCAACTCGTGCTTTGGGTTCCAGGAGTCAGTCCTCTGCATTTGCAAGTCCCATCAGTTGTCGTGAGGATAAGCTTCCGTAACTGATAGATATGGGACACAGTCTACCATTTTAACTGAGTGGAACGAAACGATACCAACCACGCGTCAAGTTCCATAGACGAAATAAGGAATTTCTGCTTTCTTAGGCCTTCTTCGTCTCCAGCCTTAGTTAGAAACACATTCAACCTTCCCCCTTTCCCACAGAAAATACTCTCCCGTACAGTCGTTCTCACTCCGCTACCCCGACCCTAAATAGCTGAAACTCGTGCATTTTGCCCATGGACCAAATTGACATATCTTCGTGTTACACCGATCTCCACCATGAAAAGTCCCAAGCACCATAGCTTCGCAGCCGAGTTGATGCTGCAGAAACAAGAGCAGCTCATGACGGAGGAGAGCATGGGCGCATGAAATTAGGCCCACGAGAGGGAGTTTGGGTAGCAATCGTCATATCTTTGGTGTAGCATCGTAAATAATCGTTCCCCTCCCAGTAGAAAGCTACCACAAAGGGTAAGAGGGGAGCTCATAGATATATCCCACCCTGTCCTTCCACGTCATTATTCTGCTCAGTGCTATTCCCAGCGGTACTCCTCCGAGAACCAGTAGATGGAGCCTCTGCCGTCATTCTCGCTTCACTATGCCCATCCACCTCGTTCCCAGCCTCCATCCCCACAGGCTCTACATCCGCCCCACTAGCAATCCCCACCTCCATCTCCAACTCCTCACTCCACATCTGCCCCCTTCCCTCCACCTCAACCTTCAACAACTCTATTCGCTCCCGCATGTGCACCACGACCTCCTCGTTCTCCCGAATGGCGTCTTCGCAATCCTTATCGCGGCCATCGGGTGCCTCTTCAGCCATATAGCGTGCCAACTCATCGTTTGAGCGCTGCAGGTGGGCGATGGAGTTGCGGAGTTCGGAGCCCTTGGCGTAGAGGGAGGAGAGTGGAAGAGATTTTAGGGCTTCGGCGAAGGCTTGGGGCGTTATGGGGAGGGATGTGGAGGACATGATTATTTGATATCTGGTACGATATTTGAGGATGAGAGATGGGCCTTGCTAAGGGTAGGGTGAGATAGGGCGGACGGTAGAGTTGTTTAGTTGGATGGATAGGATAGTAAATGCTTGGACGATTGTTTGATGAGTAGTAGGGGAGTAACTGAGTTGTGTACTCCAGCAGCCTGGGTGGGAGAGTGATTGGTTGTTGAGATATGTGAAAGAGAAGCTTGGGAGTGGATGAAGTGGGATGACGAAAGGCAGTTGTTCGCTGTATTGAGTATTGGGAACAATTTTTGCCTACAGTTAAAAGAAGTGGGGTGTTATACTAAAAGAATCAGTTCTCAGAAGTGCTTTGCAAGATGTAAGTCGCTCTATGAAATATATTCATTGTAACGTTAATGTTGCTTTGCTGTAGTTGTTCGTACGGCAAATTATTTAGAGTTCATTGCGCGCCAATCGCGGCTAATTCTAACAAAATTAACCGTTCGGCAGATCCACCAAATTTCATTTCTTCCACCAAAAAAGCCCAGTTTATGATTATATTCTACATACTCAACCCACGACTTTGAGGCCCCCTGGAACAGCCAGATGAGAACCCTCTCGTGTTTTGGGAGATGAGCAATGTTTTCTCGGTAGCATGGCGAATATCGTGCTTGGGCATTCGTTCGCCGCCAACTCCCCGTGCTGCTTCCGCCGCCCTGCTCAAAGCAATATGCCTCGAGGGTCAGAGGTGTACCATCCGGTCTATGAGTAGCTTACGGAGCTCCATCTTACAGAACCAGCTTGTGTTGCATCCAATTGAACGTACGGAGATCTCCGGATCATGCCTCTCCTGTCATATTCCTTCGCCGTTCCGATCATTCACGTCTTCCGCTTCCCCCGCCGCCAGGGCCGCCAGACGTCCTATTCCCCCCAAAAAACATGATGGCGTCCGATTTCGACACCGTGATCTCTCTTCCTTAGAGATCTCGCAGATATTTGGAGATGGACAAGGTATCTCAGTTCCGTTAGGGAATAGGATGCTCCGCCTTTTACAAGAGCGCCGTGTAAATGGTACTATTGATGTCGATCTCCCCGCTGATATCATGAAGGTTGTGTCGGAGGATTCGATTACGGCGGGCTTGGAGTGGTTGCGGAAAAAATACCCCATGGATGAGGATGCGGCGATTTTAAAGCGGATTGAAAGAGAAGAGATTGAGGAGGAGCGAAGGCTTATTCGCCGTGGACAGGAGCTTGGCCTGTATAAGCCGCAGAGCGGGAAGTTCGATAAGCCGATAGAGAAGGAGGGAGATGTTTACGGGAAGAGCGTGCTCCTGGAGCAAAGGGAGGAAAATATACGGAAGAATAAATTGGAGGAGGAACGGGAGATTCGCGAGTGGTTGGAGGGCGAGGCGAAGGATCGAGAGAAGTTAGAGCGAAGTGTGCAGAGGAGCACGGAGTTGCAGAAGTTGGGAGAGTCGGTTGTCCTGGAAGGTATGATATAATCATGGGTTATATGTATCTGCATTGCGTTTTGCGATACACTTTCATTTCTAACTCTCTTTTGGCAACTCTAGCTAAACCTCGTGCGGACCCAACTACTCGTCCAGCACTAGCTTGGATACAAAAGCATCACCTTCGAGCTACAGCGGATGATTGGGATGTCTCGAAACTCTCCAAGGTGAAAATATAATCCGAAATCGCAAGCACAAACACAAAATCTTCTAACTACAAAATGAAACCAACAGGCTAGCCGAACCATTCCTTCACTGGTCATCGCCCTCATCACGTTTGGCCTCTGCTACGTTTTCGCCGAAAACTACAAACCGCCAGCTCCCCACGAGCGCCTGATGCGCGATACCCCTCCAGCTGCAGCAACTGTGATAGGCTTAATCGGCGCCAACTTCCTCATCTTCGCCCTCTGGAGAGGCTTCCCTCCCTCCTGGAGGATGCTGAACCGCTACTTCATTAGCGTTCCGCTGTACCCTCACTCGATAAGCGTTGTGGGCAGCGTATTCAGCCACCAGCAATTCCAACATTTGGCTGCCAACATGTTGATTTTGTGGTTTGTTGGGACGAGACGTGAGTGTGTTCCCGATCCCTGAACCCCTGCATATCACGAATTTCATTCATTCGTGCATTATATATGAGAATAAAACCCAAATCTTAACAACATCAAAACCAACCAGTCCACCAAGAACTCGGCCGCGGCGACTTCCTCTCCCTCTACTTATCTTCCGGCGTCTTCGCCTCCCTAACTTCTCTAACCGTCCATGTCCTCCAAAACAAACTAAGTGTAACCTCCCTCGGAGCCTCTGGCGCCATCGCCGGCCTCGTCGCCGCCTGGTGCATAATCCACTCAAAGTATGCGTCCTCCACAGCTCAACTCCACCATATTCCGTGCCTTTTGATTCATTCATGTATTCATTCATTCATTTTATTTTGTATCATACTAACACACCCACAGCGACAAACTAACCATCGCATTCCTCCCACAATCATGGCAAGATGCTTTCTCCGCTAAGGGATCGACATTCCTAATCGTCATCGTGCTTGCAGAGATTGCCTCGGTGGCGCCGCTGCCGATTCGGTTTGCGATTCCCATGCTGGATCATTGGAGTCATTTGGGAGGATATGCGGCGGGGGCTTTGATTGGGTGGTTGTGGAAGGAGAGGAGGGCGGAGCAGAAGAGGAAGAAGAGGAGGGAGGAGGAAAAGGGGTGGGGATGGATTTTGGGGGGTGGTAGATAGATCTGTGACGGAAGGGGTTTTTGCTTCTAATGTAAGAATAGAATCCTTGATAGATTATTAACGGTCAGTTTTCGAACCATGTACTGTATTAGGACTGGGCATTGTTCCTTTTGGCATATTCAAAGGACCTCTTGCTCGTTCTCATGGAATAAAATACAATATAACTTGGGGTAGTCACCAGCCATATTTAATATCCCGAAAACATATTAACAGAACGGCATACACTCAGGAAGATTCAAAGATCAATATATAAATTGAGAGGATAGATAAAGGTGAAGAATAAAACATCAATGAACCAAAATCATAAATGAAAATATATGTCCAGCTCATCACTTTTCCAAAGGTACAGCGCCGACGACACCCCTTCATTTCCCTCTTCTGTCCCCATCATCTGTTTCCGATACCTGTTCTCCTTTCCATCTCCCCCGCCTTCACCATTAACAAAAAGAAATCAATTTTGGAAACCCCAGTAATTTACTACTGTACAACAGGAGATAAATCCCCAAAGAGTCATAGAAGAGGTCATGAGAGATAAGCATAACAATAGCCAAAAATAGAGTTGTCGTACAAAACTTACGAAAAGGAAGCGGATTAAGCTGAAAAAAAAAATAGGGAGAACATTTTGCTTTTGTGCACATTTAAAGAGACGAACGGAAAAGAGAGGGGGAATGTAAATGGCATGACAAAATAAAAAATCATAGAGAAGCATGATGCGTAAAATGTTTGGATATCCTTGATGAGATGGGGAGAAAGAGAGGGTGGAACTAGGACCAAAGTAGGGAGAAGAAAAACTGGAGACATGGCAAAGTGTACGGAAAACGAATGGGTAATATTGATAACATGCGATAAATGATAAATCAATAAAATTATATAAAAAAGAAAGGGTGGATCATATGATGTTAAGCATTAGAACGAGTCATTTTGACGTTAGGTGGCTTCTATCCAAAATTGATGGATAACAGATAGATCGATGCAGATAGGGGGAAAGGAAAAGAAAGAGTAAAACGGGGAAAAATTCCTAACCAAAATCCAACAATTAAATACCCCCCTTTTTTACCCTTACCAACTGTTAATACACATTACCTACCTGGGTATATATTCAAATCTCTTCCCTGCTTTTCTCATCACATGTCCTGCTTATCTTTGCAGCCTCACTTGTAGTAGTAGAATGGGGGCCAGGGGGGTCAGAAACATGAGAAAGTGTAGACACTAGAGGAGCAGTGGCAGCAGTAGTAGCAGGGCCGTTGATGGTCACTTGGGGCGTAGAGGAAACGCTATGAGAGGAGTGGAGATGACGGGGGAAATGGAAGCGACGTGAGCGAGACGATTGATTACTCGCTCGATTGCTCTCTGGGATAGATAATGGTGGCACTGTTTCAACAAACTATATTAGCATCAAGCACATATAAGATAAACCCCAAAGCGATTCAGTGAAACGAAGAATCCGAGCACCGCATGGGTCAACGAGATAATACGTAAAAGAAAAAATAAGGCACCCACCGCTAAACCCATACCCCTCCGTCTTCCCCGTCTGATCCGCCGCATCAATCTCAACCCGTATAGAAACATCAAGCCCCCCAATCATGCCACTAACATTGCTAACCCCATCAGCTGCACGATGCGTCGTCCCGGCATCCTCCTCCCCAGCATGCAACGGCGCATGGCCATCCTTCGGCGTCGCCAGCGGCGCCGTCTCGGCCACGTCCGCAGTTCCATTCACTGCGCCAACAAGCGCCACCTCCGTGATACACGCGAAGTTGCGCGAGGGCATCGTTACCTTATTCGACGCGGCGCACTTCTCCTTGCCGCCAGGTGGAAGATTGAAAAGCTTCATGAGCGTTTCGTCCGTGTCGCGGTCCATGTGGTGGATTTTGTTGCGACGCGCGAGCAGGTTGGCGACGGCCTTGGGGGGCGGTTTGTTGGTTATGGCGCTGCTAATGATGTTGGGCATGAAGCGGAAATCGTGTTCGATGGGGATGTTGAAGTTTCGGTTGGAGTAGAAGCGGCCCAGGGCAGCAAGATGAACGTCTCCGCCTAGTATGGTGACGCGGACGGAGAACTTGCGGGATATATGTTGGAGGCGCTGAATCATTTCGCGGCGCTCGCGTTTATGTTGGCGCGCTGTGTAGTGGTCGTCCAGGTCGTCGAGGAGGTCGACTTGGCCGTCGAATTTGTTGAAGAAGTTGCCGCCAACGCCGAAGCGTTTGTTGAGGAGGCGGATTGGTGCCATTAAGGGTGAGCTGATTATGTTTTCCAGCCAGGCCAGGCGGGGGTAGGCGATCGGAACGCCTAGAAGGAGGATTAGATGCTTGATTTCGCCGTTGGATTCGGATAGCTCGTGCTCAAGTCGGGAGAATATCTGGTTGTAGGTTTCCGGGTAGTTGACTTGATGACGGGTACGCTCCGTGCGGGCATCAATCCCAACAAAAGACATGCGCCGTCCCAGACGCATGTATAGATTCCTGCTCCGCTCTTCCACATACGGCCCTGGCCGTCCGCCCGTAATGAAGCTAGGATCCTCCACGGGTTCTTTATAGACGTAGGTGTGCTCCAGCTGCCTAGGATCAGCGCCAGAGGTACCGTCGACAGCAGTCATGGTTTCGGGGGAATCAGTAGTATATGTAGACTTGGGCGGCGCTACATGGTGCTGGAAAAGCAAGTAGTATTTAAACGCAACGCCTCCAATTCCACGGAAGACGGCGCATTTCATGAAATGGTCGGTATAGGAACCGAATCCATCGATGATATCATGATCGTCCCAGACGTTGATTTGAGGAATCTGTGAACTTGCGGTCGCAAACGGCTCCATCCCATACCACTTGCAATAATTGTCGAAGTAATAGCGATCGCATCCATCCCTCATTGTGTTGGGGAATGGATGGGCCCTTCTCTTATGTGGATTTGAAATATCCGTCCAAGGTTTCAACGGCCCATCGACCCTGATGCTATCATTATAGATTTGATCGCCACCCCCAATCATAAAATGGAAAGGTCGTCGGTCATGCAGGCGCAGCACCTCATTCCATAGCGTGGGACCATGCCAGTAATCCATATTTGTTCCGATAGAGAAGCCATTGCAGGAATAGAACATGATGCGTATCGAGTCATTTGCTGCGGGGACAACGAACTTCCACGAGGGCAAGGCTTCTTTGCTATTGAAGTAGTGGAATCGCGGAATGGAGTATTCCCAGCAAATCTCTTCAGATTGCAGTGGGACAGCGATCGGGAATCGCCAGAAGGCCTTGATAGGGTCTTCCAAGAGCTTGACGCCCTGGATGGTGGTTACCTGGCTGCCATTCTGTGATGCATTGCCGTTGATGTGCGGTTGGGCGCTGGCACCAGCATCTTCTCCAGCAACAGCTCCAGCTCCAGCACCGGCACCAGCACCGGCACCAGCTCCAGAACCAGCTCCAGAACCACCACCACCACCACCAGCAGCAGCAGCAGCAGCAGGAGTAGAAGCAGACGAGTGTGTTCGGCCTAAGGAGCGTAATTTAAGGACTGGCTGTTTTTGTCCTGGGTTTGTGACCAGTAACACTGTGCCATGCCAGGTAGGGCGCTCCTGGTTCGCATCTGAGAGGCCTTTGTAGTTCAGCAGGGGACCGCAGATGACCTCGAGATTCTCGCTCAGACTGATGATCCCAGGTCCGTTTCCGTAGCCTTTCGAGGTGTCACGGACATGTTCGTAGCCTTCAGGGACTGCCGGGCAGGTGTTCTTTTCGGGATCGGCGGTTGCGGCAGCTGGATCGAGAGAGGGAGTCAAGAGGTCAGTGTCAATTGTCAGATGTCAAGCATTGCATGCAGACATGGAGAACACGGTGCATACAAAATATCGGACGGGAACGTCAAGGGGAAAAGGAGGGGGAAGAATTCGCGCTTACCGTCTGCCGGCTGGGCGTCGAGTTTTTGGGTCGTCGCGCCCGGCGGCGGCGAATTCTCCATGCTACCAAAGGGGAACCAGGAACCTCTGGTCTTGATTAAGTCACACACCGCGATGTGGCGATTCCTGGGGTTAACAAATATATATTAGGGTTACTTACAGAGAGCTATGTATACAGACAGCACGGACAGGGATCCAAAAAATGAGATTAATGTGGTCCGGGATATCGGGTGACGATGTTAAAACTTGAGCAAGAACAAAACACGCAGTAAAACCAGGACTGGGATGATGATTGATCACATGGATGGAAATGAAATGGGGGAATTAAAGAGGAGAGCAGCGAGCAAGCGAAAAGAGAGAGAGAGAGGAGAAGAAGATTATCTCGCGCAGCCCATCAGGGCGCATGGGAAATTATGTATGGCTTTGATAGCTGATGAATAAACGGTTGGACGTGGTAAGGTTGGAGCCAACAAACAAGAATCCAACCCCTAATATTATATTAATAACATTCTAGGACGAGTCAACGCATCAACACTTCTCTTTTGAACGCTTTCCATTAGCTTCTCGTGCCAGGAAACGGAACCGTTGCAGCATGTGGGGTGTCGTTAGGCATGTTCTCCTCCAGTTTAGTGGGATATTCCCCGTTCCCGAGGTCATATTTAACTAATAATGAGCCCACTCTAGTTAAACTACTCAGGGACGAGTGCTATAATTAGGAGGGCGGGAAACTGCCTGAATTTATATTTCAGGTTCGAGGGGGAAACCAAAATCCGGTAACTAACTCTCTTTTATTTTCACTACGATAGTTGGTTATCCACTGGAGTTGCGGGGGCTGAGGCCCTATAAGATAGGGCTCTCGTGGAGGTTACTACAGCGGTTACAGGGCCCACCGCGCCCCTAATGGAATCCAAGAACAAGCTACTGTGTGCTGATACGACTGAAGCATCCACCCCGTGAATCGAGCTCCCAAACTATGTGCGGTATTAATGAGATCAGAATGAGGCTGAACTCTTAGTTATCCCGCAGCACACTCTATCGTCTCTATGCAAATTCGTATCAGGGTATCCAGCTGTGTGTTTCAACTTCTGTCAGGTCCTCATTTGCATTAAAAATCTTGCTTCCTCTTTCTATTCCTCTTCTGGTTTTGCCCTTTGCTTGATTCCACATGATGAGCCCCAAGAGCCAGATCTTTGATTGACGGCGGTTTTTTAGCGAGCATGGAGGCGGTTCTAGACGGCGGATAGCCAATGACCCCGTGCTATTATTAACGCGCTATGTGTGTGGGTAAAATGATCTATTTTTAAGGACAAAATAAGAACATGAAAGCTCTTGAACGGCCCATCACCCGAGAACATGTTGCTCTATGCCAGGTAGATTTGGATACAACATGGTGGCCAACTGCATGTATGTCCAATACCAACTACTACTGCTTCGCGGAAACAGCAAACCAATCGAAAATCACCCAGACTGAGAGAGTTTGAAATGCCATGACATCGCAGAAGGATACAGAATGCAGTAACGACGGAGAATGAGCTATCGAGAACACAATCAATCCAGCATGCTTTCATGAGAAGGCAACGATCGGTTCTCTTTTCTCCCGCCCATCTCTCCCCGCCACGACGGGCGTTCACCAATTGGCTGCATTTCGATGCATTCCTGCTCCTTGGACAAATCCCCCGAACCAACACGAGACAAATGACTTTCCAAGCCATCGCAAACAGATTAAAGCGGCCACGGATGGTTCAATATATATATATATATATATCCTCGTAGCTTGTCTCTACAGCGTTGAATCGTGCCCACCGCTCTCCGCACCTGCGGGGATGTGTCCAAACACCATACGACGAGGCTGAACTCGCCATAGCGCTCTCAACAATAGCACACAGCCCTTTTCCCGTCACCTAGATGGCTCCAGCAGGCGTCCCGGGGGTGAGAAGTATGTCTGTATCATGCGAAATATGCGTGGTTGCCCACATCCCCCCCCCCCCCCCCCCCCCAAATTCTTGTACAGGATTGTATTGGAAGGAAAGATTGCCAAAGGCGGCGCTCAGCGGGCTGCCAAATATCTTTGTCTTCTTGCCAATGGCAGCATCAAGCTCCCATTCCACAGAGCTGTCATGCAGATAGAAGACATCACCCCGCCGCAAGGTCTTAGCGGCGTTTCTCAGTCGTGCCGTCTGAGATGCAGCCGACTCTGCCACTCGAGTCTAGTTTCGGTGAAGGATGTGACGAATAACACACAAGTCTTTCCATGAAAGAAGACTTTTGGGCCGCGGAGACAAAAGGAACTTGGTTGCTGCTTGGGTCGACCGAGCTATGGACGGCTGATGGGTTTGACATCATCATTTGGACCAGGGCGGATAGAGAGTGGTTGTGTAGTAAATCATTTTGAGGAAACAGTCAAACACATCTAACGTATATGACGACGATGACTCTCTCTCTCTCTCTCTCTCTCTCTTTGTATTTACGTGACTATCGAACTGGCTGTTGATATGCGGTTGTAGGAGCCTTTTTAAATTACGGTTGCAAGTGCAGAGAGCCAGTGCACAGCGGCATGGCCAGCCAGGTAGACACAATACAGAGATTCTAATCAAGTCGACCGGAGACAGGAACTCCATTTCAAATCCAGAGACGTGTTATTTAAATCGTGTCATCGAATGCGGCCAGCGGCTTGTTCTCGCTCGAGATATTCAGTTGGCTCTTCAGGGGCTGCTCAACTAAAGAACGAATAAGGTTCTGGAACCGCTACTTTTAACTCTTTTCGCCGCCGAAGTTGGAGCAACTGTCGAGTCGCAGCTAGGAACGTCACAGTGTAAAAAGATTTAAAGATCCAATCCACGCCGGATTCGATCATGGGCTGCACATCATCTAAGGAATCACCCGATGAACGGCCCAGCAAGACCGCTTCCAGGAGCTGCGTAATAGGCACTGGACGCGGTCGCAAGCGGAGAAGGTGATGGGGATTGCATTTCTGTGGGTGATTTAAAGAGTTACCTGGAGACGCGGAGAGGAAGGGTTGGTTTAGTGATCTTTGAAAGTCCTCTCTGGATGGGTGGACATTTCCCGGTCGGTTAATCAGGATTTGTGCTCCAACTCTTCGGTTGCTGGGATATTCTTCTATATCCTGGTGGACTCGGGTGCCCGTGGCCGAACAGGGCGCAACTGAGAGATATGCGGTGCATAGCGCATTCCCTTGTCGAGTCGTTTAACCAGTGGATTGACCGGGGGGCTCTGACGCAAAGCACCCACATTCAATCCTCTCCACTGAAAAACAGCTGCAGGGGAGTTCGGACGCCCGAAAAAAAACTGTGCAGCTGCGCCTAGCTGGACTGCGCATGTTCTCCTGCGTTGGATGCCATGCTTCAACTAGTTACCCCATGTCAGTCCTACACCTTAGTTACAGAGACACAGCCAGAGGGCGTCAGAGCCATTTTAAAGAGAAGAAGAATAGACCTGCCTCTCGGGCAACCCCCATATCCATTCATTCCATTTGAGCATATCCTGCAACGAACGGTGGCGCCGATTAGGTCTTTCGTGCACTCCAGTGACCAACTAGCCAGAAGCTGATTTGGCATGTTCATGTTTTCCAAAGGAGCTGCGGTAAATATAGGAAAAGTTGGTCCGTGGAGGAGAGCAGTCTGCGGAGCCGGAATACAACGACCCCCTATAGAAGGCCTCACACTTTAGCTGCCCCCGAAATACAGCAAACCACCCCAATCTTCAACCTTCATCAGAATGAAATCCAATTGCGGTATAACGAGTGCGTGGCTTTAGACTGCATTAGATATGGTGAACTCTGCTGAAAATTATGCCACTGCCGATTACATTCTCTTCTCCTCCAGCCTGTCTCCCAAACCAACAAGGCAGCAGATCTGACATCTATATATTTTCGTCAAAATAATCCGCGAAACATCCAGGAGATGAATAATAAAAAGCTGTCGTAAACCCCCCTTCCCTTTTGCAGCATATCTAAATATTAGAGTCAGGTCCTGGGCTGTCAAATGAATCAACTCATCTAACTACCTCAAAAAAAAAAGAAAAAAAACACACACGTCACCCCAACGAACACCCATCCATACACAACCACAAAAATGCACGATCCCATTACCCCTCCGCATCAACCCACACAAAAATCCCCTTCTTATCCGCCCTCATCCCCTCCGTCGGCAACACCCTCAACGTCTTATTGAAATACGAATCCACCACCGACAGCTGCGGCTGTATCCACGCCCCCCTCACATTCGCCAGCAGATTATACCGCACCGTATGCCTGCTGAGCGGCACAAGTTGCAGCGCCATGCTCTTGGGGCCGTGGAATGCGAACTGATCGCTAGCTTCCATCGTTAGATTGAAGGTGAGGAAGTGCAGGGACGGGTTTTCGAGCGTGTAGTCGAGGTGCAGGAAGCCTGGGAGTTGTGGGGAGGGTGTGGCGCTGGCGAGGACGCGGGGTTCGCCGAGCGGGACGAGGAAACGGGAGATGGCAAGGGTCGAGGTTGTTGAAGATGTGGTGTTGGAGTCGGAGTCGGAGTCGGGTCTGCGCCATCGTATGTAGAGTGCGAGATTCACGGTTGTTGCACTCCGATCGTCAAGTGCGAGACGTTGGATTTCCACGGTGAATTCTGATTCGCGAAGTTCTTCGGGTCTAAATTCTGGTGTCGCGGGGCTTTTAAGCATTTCCTTGCCGATTTTACAAACGTTGCCTGCGGTAACACTCAGCAGCACGACGCTGACCTCTTCAATGACAAGCGGTTCCAGTGCAAAAGACACCATTTTCGAGTTTAGACACCATAGCTGTTGGAGACCATCATGTTTTGGTTCTTTTGCGTCGTCATCTTCGGGTGGTGAATCGTCATAGTGGAAGAAATCCGGCCAAGGGGCGGGATGGATTCGAGGCAGGAATTCATAATTTGCCTCAAACGGTCTTATGAAGGAGAGGTCGAGGGAGACGGTTTTGAATATTTGTGTTTCAACATCGGAGATGAGATGATAATAGGCGGATATTTCAATCTCATAGTCCAGCGGTTCGCTCGTGTTTGTGAAGAGGGCTAAAACGGTATGACAGGCACCACGCGCTAGAGTCCCAATCCTACAGCGTTTTGACAGGGTTGAAGAAACACCTTCAACTAGGGTAATTGGGCTGCTAGCACTTGCATCCTCAATTGCAGAGTTGGCATCTGCCTCTTTAATCCATGAAAACTTCGCTGATGTTCCGGACACTCCAAACATCTTTATCTCAACGTCAATCTCAGCAACGTCGTCTTCCTCGTTGTCAATCTGAACATCAAGCACAACCTTCTCATCTGTATAGTAATGATTTCGCAACTTGGGTGTCGTAATGCGGACCTTCGGAGGCTTCGGTAAAATCCGTGCCATCGAAATATCCCTGCCCATCCCTATCCTCCGTGAAATGGGCCCTTGCTTTCCTTCCCTCCACCAGACTGACCCGTTCCAGCGCTGATCACCAATGACATACGCAAGATCGAAACTCTCTTCCTCGATCCGCAGTGTAATTGATGCGACACGTGCGTCACCTGCTTCCCGTGGCACTGACACAAGGTTGAAAGCTCGTATCTGCCCCGGACTAAATGACAGGTTGGTAAATCCAACCATCAAAGGTGAACCACCGGTGGAGAACTGCACGGTGGAGGCGTCCGTGTTTGAAGAATCCTGTAACGGAACAGATAAAATCTCACTGGGAAAAGAAGAGCTGGAAGTTGCATCGCCACCTGGAAGAAGTTTGATAGGCCGAAGACTTCCTTCAAAGCCGATTTTTACTTCAGTGAGACGGATCGGTGCGGATCCAGCATGGGCGCATGATCTGATAATAAGCTGGGATTTTAAGGGTTCTCCGACATTGCCCTCTGATTTCTCGAATGAAAAAGATGCCGTAACTGCACAAATATATATATATATATATATCAATATATTAGTTTGATTATGTAATTTAAATCCAATTTCATGTCTCTGCGGAACGTACTGCAGGAAACGGTATCTTCTCCTCTAAGAACCGCAGCTGGTTTCGGTTTCACAACCGGAAGCTTTTCGATGCTCTTATGGATATCATAACACCAGCCTTGCCGGACATTAAAAGCTGCAACAGAGTATTGGAATTAGTAAACTTGCAGCCTCTAAGTATTAAGAGCGAGAGGGACAGAGCCGGGAGAGGAAGGGGGAGCGGGAGAAATTTTACTTGGGTTCAACAGTTCCCAATCCACACGCAAAACAGTCTCTCCATCCCCGGCATGGAAAGCACATTCCCTCAACGTCCAGGCAAAATCCTCCATGAGCTCCCACCAGCCATCCCGTCGCCATGTCAGATGGGGCCATAAAGGCCGTATGATAGCCATCGCCTCATTCCACTCTCCTATTCTCATATGCTCCTTAGCCATCTCCAATTTCAGTTGTTCTACCATGCGACCCTGCTGTCTCTTGGAAAATTCCTCAGTTGCCGTTTCCAGAAAACCAAGAATCAACTTAGAATGAGCAAGCCCTGGCCTGTCAGAGAGTGGGTATTCGTCATAAGGTTCGGGAACAAGATAGGTGTCGTACACAATAGATCTACTCCGCGATTGCGAGCTGGCGGGTTGATCGGGGGCTACGCGGTCCTCGCTCGGAATCCCCTCTGCAAGCTCCCTCCTGCGAGCGGTGTGTTTAGCAGCACAGTGCAACCAATAGCCCTCATGATGAAGGTATTCCCACGGACGTAGCCGCTCGTTAACGAGGACTATTTTCTCAGGCATCGCATATATGGTTTTGTGGAGATCAGGTACGGATCCCAGAAGATCGGGCACAGTCAACGATGATATTTCCGCCTGGTGCATTATCTGAGCCATCAAAAAAGCCCATCTAGCTTCCCATGCCTCCCACCCGTAATTGTTCGTGCCTTTGCCTCGACGGTCCACGATACCCTTGATGCGATTTTTGTGTATTATCCATGAACGGACTGCAGCTGCCGTCTGCTCGGTCCATAATAAACACCGGATGATGCGAATCGCAAGTATATCCGCAAGCATACGAGCATCATTAAATCTGGAGCTCCACCCAGCAATCATTTCAAATACTTCTGCACCAAACAGGCCTTCATATGCAGTCTCGTAACTTCGACACGCAGCATCCATCTCTTGACGGAATTCAGCAAAAACGCCAAGTTTAAAGTCATACCGAACGTTCCAGCCCTGGACTGGTAAGGTTTTCGAAGTCCCACTGGTAGGTGGTGCAGTTGGGGGAGGAATGGTTGTTCGATTCCTTTTCCGCCTAGCATGCTTTGAGAGATCTCTGTAGTACTCAATGCTTGGAGCTTGTAAGCTGGCAAGAAGGGAGCTGATAAATTCACTGA
Organism: Paracoccidioides brasiliensis; assembly: GCF_000150735.1. NCBI lineage: Eukaryota > Fungi > Ascomycota > Eurotiomycetes > Onygenales > Ajellomycetaceae > Paracoccidioides > Paracoccidioides brasiliensis. Next base: position 3,573,395 of record NW_011371359.1, read on the forward strand.
TATCAAGCTGCGACGGCTCAGGCCGGAGAACAAAAATACTCTTCGGATCAAGGTTTGTTGCCCGTCTGATGGTGGCTATCCGGTCATTCGCATCTTCGGCCAAGGGTCCATCCTCGCACAACAACGCAACAACGAACCGTGTCTTATATCCAGATGCGGCCCAGTTTTTCCTTAAACTGTTGATTTCTATCTTCAGTTGGTTATCTCGAAGGGAGGCCATGTTTGCATCAGATGTGAACGGAAAGAAGTTGATAAAGGCTGCAGGAACTAGTTTCTGGTGCTTCGTCACCCATTGCGGTGTCATGATGCCATCTGGATATGTTGGGGAGCTCGGTGTCAGGGGAGATATCGGTGAGTGGACGACGGGCAAAGAAGTGGTACTATTGCCATGTCTGCCGGAAGCATTGTCAGGTGAAGGGAATCTGGGTAGGGTTTGACATTTGTGGGGGGGTAAAGTGTATGTCTATAGTGTCCCATCAGTATGCGGCAAGTCTCCAGCATTTTCAACGTCACAGGGGACCCAATTGCATAATACAATGAGAGAGTCATTTTTAGATACTCATACAGCTACTGGACCAGCCGGGGGGGGGGAAGATACCCAGCGCCCTTCGCATTGTTCAGAGTAATACAGAGGAACAGTTTAAAAAGTCAGAGGGGGTGCTGACCTACCCGCCCGACCCTCTTTATCCTAAATCTAACGGCCCCAGCCCCTAATCCCTCACTCTTAGAATTCCACGGCCTTCCCGCCGCATCCTGACTCAGGAGAACATTCAGCACCCTCTCCGCCGTCGAATCGGTCAACAGCGGGAAATCAGAGAATATCTCAATGCCATCATCTCGTAGAAGCGGGTACTCAGCACCAGCATGTGGAGAATTGCTGCCCTGGGGGTCGGACTCCGGATTCGGATCAGATCCAAGGCCGGAGAGGAGAATTAAGGGGAGGTTGTGGTCGACGTAGTCGGGGGGGTAAGCGTCCATTACTACGGACGTGGGAGGAAGAGATTTGCGGCGGAAGGCGGCTGCTGGTGGCCTCTAACAGCATTTCCAGGGTTACGGGTACTCATTCAGAACAGACAATCCATTCTTTGGAGCTTTGGGGTTGCGTTGGCTGAGCTGAGCCCCTTACGGTTGCGGTGTAGAGGCGGGGTTGATTTGCTGCGGAGGAAATTGACACTGGACAGATGTTTGACGTGGAACTAACCAAAGCATATGGAGTGATAGGAATATACCCACGCACCGACATACTTATTCCACGCACTACTCTCGACATTACAGAATCATCACTAAACATTTGAATAAAGGCATTTGTGTCCTTCTGGTCCGTGGATTGATCGTGTTTTATATGAGGAACAATTGCTATTTCAAGGTCATTTAGTTTACTTTACTCTTGGATCTCAAGAGATAAAAGGCAATATTCTCCTGTCAGCTATGTAAAGCCAGTATATATATATATATATATATATATAATCTTAAAGGGTTCCCCGATGGTAAGCCACGCGGCACTCTGGGGGTTTTGATGCTCATGGGTTATATCCACGGATGTACTGGATGTGAATCTAAGGAATTTTCAATATAATAAGCAGGCCTGGTATATCGAGGGGCATAGCTTTGGAGGTAAGAAGTGAGCAGGGAATGGCATCCACCCAGTTGAGTCCAAGCTTGGCCAAATATAGGAGAGGAGGAGTTTTTGAACCTCATACGATGGGATATCTGGCTTAAAGCCATTCGTAGCAGGACGGCGAAATACTCAATTCTTCTTCTTTTTGAATTTGGTTGTTTTTGGGTCATGTCGACATCTGAAACTCGCAATGCGCGAAACAGAATGAATCGAGGACGCTCTCAATTTCCGCTTCTCCCGGAGACAGCTCCACTAGGTATAATACCAGCATACATTAAAAACTATTCAGAATATCCATGGATGTGTGGTATGGAGTCGTTCGAACTTGAATGTGGTCGGAGAAAATAGATAGGGCTTAACTCTCTTGTTTCTCCAGTGTTTCCATGGTTCACCCTTAACACTGGAATATGAGGATTGAATGCAAAAAGGATGGAATTTAAGTAGACAGAAGAATCCCAGGGTCTCTAACAGTCCCGTTGAAAGATCCCAAAAGTAGCCCAGAGCTCTTAGCAGCACCAGACATCCCCGTCGTCAACAAATAAACAAGGGTTTAGCCAAAATGGGTACAGAGAGCGACTCCAAGCTGACCGGTGGGTCGCTGGGTAACCCTCCAACAGGGTGAGCTCCTCCTAACCTGCAGCAGATCAGCCAGTTATGGAGTGCTGGTAGGACTGGCATTCATCAACCTGCAGCATCTTGCATAACATCGTCCAAAGGTGCCCGGGTGGGTGGGTGGGTAGGTAGGACGAAGGGGAAGCCAGGAGAAACTACTGTGTACACATGGCAGCAACATGCACTTGAGCTCCGATCCACGGAGCCTTTAGCTGATCGAACAAAGCAGCTGTCGCTGGTCGATTGAAATGGCACGGCAGATAGGGGGAATGAGCATTTGGCAGACTTGGCAGCAAGATGGCCCAAGAATCCAAAATTAATTTAGGGGGGGGGGGGGGGGGGGCGAGGTATTTCGGATTCAGTCCTGCCGGTGATTGCAAGAAGAGCTGAGATTTCAATAAATAAAATACACAAAGGAGAAAGGAGCAACGCCGGAAGGAAAAAGAAAAAGGAGGGAGGGTTAATAAATAAGATCCCTCCACCGACGATCGATCCATACAACCCCAAGCATCTCATGGAGTTGCTCCGTAGTTCTGCTGCCGGTGTTTTAGCTGGTGGTTGCAGTCGGGTGGTGCTCTTCTTCTTCTTCTTCTTCTTCTTCTTCTTCTCCTCGTCTTTCTCTCTCTCCCCTTCCAGTCCTCCTCCGCCCAGTCTCAACCTCATCCAAACAGCTTCCACGCTGCGTCTGTTCCTGCGCAGTCGTTGCTTTTTCCTGGCCTCCACCTGCAATTCCCCCGTTGCCAATCATATCGCTCGCTGCCCTCTCTGCCATTCACCATTCACCATTCACCATTCACTTTTGCTCTGAGCAAGTGACAACCCCGTTCCGTTGTTACGTCGTCCTGGGCTACTCCTGGCACAATATCTCGAGTCGCTTGTGAACCCTCAGACCATTCTGAGCGATTGACCCAGGACAGGAAGAGAAGGGAGGGAAAAAAAAAAGAAAGAAAAGAAAAGAAAAGAAAAGAAAAGAAAACTAAGAGGCAGATCCGGCACCTCAATTTAAATACCTCGGATTTTTAAGCCCCAAATTGCATTCCTGCTTATCGTCTCGAAAAAATTATTAACCGTTCACTAAATAATCAGATTTCCACCAGACCCAATCACTCTTCCACGAAGAACCACAGTTGCAACGACTCTAGATCTACGGACTGGCAAATAAACCAACAGCTGCTATTTACTGTTTTCCTTTTGCGATTTCCTGGCCCCCATCTAACCTCGCGCTGATTTGCTGGCGGCTACAGAGGCAAAAGGGGGGGGGGGGAAGGAATCGGATACAACCACGCGCAACTAGAGCATGTTAGCGTCTGCTGAACAATCAGTCGCATTTGATTCTCCCAACCCCTGCGATTCGTGACTCTGGCTCTTTCACAGGCTTCCTAACTTCCTGTTGTGTTCGCATTGATGCGAGTCCCACAGCCATGCAGGACACCCTGAGCCCTCTCCTTCGAGCAGACTCTCACCCCGAGCTCGCCCACCGCCGGAGAAGCCTGCCTTCGCGGTCGATCAACGCCCCATCTCACAAGCACATTCCACCTGCATCTCCTGAAGTCATTTCTTCCCTGATCTCGTCCCTCTCTACCATATCTACCCCCGCCCAATCCCATTTCGACAATTTCCCCGAGATAGGTTCACGCACTGCTCCTCCGTCCCCTGGCTTTCAACAAACGGAGTTCCCTCGCGATGGCCGGGAGACACATGTTCCTCCAAGTTCGGGATTTGGCATGGATTATGGCGCCTACAAGACTGTAGTCGACGAGGAAGGCAATTCTTTCTTACACCCTGACGATGCTGCAATTTCCCCTGTGGTACGAATGGCAAAGGCTCCCACGTCTCCACGTTCACCTCGGTCTCCCCGATCGCCATGTAGCCCGACTGGCGATACCTCACCCAGACGGACAGGTTCGAGAGCGTCAATGGCTTCGTCTCATGCTGGTCTTGATGATGTATCAGGATTTGGTGTCCCCAGTTCGGAACCTGGTCCCCGACTCTCCACCGCAAGTATCGCGTCTTCGAGCAGTGGCGGTCGAAAGAGTTTGAAGAACCAATTGAACCTGCTGAAGAGGAGCTCTAGAGAGTTTCCTAAGGATAAAGAGAGTGACCGTTTCCAGAAGACCGGGGATAATCCACGGCTAAACACGTCACGCAGCCGGCTATCATTGCGCTCAACACCTTCGATGGCTGATCTGGCGGAAGAAGTGAACTTGAACAACGGTGTTTTCCAACTGTTAGAGAAGCAGTTGAATGGAGAGAGTAGACGCGACTCTGCCCCGAACCTTGGTACATCGAGGTCCGTTGCCAACTCGGTCAATGGCAGCCCAGGCGGGATTGGAAGTGGTAGAGTCATACCTACCCGTGAATCCTCATTGCGCCATAGCTACAATGGGAATTCAAGCAAAAAACGTCGTTCAACTCGTCACAGTGTATATTCCAACCGGGATTTCACCATCGACCGTGATATTGCGGAGGTAAACCAGGAAGACGATCAAGTCTCGAAGCGGATAAGGGAGCTTAAAGCGCAGCAGAAAAAAATCAAGGACGAATTGCAGACTGAGAAGGAGGCCTTGGAATCCACTTCGCAGCTCCGGGCACCGAAATCCAGCCCTAAGCCGCAGTCCATGCAACAAACAACAGTAACGAAAGAGACGGTTGTGGTCCGACAATCTGTTCATACAGTAGCTGATGAGCCACCCAGGAAAGTTGATGAAGCACAGGCGGAGCAACATGAAAGTGCACCGTCCCCTGCCATTCTCACGCGGAAATCACAGGTGACCAAGAAACGAAATAGCGGACCGCTCTCGTCAAAACCAACTAACATTCAGCCTGCATGGGGGATCCAGCCTTTTGAAAAATCTGACCGCGGTGACCCAAAGGTGTTGCGGCGACGGTCACTGCAAAACAGCCATTCCGAGTCAAATCATCGACGGACACGGTCCGGCGCAGTCTCTCCCTCTCCTCGTTTGTCGCTAGGCGCGGAAGAACGACCGTCTAGTTCAGATTCTATCGACGACGCTGTACGCGACTATCTCTCATCTCCACGGCTTACTCAAAAGGTAAACCATCCACACACAGGACGAACGATTGCGTTTTCCGAAGTTGGCGATCCAAATGGCTATGTGGTATTTTGTTGCGTGGGCATGGGCTTGACAAGATATTTAACGGCGTTTTACGACGAGCTAGCTCGGACACTCAAACTGCGGTTGATAACGCCAGATCGACCGGGTGTTGGGGAGAGTGAGCCTTGCGTTGATGGATCAGGGACGCCTCTCAGCTGGCCAGGTGTGATCCATTTCAGTTTCCTGCTTCTTATTCCATCCTATCTTAAAAGATTTTTTTTATGTGCTAACATATGTTGATAGACGATGTGGCCATTATTTGCAACTATCTTAAAATCACGAAATTCTCCATGCTGGCACATTCTGCTGGAGCCATATATGCTCTCGCGACCGCGCTCCGAATGCCACAGCATATCCGAGGACGGATACATCTACTCGCTCCATGGATACCCCCATCCCAAATGACCAGTATGGGTTCTCACAAAGAGCCCCTCCCCGCGGGGGCCGTACCATACTCCCAACGACTCCTCCGCGCACTACCAACCCCATTTCTCAGAGTCGCCAACTCCAGCTTCATGACCACCACCAGCGCAAGCATCACAAGCAGCCTCCCCAAGAACTCCAGAAAGAACAAACGCCGTAGCACAACCATCGCCGGCACCAACGAAGCAGGCTTCAACACCCTCATCGCCCAGCAGCGCGAAAACTCCCTCAACATACCCCGAAACCCGCCAGACCGCGATTCCCAGGACATCGTCTCCCGCGCCACCTCGAACCCCTCCGACCCCAAGGCCGAACTAGCCATCATCGCCGCCGCCGCTGCCGCCGTCGACAAGGAACGCCAATCAGACTACGACAACCGCCTCACACACGCCATCTGGGCGCTCGCGACGACGAATGCCAACCCAGCCGTCGACCTGCTCATCTGCCTCGAGCGCCGGCAGACGATAGGATTCCGGTACGTGGATATCAATCGCGCCGTGGTTCTCCATCATGGCACGCGGGACACGCGGGTGCCGGTTGACAATGTGCGGTGGCTGGGGAAGACGATGCGGCGGTGTGAGGTGCGGGTGCTGGAGGGCGAGGGTCATGGGCTTATGGCGTCGGCGCTTGTGATGGGGAATGTGTTGATGGAGGTTGCGAAGGAGTGGGAGGATTGGACGACTGTTGTGCAGGGGAAGAGGGAGGGGAATAGGAAGGGGTCTGCTGCTGTGGTTGGTAAGCAGTAGTTGGGTCTGGGGATCGACTTCGCACGCCTGGCTGGCTCCCGAGCTTTATCCCGCCTTGATTTTGTTCATTGACTGGAGCGTTTGGCGTGGATGGATCTCATGTTTTTTTTTATTTTATTTTATTTATTTATTTATTTTATATATTTTTTTATTGTTCACCAAATACCTTTCCTGATAACCATTGGAAAGGGAAAGAGAAGGGAAAATGGGGGTTGTGGTTTTGTTTTCTTTTGATTCGATTTGATTTGATTTGCCTGAAAGCTATCTGAGCCCTTTTTTCCCTTAATTTTTATTTCATCGTTTTATCTTTTCTGCCTATACACGGTCTTGTTGTAATGATCTCTTGCCCTTTTATTTTGCCCTCTCCCCGGGCGTCTATTTCCCAACACCTAACCCCGATCCTCTTCCGCTGGTCATTTGTATTCTCATGTATGTCGTCCCCTTGTTTCTGCTGCTTTTCATACCCCCTTTTCCAATTTTTGAATTGAGCTCTGTCCCAGCATTATTATTATTATTCTTTTTTTTTTTTTTCACCCCGTTTTCTCCCTTTCTGTCGTTTTCTTGCGCTCATGAATCTCTTGGGCTGTTGTTCTCCTTTTTCTCTCTATGGTCATTGCTTCTTTTACTTGATTCCCCCCTTGTCGTCCGTTGTATTTGCATGAAGCTTGATACTCTGTGTATGTACTGATATGAATGTTAGATTATTCAATGTTCACTCATTCCCAATTTGAGATTCTTTTTTCATTGGTTCCTGGTAACTTAAAACTTGGAACTGGATATTTCTTTCTGACAGTCGGATCCTGCACCGCATTTTTCACCCCGGATAACGCCTTGCTAAGACACAAATTAACTCTTGGCTTAACCATGGGGGGGGGGAGGTCAAACCAGGTGTAGAGGAACTGGTTCCATCGAAGACCAGTTGAGCAAGCTTAGCGGAGTCGAACGACGACAGTTAGTTACTTGGTTGGTACTCTGCACGCCGGCTTACGTGACTGGCCCACCCGCACACGAGAGCGACCTCGTCTTGCTTTTCCCAGTTTTGAATTGGTGTTGAGATGTGAAAGTTTCTGCTAAGAAAACGCCCTGCTGCAACAAACCTCCCAGGAGGATACCCGAGCTTCTGAAGAGCTTCCTTTCACTAATGCCGACCAAAATGTGCTGGAGGCCCCTGCCCCCAGCTGTGGAAGGATTGATTGTCCAATGAACTCGATGACGGAAACGAACTAAACTAAAATAATAAAATAAAATAATGAAAAAGAAAAAAAAAAAAAAAAAACCTTTTTGAGCGACTCGGATTATAAGTCATTCGACCAAATACCCCAGACTACTCCCTCCGCTACTGCTACTGCTCCGCAGCAGGCGCTGCTATGGGCCCATTCTTCTCTCTCTCCCTCTCCCTCTCCCTCTCCCTCTCCCTCTCATCATGACCAGGTCGCGCAAAGATGGCGCCGAAAAACGACAAAATGCTGCTACTCCGAAGCACCATGCAATAGAACAGCGTCAATCCCGTAACGACAATCTCTTCTCTTACAGCGTCGCTGATGGTGTCGCTGCCGGTCGCTGCGGCGATATTCGACCCGATCAACGTAATGTGGCCCACTTTCTTCAGCGACCAGGCGTTTGCGGAGAACTTCGCCAGAGGCATCTGGTTCTCGTCGAGACAGACAAAGTCCCAGGTCTTGAAGCCGCTCGAGCTGGTCCAAGTCATGGGCACGGGTTCGGGTTCGGGTTCGGGTTCGGGCGCAGCACCGTTGATGCCGCCGCCGCCCTTGGCGAAGGCGTACGAGAGGTGCGTATACTCCGTCCTGAAGCGTTTGAGAGCCTTGAGAGTAATTGTGCGACCGCGAATCTGGCAATCGGCATTGATGGAGACGGTGCGAAGGCTTCCGGTGGCAAAGGGGGGTTGGTCCTCACCCGCTCTGAAGGCGAGGTGCGGCTTCGTGGCTCGGTAGTCGACGATGTAGAGTGGAGGGGATTGCGGGGTGCTGCCCTTCTCGGTGATGAGTGATTTGTATCGTTTCCAGGAAAAGTCCACTTCGAGCGTCAGGTCCTGTGCAGGGGGACCTTGCCCCTGCTGGGCAACCTCAGGCGTGGGCTCCATGACTCTTGTCCAGGCTTGCTGCTAGTTTGGACTCATAGCCAGTGCACAAGCTGTCAACTATTCACAAGTTGTCAACTATTCACAAGCTGTCAACTATTCACAAGTTGTCAACTATTCACAAGTTGTCAACTATTCACAAGCTGTCAACTATTCACAAGTTGTCAACTATTCAACAAGGCCCTGGCATTCGCGGGATCCAGGGAGTTTTCTATAGAACTGGAGGATTCAAGGTGGGTCGACTGCTTTCAGTCGTAAATACTGAAGAGTGTATATGTAGAATGAGGCCAGAAAGAGTTTGAAGAGCGACAGCGCATCAGCCAGACGGTCTTTATGCGGTAGATGATGTAGCCGTCAGCCAAAAGAGCGAAACCATTCTGTGGGAGATATTTCGAGGCAAAGATAAGCCCGTTCAGGAATCTGGGGCCGGGTTTAATAACAAGCTGTGCTACCAGGATGTTCGTATTCATTCCTCGGGTTTTCTGATCCGTGTTGTATTTCAGCTCCCTCTTAACTAGTTGAAGAGCTGAGAGGCGGGCTTATGCAGATACGCCGTAACGCGGGGGGCCTCGGGGAAGAACATGAGGCAACCCATGCGGAATTTAAATAATGCTGCGGACTTTCTTTCAGTTCTTGCGTTCAAGCTACTTACTTGACTTCAGCGGAGTAGAGCTCTCTTCCGGAACGATCGTTGAAGAGTATAAGTACCAGCAAGAAAATGAAACAGTGGCAAATTCACACTCGGAACTACACGTCTCTCTACTCAGGTTGGTTCATAGCATTGAAACTCCATCCAAAAGATGAAACACGGGGGAAAGTAGTAATCACTGCGCTCACCGAGCCGAAGGGGACAGAGACGTATTCTCTTGTACTATAACAACAACAATCTCCCACAACTGAGGCCTGGCCAATCCCTCTACACAATCAAGCTCATATCATCGCAAAGTGGCATCCCCTCACTCAGTGAATGAATGCAGTGGCGCTCTAGGGAAAAACACGGGGGGGATAAAATCATGATTCCACGCTCCCTAGGCAGGCTTCAACCTCGACTCGATAAGTTCAAAATAGATTCTCTCGTCAGCTCAGCACTGTGGTCATCAAGTCCCGCAGCCAAATCCCACGGAGATAAAAGGGTTCTCGGAACATCGTCTCTTCCTAAGACCATCGGCTTCGTGGTATCTATCCCATCGAGTGGCTCAACAACGTCTCCCAACCTTCCGACGCCCTTTGTCGCTCAACCAGCACATGTATTATTCATTCTATTTCAAAATCTCGCCCGAGTGTTGGTCGGAATCGTCGAGTGTGTCGGAATTGGGTCGTCGAGCTCGGGGCAAACGCTTGCTGCGCTGTGAAGCTGTTGTATATACGGCCTAGGGCTCTTCCGCTACGTGAGCAAGGAACGAGGAGGCGATATTACTTCTACAGAAGAGGAGGAGGAGCGTAACAGGAGTAGCAACAGCAGCGACGGCAGCGCGGAATAAAAATAACAGGGACAACAAAGGAGACACCGGCAAAGAGAGTAGTCAAAGAGAGTAGTCAAAGAGAGTAGTCAAAAACTGCCCGCACGCGATGAGCTCCCTAGCGGGGAATCGAACCCCGGGCTGCTGTGTGAAAGACAGCGATGTTAGCCACTACACCACTAGGGACCGGTCTGCTGGAGAGGCTGGGGACCAGCCCGAATTCTAAGTGCGATTTGGCTTTTAACGCTTTTAAGAGGGGAGAGATAATAATGTGAATGCATGTATGTATGTATGTATGTACAGTGTCATCCAGTCATATCCATATAGTTGTCGTGAGAAATATACAAAATATTGCAGCTGCTAGCCAGCTGTTTTATAGAGGTGGATAGTAGTAGTAGTAGTAGTAGTAGTAGTAGTAGTAGTAGTAGTAGTAGTAGTAGTAGTAGTAGTAGTAGTAGTAGTAGTAGTAGTAGTAGTAGTAGTAGTAGTAGTAGTAGTAGTAGTAGTAGTAGTAGTAGTAGTAGTAGTAGTAGTAGTAGTAGTAGTAGTAGTAGTAGTAGTAGTAGTAGTAGTAGTAGTAGTAGTAGTAGTAGTAGTAGTAGTAGTAGTAGTAGTAGTAGTAGTAGCTGGATTTATCCCTAGTTATGTTTATATTTATAACTCGATGTTTATTTATTTGCAGAAAATGAACTCTTAATTGCTTCTTCTACTCGAGGTATGCGAAAAGAACACCCACATAACAGCTGCTCGCAGAGGATGTTGGCAGGTTCAACCTTTCAACGCCTAGCTGAACACTAGCGCTTCAATTGAACGAGTGTCTGAATCTGTAGGTAAGCAGCTGAGACATATATATATATATATATATATATAGAGAGAGAGAGATGTGGAAATTTGTACGGCGCCGGTGATCTCAAGAAGAGACTGCAAAAGGACACTAAATTACTGGCAGGGAGGACGGATCCATAGAGGTGGGAACTATGGATCGAATTCTTCGGTGGTTTTGCAACGGAGCAACAATCCAAAAGTTAGGAAATAGGATTAATAAAAGAAAGCAAGAAAATAAATATTGAAATCCACACCACACGCTCCTCCCGCCACTCAAATGTGCCAACGGGTAGAACCGGTCCTCCCTGGTTATACATCTGCGTTGACGCTTGGGGAAAAGAGAGGAAAAGGAGGAAAAAGAGGAAAAAGAGGGAAAAGAGGGAAAAGAAGGGGAAAAAGATTGACAAGTAACAATCACCTATCTCTGTTTGGTTGGGCATCGGACTTCGAGTTATTATATGTGGTCATTGAAACCAACACCACCCACCACCCACCACCCACCACCCCCTTCCCCCCCCTTCCCTTGGCTGGATATCTCGGCATAGATCGAGCTGGACTGCGCAGAAATATTGGCCCTAGTTGAGAAGCAGGCCCCACGGAGACTTTACTCGTTCTCCGCGGAAGAGTTGTGTTGTGTGATGTTCGGGCCAGGAGATTAGCCGTGGGGTTGCCTGGTCTGGTTGTGGTGATAAACTCGAGACACACAACCAACATAATCATATAAAATAGTTAACTAAACTATTAGGGACCGTTCCAGCTTGCTGCGAGTTCAGCCGTTGGACAACCCAAAAATCACAAAACCCCGGGGTTCCCCCATTGACCCGGGTTTTTTTTTTTTGGGAAGATTTTGGGGGGGGGGGGGGGGGGGGGGGGATTTGGTTACCTGCCACGATGGTGGTTCCTTCGTTCCGCCTCCAGAAGGATTCCAAGGATCCATGGATACTTGGACCTTGAAAAGCAACCATTGGTACTGGACAGCAGGGTTCCGTTGGCAATAAACTCCCGCCTAAGGCCTGGCCAGCATTTAAGGTACCCGGAGTGCGAGTGGGGTCTCGATGCGTGTGGGAAGAACGGCCCAAGTTGCGACAGCAAAACCAACATGGCCTCGTGGGACTAGTGAACGCCATTTTTTAGGTTTATTAATATTAGCATTAATAACTAGTGATAGTACGAGTTGATGATAAATAATAATAGTTAACTAATCATAGTACGGGGCAGTTGATGATGATAAATAATAATCATTAATCGTATGGAAATAGCCCGGGTCCCGGGGAGTTAGTTCGCTCCTATACTTCCCCCAGCTTTTCCCCCTGCCCTGCCCTGCCCTGCCCTGCCTATAACTAGACAAGAGAGCGGACTCCAGATCCTAAGAACTAACTCGCGTTCCTGGCAGAACAACCTGACGAGGCTGCACAAGTCGGACTCATCAAATGGGCTCTGCGCTGGGCACAAGCCACCGTGTGCCCAGTAGTGTGTCCAGCCCAAGCCAGCCAGCCAGCCCTCTCGCAGCGGTTCCTTTCTTCTGACCGATTCCCATCCTTCGATCCCTCCATCCCGTTCCTCGACACGCTCTATCACTTCCCTCCGCCCTCCGCCCGCTCGCCCAACCCAACTCTCTCCTCCCGAGTCCCATGAGTACCTCCTCTATTCCTACTCCTCTCTCCCGTGGTAGTCTGAGAGCGGTCGTCGTTGTCGCGTGCCCTTGTGGTCGGGACCCCTTTATCCGCCCGCCATGAAGGGAGCAACATCCCAAGCCTTCTCCACCCGGCGACACGCCCCCTCCTCCTCCGCCGTCTCCTTCCCTTCGTCGTCGGGCGGGCGCAGAATCATGCCGCCCACAACCCGTCGCGGCTTCCGAATGCTGCTCTTGGCTGTGCTTGGTGCTTTGTTCGTAATATGTTATCTAAATGTAAGTATTTTTCATCTTCTGTACTTTCGACTTTCATTTACTTTATTTTATTTTTGGCTTGGTTGCCTGTCTCCTCCAAAGGAGGGTGACTTCGCTGCTCCAACATGCGGGGTGTGTGGGTTTGGGGGGAAAAATAATGGGAAGAGGCAGGAAGTGGGGCCTGGAGGAACGGCGGGTGATCTGACCCGCGCAAGATTGATCGGCTCAAATATCTCGAATGAAAGGGGGGGGGAAAAAAAACGACAGCTGACAGATTCATTGCCCATCCATGTTGCAGGCCAACACTCATCACGTCCAAAATGGGAAATTCTACCAACAGACCGTCGAGGCCATGGAAGCCAAGCAAGCCGGGCGAGCTCACAGCGAGATGGACGATGAGGGCCTCTTCCAGAAGCTAAAGGCGCCGAAGCTGGCGCCAGAGGATAGGCAGGCGATTGCGGTGGAGCGGCAGAAATATGAGAGTCCGCTCAAGATGACGCCTGGCGATGGGGACGGGGGAGATGGAGGAGGGGTGGGCGCTGAGTCAGAAGAGAAGTCGATCGCGGGACGTAAGAAGATGCCTGTGCCGTCGTCGGTGGCGAGGTACTCAGCTATCACGTCGCAGAAGGAGGAGGATGCAGTGGTGGAGGAGGAGCTGAATGCTATTTTGAAGAGGTCGCCTAGTATGTGTTTTCTTGTCCATTCACTCATTCACTCATTTATCCATTGTGCATTGTCTTTATAAACTTCATGACCACAACCCCCCCCCCCCCCCCCGGTCTCAATCCTCTATCCTGCACACCACCGCTCATACCACCAACTAACCACAAAATGCAGTAATAATATTCTCCAAAAGCTTCTGCCCCTACAGCTTCAAGGCCAAATCCATCATCCTGAACATGTACAGAATCGTCCCGGCGCCCTTCGTCGTCGAGCTCGACATGCACCCGCTGGGCAGCGAGCTGCAGCAGATCCTAGCGGGAAACACGGGCCGGAGCACCGTGCCTAACGTCCTCGTTAACGGGATGACGATTGGTGGCGGCGATGAGATCGAGGGCTTGCATGCGCGGAATGAGTTGGCGGGCAAGATACAGACGTTGGGGGGGAAGAGGGTTATGGAGATTTCGTTGGCGCGGGTGTAAAGAGACATTTTACCCCGTGTGGAAGTGGAGGGGGGCAGGGGAAATGGAGGAGGGCGTGTGTCGAACTCGTCCACACACGCCTCGTTTATAACTGTTTTAATTTTGTGTTTGTATGGGTATATATTATATCATTTGGAAAGCGAGCTCACGTTTTCCTGGTTAGGTGGATTGCCCCCTTTCCCCCCTTCTTCTTATCTTTTTTTATCTTTATTTTTTTATTTTATTTTTTATTTTTTTTATTTTTATTTTTTATTTTTTTTAAATTTCCTTCTGTTTATTTCCCCTTTCCTTTCTCTTCTATATTCCTATGGGAGGCCAAGCACAAATGACACCCCTGTTGCAAATTCGCATTTAATTTCGAGGATGCTAATGAGGTTTGTACATGAAAAAGGAGTTCTGGGATGTTTTTTTATTCCTTCTTTCTTTTCCAACTCTCTTCGTGTTTCATACAATTGGGCAACGGGACTTGCTTGATATGGAATGACCATGGATGATGGATGGCATGACTCTGATTTGGAAGGCTTTAATTTAATTTCTTAAAGGAAAAGTCATATTAATTAATTCAAGCCTCCTCGATCTTAGAAATGCAAACTCCATATTGACATTGATCGGATCCCTTTCCTTGTTACTACTGGTCGTATGTTAGATCTTGCACTGGGACAGCTTAAATGGAAATGTCAAATAGTCAGTCCAACTTTCTATATGTATAAATAATAAATAACCGTTTGATACGGAACAAGGGAACAAGGGAACAAGCTACTTCCAATTACTCCATACGGGCAGTTTGAGTTGTTTGCAACAATTCCACTACCCAACTAGTCATACGCTAAACCCTATTCGGCAGCTAAGCGACGCCCGCACAAATCCCCCCCCTTACCGCCCAACTTTGGCCTGGAATTTCGCTAAGCGGGTTTTGCTTCCTCCGAAGTCTGTTTGTTGTGCGCTGCGCTGTTGTTATGTTGTGTTGTGTCTCTGTCTGTGTGTGAAGAGAAGAGTGAGAGTCGACCAACTCCCAACGAACAACCAACGAACAACCAACGAACAACCAACGACGACCAACGACGACGAACGACGCTCCCCAACCCCCCCCCCTCCGACTCCCTTTTTAAACCGCCCGTCGGACTAATTAATTCCACAGAGACGTCGTCAAGATGCATTACATCCACTCCTTGGAGACGCTGCCGATTCCGGATAATGGTGAGACCATCCCCCCCCTCCCCACCCTCCTGTTTCCCGCGTTGACTGTCCCTTTTTCTTTCTTCTCTGTTGTGTCTCCCCTGTTTTCGTGTCTGGGATGGATGGTTTGATGGGAGAAGAAAAGAAGAATGGAGGGTGGGATTTTGTCGTCTCTCTACGGATGAATGAGTGAGATTGGGCAGAGGAGTTCCTGCTGTGTATTGGAAAAGCGTTGCATGGGGACTGAGACTGGCTGGGTTTTCTG
>NW_011371359.1:3588902-3594640 GCF_000150735.1 Paracoccidioides brasiliensis
GTTTAATGCTGGAATTTCAGCTCGAATTGAGCCGATTATAGCGTAGCGTATATAGGGCGATTTTGTGGAGTGGGAGCGAGACAGATACGAGAACGGTGATTGATTATTTTTGCTAACTGGGCCTTTTGCACGACTTCTAGTGACCATACACATCCGATCGCGGGTCGTCACTGTCGAAGGACCCCGAGGTATGCCATATCTTCCATTTCCCCCCAAATTTCCAATCCATGCGTGTCCTCGTCTGCATCGGGAAAAAGACAGCCATTGAAGGATTGGAGTCAATCTCAAAATGGACCCTTCAAACCCAATTCACCTACCTCCCCGGACAAAACATCATACCACACCACAGCCAAATCTCTGAAAAAAAAAAAAAAAAAAAAAAAAAAAAAAAAAAAAAGAGACCGCATATCTAACCGCATCCCCCGTCTCCCCTCCACCAGGCAAACTCGTCAAGGACCTCTCCCATCTCGCTGTCTCCTTCAGCCTGCCCAAGAAGAACGTCCTCGCCATCGAGATCCACCATGGCTCCCGCAAGGGCATCGCCTCCCTCCGAACCGTCCGTACCCTCATCAACAACCTGATCATTGGCGTCACCCGCGGTTTCAAGTATAAGATGCGCTACGTCTATGCCCATTTCCCCATCAACGTGAACATCGAGACCAATAAGGATACTGGTGTTTCGGAGGTTGAGATTCGGTATGGATAAAATGAATTTTCCTTCCTAGACTTTCTGTTGACTTTTGGTGTTCGTTTGGTGGGAGGGGGGTGGTTTTATTGCTGTGGGGAGGTTGGGGATGATGGAGCTCCTGAGCTACTTCTCAGATGCTTCTGCCGGCAAGCGGCCGAGAAGACCCAAAAGAGAAAAAAAGGGGGAAGAAAGAAAAAAAAAGAGAGAGAAGAAAGAAGAAAGGGAGAAGAAAAGGGGGAAAAACCACAAACCGGCATATAGATTTCCCCCCAACAGCATGCTAACCAAACACCGCTGTCTACTCCACAGAAACTTCCTTGGCGAGAAGCGAGTCCGCCGCGTCGTCTGCCAGCCAGACGTCGAAATCACCGTCTCGCCCAACGTCAAGGATGAGATCCAGCTCACTGGAAACTCGCTGGAAGGCGTTTCACAGAGTGCTGCCGATATCCAACAAATCTGCCGCGTTAGAAATAAGGATATCCGAAAAGTAAGTATATCCCTTTCTTCCTAGCCCACTTTTTACTCCCCCTGTCCCGACCTTTCCCCCCCCCCCCCCCTCTCCCTTGTTGTACTAACCGTGCTACTTTCAAACTCCAATAGTTCTTGGACGGCATATACGTTTCAGAGCGGGGTAATATCATTGAGGAGTGAAGGGGGTGTTCTGCTGCACATCAGTTGTTTTTTCAGGTGGTGGCGGGCGACGTCCTTTTCTCGTCATTTTTTTATTCAAGGGGGAATACACTAAAAAGGAAAGGGTGGAAAGGGGGGTTGGATGAAAGCGATTTTTTATTTATTTATTTTTTCTATTTCACACGACAAAGGGCAAAAAGAGACCAAAAAAAAAAAAAAAAAAAAAATGAGAAGAATCATTAGCACTCATCAGACCAACAACCAGCCTGCCTTTTCTACCTTCTCTCTCTCTCTCTCTCTCTCTCTCTCTCTCTCTCTCTCTCTCTCTTTCTTCTTCTTGTTTTCTTTCTCTTATTCTTTAATATATGAAAATGGGAAAATATGTCGTCATCCTTTCTACTAGATTTTCTTTCCTTGCGTGGTGAGCGTAATTGACACGCTTGCATCTTTTCCTCTTTTACTGCTCTTCTTCAGCTTGCTCCAGTTCCCTAACTCATGGGACCCTTCCCCTGCAGGAGGAAATGTGCCAGGGAAACTGGAATCAGGGAATTTGAAACCCTCCGCAGCTCCCTGTCTAGAGAAGAAAGAAGGAGAACTCGGTTTCACAGTGGCCATTTTCGCATTTTCATAATTATGTTCCTCCCATTGAGAAACCCCCCCATGGGATAGTTGGAACAGTGCGAACCCAACCCTGTTCTGGCCAGAGCAAAAAGCCGCAAGAAGAGCAGAAAAATATGGGTGATGAGTGGGATTCGGACCCACGCCCCCTTTTCGAGACCAGAACCCTAAACTAGCACCCCGGACCGCTCCGCCAATCTCACCTGTTATCTATTATCATCAATCTCTGATCTCAATGTGGATTCCTATTGCAATAATACATTGAAGGATTTTTATTGAGTTTGTGTTCAGCAAAGGCGAGCCGAAATCTTACACCCATACGGTAGTCACGTGGCTAGGTTCCGCTAACACGAACCAAGGTAACTAGTTATAGTGGAGTTTAATTAACAATTCAAGCTGACTAAGCGCGGATCTTGGTTATATTTGCCCAATGCCAAGCCCCAACCAAGTTTCACCCCCCAACAACAACAACAACAACAACAACCAGCAGCGGCTTGTTGCATGTGACAAAGCGACGGGTTTTTGACCGAACCTCGAACGACTTTTTCACCTATTCCACTGGAATAACCAACCGCGGAGGTATACATATCCCAATTTGTCAGAAGTTGGCTGTGGTGTTTGAAAGTTGCTGCGTAAAGCCCGCTACATGACACGCGATGGGACATGTGTTCAACCAGCTAATGCATGACTGATGATGTCTTCACGGTGACCTATCTACGAGAACGGGGTCTAGCAATCCAACACATAGGCTTCCTTCCTGGATGTTATTTTTAAATGTCCCTTTTTGTCATCTCCCTTGAAAACTGTATATATACCATCCCTTTACAACCACCCGGTCCTCCCCACCGCGCATGCGGCTGTTCGCGAAGGAGCAGCCGGCAGCCTCACCAACGTACATAATACCCCATAACAGCCCACAGCCCACAGCCCACAGCCCCTTCCCGAGCGCCCTCGAACGCCCCTGAACGCCCCTCGACAGGACATGATGCGCGTCAGACCCAAAGATGCCCAAACCAAGCCGCAAACAATCTCCATAATCCTGACCAGCATCCTCCTCGGCACCCGCATTCTCCTCCTGGCGCCCTTGGCCGCAGTCTTGAATATAGTTATACAAGGCTGCCGCAACCATGTACGCTCCTCACCTTCCAAGACCCAGCCCATGTCCCTGTGCGATAAGGCACAGAAACCCCGCCCTTGCTGTTATCCTTATTATCCTTGACACCGCACGCCGTGCGACTTTCTTTCTTTTGACGCAGCTGTTGCTTGTGCTTCTTGCCCCGCTGGGATATATCACTGACACGGGCTGGCATCTGATCCAGAGATTATTTGCATGGTGGCTTGCGAAGTCGCCCCGGGCTGTGGCGCGGAGGCGCATGGCGGCGGCGGAGAGCTTTGAGGAGTGGGAGGCCGGGGCGGTTTTGTTGGATGAGGCGGTGGGGAGTGATGCCTGGTTTGTCCTCCCCCTCTTTTCTAGATAATTCATCTATCTATCTATCTATCTATCTATGTATTGCATGTTCCAAACTAATGCTCTTCCAGGCGCGAGAGTCACCCCAGCATCCACTACGACTACCGCGTGATTAAACAGAGGCTGCGAAGCCTCATCCAGGCCAAAAACAACAACGACATCTGGGCCATCGTCCATCTCATCCGGTCCGGCCTGGTGAGGAATCTCGTCAACATCACCTCTCCACAGCTCTACGACCACTCGCACTCCGGCACCAAACTGCTAATTGAAGAGTACATCGCCGAACTGGGGCGTGCGATAGAGTACATCACGGCACTGGAGACGGTGCCTCGCGACCCGAAAGCCTTCGACTCGCAGGATAGGCTCCAATTGCTGCATGACACGCGACAGGCATTCGGGAGATCGACGCTGGTTCTGCAAGGAGGCGCCGTCTTCGGGACTTGCCATCTGGGCATTGTCAAGGCGCTGTTATTGAGAGGACTGTTGCCGCGGATCATCACTGGGACTGCGACGGGGGCGCTGGTTGCGGCTCTTGTGGGGGTTCATACGGATGAGGAGCTTTTGCCGATATTGAACGGGGAAGGGATGGTCGAGGCTATATCTGATCGGCTGTTGGAGCGGAACCGTAGCAAGCGGCAGAGCATCTTGGGGCTCCTCACGCGTGGTGATGGCCACGGGTGGTTGCCGACTTTGATCCGCCGGACCGAGGAATACATCCGAGAGAGCTATTTTCCGGATCTGAAACTCTTGGAGGAATATGTCAAGGCTACTGTTGGTGAGATGACTTTCGAAGAGGCGTTTGCGAAGACGAAGCGTTCTCTGAATATTACTATACCGATTCCCGGGAAGGCGGGCACGCCGAATTTGCTTAATTATCTGACCGCGCCTCATGTGGTACGATGCTAAATTTTCCCTCTCTCTCTCTCTCTCTCTCTCTCTCTCTCTCTCTCTCTCTCTCTCTCTCTCTCTCTCTCCCTTCCTCTTTATCTGTCTGGGTGTCTGCCCAGGAGCTGATGTTACTGTTACACAGTTGATATGGTCCGCCGCCGCCGCCTCGAACGTGTCCTCCGTAATTTCGTCTCGGGTGACGTTATACTGCAAAGATGAGACAGGAGCCATCGTTCCCTGGCCCGACGGCGACGGCCTCTTTTTCCGGTCCTGGCGCGAACTCGGCTGCAGCGATCGCGAATGCCCCCTCTCCCGCCTCTCAGAACTCTTCAACGTAAACCATTTCATCGTCGCCCAAGCCCGCCCTTACCGCATGCCCCTCTACCTCCCCGAAGAGCAACAGCGGCCTGGCAAGGTGCGCCCGGCCAGATGGACCTTCATCGAACGCACAGGCCGCATAGTGAATCTGGAGATCCGCCATCGTCTGCGGCAGCTGGATAGTGTAGGCCTGTTGCCGACGCCGCTCCGTCGGCTGTTGATTTACGAGGATGTGCCTGGGCCTCATCTAACGATTTTGCCAGAGTTGGGGGTTTGGGATCTAGGGCGGGTGTTTGAGAGGGTGGATGCGAAGGCGGGGTTGGGGTTGGGGAAGTGGATTTTGAAGGGGGAGAGGGGGGTGTGGCCTGCTGTTGCGGCTGTCAGGGTCCGGTGTACGGTTGAGCTGGCGCTGGAGAAGGGGTACCAGGTTGTGAGACCCGTGTCGAAGCCTGGGTTCGGGGTTGGGGATGAGTAAAGGAAATCGGCTGTAGTTTTAGTTTCGGCTTTATTTTTATGCTTTGTGTACACAGAAAGCGACCTTTTTTTTTTTCTTTTTTTTTTTTTTTTTTTTTTTTTTTTTTTTTGGCTTGTTAGCCCCTTGTTTAGGCTATTCTGGAGCGCGATTCATTCGTCGAGTGAACCTTTTAGCATACATCCCCAATGCTGGTATAGGTATACACGGGTGTTAACGGTCAATCGAGGGTTGCATATTATAAAAAAGCCCACGCCTCTATTTTGGGCAATTTGTTTTGTTCTCTCTGCTGTAATTATTATGTCATTGGGAAATTAATTTTATGCACGCTGACATAAACGGGATAACACTGTCGCTAAGCCTATCCTGGAATTATTCCCTCCAAACGGCCTTTTGGAGCAAGCAACAACTTCAACCCGGCCTAGCGCGACTGCCGGTACCTTGACATTTGCCCCCGCCCTCGAGCACCGCCAAAACCAAGTACGTACAGGTACCTGTACATGTGACCCTGATGTGGTACCGCTGCGAGAGACAAAACGAACCTTGCGAAGCCAAAGGACTTTCCCGACGCTCCAAACCTCCAACGTTTGCCCTGGGTCTCTTCTTCCTCTTCTTCCTCTTCCTCCTCCTCCTCCGGCCCAACTGCAGGCCTGCTC
>NW_011371359.1:3594903-3596620 GCF_000150735.1 Paracoccidioides brasiliensis
AGGGCCCCCCCCCCTTTTCAACCCTCCCCCTCCGATTCTGTCCAGGTTCACAGACAGAGTGTCGAACAACGGTGGAACCTGCGCTTTGAATCTGCACCAACTCCCCCGTCTTGATCTTTCCCATCAAAGAGTCTGCGTGTTGTGTTTTGGTGGGGCGGTGAACCCACTCTGCTTCCCCCCCCCCCCCCCCCCCCAAAAAGCCATGGCGGTTCAAGCAGCTATGATCGCGGACACCATCACTGCGATGAAAAGGGCTCTTGAGCGCCAGCGTTTAGGTCTGTTCTTTCTTCCCTCTTTGTGTGTTGTCGGTCCTGTTTCTACCCTATGCCCTGTGATGGTCTTATGAAGTTTTCATCTACTGTGGTCTCCCGTTACTTGATGTTAATATTCCTCATATTCCTCATATTCCTCATCCTGCGAGGGGTTTTTTTTTTTTTTTTTTTTTTTTTGCTGACAATGTTTATGCTTCTTTTTTTTTTTTTAAACAGCCACCGGTGTCGATGACCCCATCACACAACCCACAAATCGCGGTAACAAGCTCAAACTGAATGCGCAATATGTCCATGAAGGTGCTCTGGGCTGCATGAACGGAGTGGAGTTCTATAGAAAGGTAAGTTATGGGTGTTTTTGCATGGCTTCTACTATTCTGCCTTAGTGTGTGTGCAAAAAAAAAAAAAAAAAAAAAAAAAAAAAAAAAAAAAAAGATAGAGAGAGAGAGAGAGAGAAGAGAAGAAAAGAAAGGGAAAAATGAAAGGTCGGGAATAAAACTGCTAACAACTGAGTTTCTTTTTGAAAACTAGAAAATCAATCATGCTGGTTATACAAGAGATATCCTGGAACGCAATCCGCCCAAATACGACTCTGAAGGCGATGAGTTGGATGAAGAAGATGTCGATGAACATGCCGATCCCGAAATGGGGGATGAAAACCCGTTTGCTGATATACACCTTGAACGTGAGCGGTCGTGTTAACAACGCCTGAACCCCTCCCGCTAGAATTGCCTGTCACAATGCTAATGGTGCAAATTTTCGGCGTTTATTGTCTTTTGCAGAAACCCTCGCTCCTCTGAAACATCCTTCCGAACTCGCGACCCACCCTTCAATGTCCTTTCCGTATACCTCTAGAATGCTCCATAAGATGGCGGAAGATGCCAATGCGAAGCTTCGACAAGAGCAGATAATGCTCCACAAGGCCAAACGGCTGCACAGGGAACTCCTGGGCGACGCCCCATGGATGCCTTGTGGCTTTCTGGAGACCATGGAGGATAGGAATATCTTTGACGTGAATTACGGATTGAATTCGTCGTCGAAGCATGGTAATGCGCGGGTTAAATCGGGCCACTCCTCGCGTAGCGGATCAGCTACACGTCAGAAGGATATCAAAAATAGCCTGTCGAATAACAAGACCGGGAATTCCGCTGTGAATGGCGTGTCTCCGGAGCAGACAGCGGTCGACCAAGATGTCGAGATGTTGAATGCTCCGGAGAAACCTTCGGAAAGCAAACCGACACCAGAACCGGAGGAGACCATTGGGAATGAATCCCTCAGGCCAAATGGACAGGCCGCATCACCCCCGGAGTCTACGAACGGCGACAACCTATCCAAACGCGGGACAGATAGAGATCGATCGCCCAAACCACCCACCAAAGAAGAACCTTCAAGTGCCAACGAGGAACCCACCAATGGTGTCACAGGAGCCAACGCCCCTGCCACCAACG
>NW_011371359.1:3596630-3598517 GCF_000150735.1 Paracoccidioides brasiliensis
CCGCAGTCTCCACCATCTTCTACCCCGAACCCCCGCGCCGCATGACAACCCGCGCCCAAGCAAACCAAGCCCTAAACCAGCCCACAACCCCCACCTCCGGTACCGGCCGCTCCGGCTCACCCGCACTCGACAACTCGGACCACGACGACCTCCCCGTGCACCCCCTCTTCCTCCTGCCGCCCACCCACCTCGACCGCACCTGCGGCCTGCCCCCCGCCGAAGCCGATGAGGTCCGCCGCATGCTCTGGTCGTACATTCAGAAGCAGGAAGAGACCGTGCGCGCGTCGCTGCGCATGTATCACATGCTGCTGGGCGCGTGTCGGAAGAAGGATCTTGTGTGGGAGTGGTGTAAGGCTGAGGGCCATGTGGGGGAGATGAGTGATGGGGAGGATTGGTATGATCGCGAGCACTTGGGGTTGGGGGAGGGGGAGGAGTTGAGGAAGGGGGCTGATGAGGATGAAGGGGAGGGGGTGGTGGAGGAGGGGAGGGCGACGGGGAAGAGGGGGAGGGGGAGGAGGGGGTGACAGTGATGGTTGATGGCGAGGGTGAGGGTTGTGATCGCATATAGGTGCCTCCAAAGCAGATACGGGTAGTTAAGAGGGTTCTTGTTTGCTTATTTTTCTTTTCATCATCTTCTTCTTCTTCTTCTTTGGTTTCATTTACGTCATTGGGTTTGGCGGCGATCTCTAATATTTTCTTTCTTTCTTCGTTATTCTTATTAATATTTTTTTATTATTTTTTTTTATTATTTTTTTTTTTTTTGGCGATGGATTGGCCCCGCCCTCACTTTCTTAGTCTTGCACTTTTCCACCCCCTGATAAATGGGTATGAT
This sequence comes from Paracoccidioides brasiliensis, assembly GCF_000150735.1. Taxonomy (NCBI): domain Eukaryota; kingdom Fungi; phylum Ascomycota; class Eurotiomycetes; order Onygenales; family Ajellomycetaceae; genus Paracoccidioides; species Paracoccidioides brasiliensis. The sequence goes on from NW_011371359.1 coordinate 3,597,463, forward strand.
CGAGATTTGCTTGTTTCGGTGGCTCTTTTGACCTCCTTCTCCCCAGGCCCCTCTTCTTCCTCCTGAGGTTGTTGTTGTTGTTGTTGTTGCTGTTGCTGTTGCTGTTGTTGCAAATCGCACCATCTCTTTTTGCTCTCCTTTTTCTCAGAAGATAGCCCGCGGATAAAAAACTAATGTAAATGATACACCCTCCCCGTCTCCGTCTCCTCTCTTCTTAACCTTTTGTTCGTATCACCGCTCATGAAGTTGTTTCCACACTCTTCGTCATTGAATTTTACATCCCATGTAAGAAATAAGAAAGAGAAGAAAAGGCCGGATATATATGTGTACCAAGGGAACCACCGTCTATATATATATATTTCCAGTCAACCCGGCGTATAGAATCCATCCCATCCACTTCTAAAGAGTAACATGTAAAAAAAAGAAATGAAAAGAAAGAACTATATGCACCACCTTGCCTCCGTCTTCCCCGCCTCCCCTTACAAATCCCCTTCCCACATCGAAGCCGATCGATCGTTGAAGATCCATCGATCGCCCCTCTTCATCTGGGGGTACACTGCTACCCCCACTCACCACTATTAACCCTATGTGTACCTGCGGGCCCCATATGCATGTATATGATGGTATTATGGATAAAGCGAATAAAAGGGCAAGACTGCATCGTAGATAAACTGCCCATGTAGAGAAGAGAAAGGGAAAAGAAGGGCCAAGCAAACTGAGGTATCATGTCATATATGGTTTCTGTTGACTTGGGGGGGGGGGGGGGGGGGGGGGATGTTGAAAACCCAAACCGGCCCGGGGGAAAGGTTTTGAAAGCCAACCCCCCCAAAGAAATGGGGGGGCCCCATTTTCTTTTTTGTTTTTGGGCCGGGGGGGGCGGTTTCCCCCCCCCTTTTTTGGGCGGGCTTCCCCCCCTTTTTGGATTGGAAAAGGGCCCCCCCCCCCCTGGGAATTTTTTTTCCCAGAAAAGGGCTGCCCTAGAAAAGGGAGAGGGGTTTATATTATAATTGGGCAAATAAATTTATTTTTCTCCTGGGGGGGGGGGGGGGTATTTT
>NW_011371359.1:3598982-3610017 GCF_000150735.1 Paracoccidioides brasiliensis
GGCTGGTAGAAGGGCTGGTCGGCCAGGGCGTTGTTGTAGAGGTGGTCGCGGACGATGCCGAGGGAGAAGATGACGAAGGCGAGGACGTAGCAACCTCTGTGGGGACTGCCGAAGGGTGCGGGTTAGGATGCGGTTGTGGTATTCTGTCGGTTTGTCGGTGGGGTGGTGGATTTGAGCATTTGTTTACTTTTGTTGTCTGTTAGGTTGAGGATTCGGCTATGGTGGTACTGTACCTTGGCGGGCGATGATGCTTTGGGCGGAGGCAAGTGGTTAGAGAGGGGGTTTTCCCCTTTTCTTGATCTCTTGTTTTCCTTTTACTTAATTGAGGGGGAAACGTACTTCCAGAATATGGGATTGAATGCTATCGCAGTCGTAGCCACTGTTGGAGGATAAGCAGGCCGTTAGCGATCTGTCTTCACGGGGCGGAAAAGACCGTTGCTACGAAGGGGATGGGGACCAGAGTGGGGATGATATTCGTACAATGCAGGCTCTTTTGGGAAAAATCGATGTAATCCGTAAGGGACGACATTTTGACAGGTGGTTTCTGCGATGAAGAGAGGGAATCCGGCGAGGGAGGAATTGTTGCTGCTTCGACGGTATTGACAGTGAAGAGATCTTTAATGCCCCATATTTATTTACATTTAGAGGGATGAAATATTGTATAGTTAAACAACTTTATCGAATTATAATATTAAATGAAAAATTTAAATCAATTATATTATTCTTATAATATCAATCTACAATATTAAAATTTATAAATATTATTTAATTTCAAGAGTATCTACAATAGAGTAGTTTTATGGATTTGTATATTATTTATTCAATTAAAAAAGTTACTTGAACTTAAAAATCTATATTTAAAAAAAGTATTTTATAATATACTTTAATATTCTTTTATTAAATAAATAATATTAAAATTTACTGATTATATATAATAATAATAATAATAATAATAATAATAATAATAATCAAATGAAAAGATATAACATTTTCCCTCAAGTGAATATATATTTAAACTAGATCATATCAAGAAAAGATAGGATTGAAGCAGGTTAACATTAATACATGAAGAAGAAAAGGGTCTATCCTTAGTCTTTCATTGATGGTCATTTATATTCTCAACTTTTGATCATCTCGCTGTAGCATCACTCGGAGCTTGAAGTTCACCAACAGCTTTCTAACACTGGTTGGCAATCCGACTGTCTACTGCTGCACAGTCCTCATTGCTCTATTTGAACCCTCGTCACTAACAGGCTCTCCCCGCTCATCAATCGCCATCGTCAGGATTATCATCACACCGCTCAGCAGCTACACTCAATGCCCTGAGACGCTGGAAAAAGCCCACTGCATGTCAAGCAACCGCATATCTGGCAAGGGGGTTTCAAGGCGTGTTCCATCGTCAGATTTTGCGTTCGGTGATCACGTTCCAGGCTTTGAGGTTCTGGGGCAGTCCAATGAGGTCCTCAGGCATGGGAAAGGGATGTTCATCTAGGGAGCCAGCAAAATCTCAGCGTCAGGGCGTTTGCCATTTCCTCAGGCATCTTCACAGGCCTGCAGAGCAAAAAAGTCCCTTTGTGTGTCAGCGATATACGTGAGGGGAGCGAAAACACATCAGGTTTTCAACAACTTCAGTTCCTCGCTGGAAAAACTGCCCGGAACTATGCATCAACACGTTCTTGAGACCAAAAAAAAAAAAAATAAAAAAAAAAAACCTTGAGTATACTCCAAAAGCCCTTTTTCCGCTTGCCCTGGCGAAAGGAAAATAAATGGGCGACATCAATGGGGTCCGGATATTTTTGTCGGAATGCACATGGGACCCCATCTCTTTTGCGGCACTATGAATGGGAAGCAGCCATTTTATCCTCATTCAGAGTGGTGTGCTCACGTCCTCCTCGGCAATGTCTGGTCTCGGTTGATTATCCTTCCGCACTCTTTTAGACATGACAGGCCTGCCGCCGACGCCCCTCAGAGGCCTTTACGTTTTAGGCCGCTGGTTGCAATCACTGTTTCGTATGTTAAGGGCTGCAATTCAGATTTCTGCGCCTCTGGTTGGTTGCCTCTCGTGGACCGTCGCAGTGGGGTTGATGGTGAAGAAGCTGGGGATCGTGCTGAGGGAATAGATCGAGGACTTGACGGGGTCGACTTCGAGCGGCGCCGTTGAGACCCCGGGAAATGGAGAGAGATATTGGCCAAGACGATTCCTGAGAAAGGGCTATCCGAAACACACTGGCGGACCATCATGCCAGGGTCGAAGCTTTTGAGGGAGGACCTGGTGATCTCGAGCTGGGCTGCATTCACAGGCGTGACGTTTTGTTCCAGGGTGTGGATGTCGGAAAGCTACACAGACAGGCTCAGGCCGTCAGAGACACAACGCATCCAAGGGAGTCTTTCAATTTACCCAGCAGCATCTGACGCTTCTCATTTTGAAATTCCACCTGCGGCCACTGTTTGCTTCGGGAGAAACGGGGAGCGAGGCAGAATAGAGCTCGCAGAGAAGATAAAACTTGTAGAGGAAGACTTAGGCAGCAAAGGTGCTAGAACTTAAAAGCAGAGAAAAGACTTAAATACTGTATAGTATGTTTTCGATGCGGAATTTGATTCTTCAATTCTTCAATTCTTCAGTTCTTCAGTTCTTCAGTTCTTCAGTTCTTTCAGTTCTTCAGTCCTTCTACGCTTCTACGCTTCTATTCCATCAAGGATCCTTGCTCTACGCAGCAAGTCACTCCATAGCATTCTCCACCAGCAAACTTTCGAATTCGATCAGATCAGCAGACTAGGTTAATTAGGTGAATTAAGCAGTGGATTATCACAAAAGGTATTCGTTTTTCCTCAGGCAGAGACGACTAGCAGTTAATAGTCGTAGGTCGCTTCTGCTCCGTAAATATACAAGGAGACACGTGATTAGGGTCATGTCCTCCCGACACATTTGAGACCCTCCTCTACTTCTCTTCATCTCATCTTTTCTTCCTTCGCTTGGTCGACTTGTTAGATACTCACTACTCTTCAGACTAGACACCTAGGGTACTGGGGATGCTGTCACGGTCCTTTGCCTGACCGCCACAGAGGATCCAAGGTTGTATTGCTTGCGCTCACAGCTAACTAACTACCTAGCACGGTTTGTTTCCCCCGGATCCATTCGTGCACACCCCACTCCATCCAAGAAGACAACCCAGAAACAGCAAATCATGTCGTTGCATCACTATCTCTCATAAAGTTGTTCGGATTGACAGCATGGGGCCAACCAACTTGCGCAGGGGAGAATGGCCATAAGTCGCCGTGACATTATCATCGCCAGCTTGGGCGGCTTTATCGCGTGGGGCTTGGCCGTGAATTGGCTTCCTGTGCTCCGTTACATCGGATACGCCTTCGTGGCCGGTCTTGCCCTTGCCGCCATCTGCCTAGGTGCTGTCATCCTGCTAACCGTCCGAAGCGGCAATGATTCGAGATCAGGCAATGTCAGTTTGGCGGGCACCCCCGTTGCCTTCTTGTCTCCCGATAAATGGGAGCGAGATGTTAGCAGCTACCTGAAGACCGCGGATTATCACCCCGTCCCTCTATACCCGCAGTCGTTCCTTGTATCGGAAGCACTAGATGACCTCCTCAAGCTCGCCTCGAGGGATTTTATATCTTCATGGTACCAGAACATAAGCACCAATCCAAGATTCGCCAATGAAGTCGATCGTGGGATCAGAATCGCTCTATCGAATTTAAGGGACAGGCTGCTCCGGGAGGACTTGGTGGAAATCTTGGTGTCGCGGATTGTGCCAATAGTGACGAACCATTTTAAGGTTTTTGATAAAGCTGAGAAAGCCGTTCGAGGCAGAAACCTCTCGCGTGCTGTGACTGAATCGGAAGAGCTGGACCTTGCTATCGCGAGCAGGTATAGAGATGGGAATTTGCACCCTGCAGTATCTATTTCTTCATTCACAGACCCCAGACAGGTTCAGCAAGGGTACATCCGCAAGCTCGTTGTCACCATACTCCCACAACTGCTGCCAGAAGGCTTAATGAAAAGTCGAGCTGTGGCCGTTTTGATACGCGAGATTGTCACTTGTTCTGTTCTTCACCCGTTACTCTCGCTGCTCTCTGACCCTGACACTTGGAACCAGCTGATGGAAGCTTATGCGCGCACAGCGCTCCAAGATCGCAAGACAGTACGGAAACTACGTGCCGCGCTGGATCAACATGCTTCCCCTGTTCCGAAATCAAAACAACATGGCCAGCTATTTCCCAGGCTGAGGCCGGGCGATAGTGAGAGAGAGTTTGAGCGGTTCGTGCGAGCCATTCGAAGATGCAACATCCTGTCAGAAGCAAGAAGATTCAGAAGCCATGTCTCCAGCCAGCTCCAGCGGGAAAGCACGGTGGAGGACCAGGACCAGGTGTATCTTCGCCGTCTGGAAACGGGGAAACGCGTTTTGGACCAGAAAGTTTCCAAGCTTTTAGCCCTCACCGGCAGCGTGAAGTCCCCCGTAAATCCATCTGACCTTCGCTACAGTTACATCTCAAAACCACATGAGGTATCTCTGGTGGATGTTATGCACAATGCAGCAGGCCTTTCATACTTCATGGAGTTCATGGACCGCATGAACCTCATGTCCCTGGTCCAATTTTGGGTCGTTGTCGACGGGTTCCGAAATCCTCTTGAAGACGACTTTGGAGATGACACTCCTTCTAACGCTGTGACATGGACGACCGCGGATAGAAACGATGTGGTTCTGATTAGCGAGCAACATCTGTCAAAGCCCGAGCTGCGAGTCCCCGCTGAATCCAGACAGGCAGTGAAGGAGTTCATCGACGCCGGGAGGAGAGCTACCCCGGAACAATACCGCAAAGCACGAACAGTTATTCTCACAACACAAACGTCTGTTTTGCTTGAGATGCAAAATAAATATTATCCGGCCTTTAAAAAGTCGGATCTCTACTACAAATTCTTGGTTTCTGATGAAGCTGCCGCAGTATCCGCCTCCGCATCTCCCTCCCAACCAGAGCGACCACACTTGAACCGGTCTCCGGGCTCTGAGAGCCATGATAGACGCCCGCTGCCCGATCTTATGGGCCGCACAGGCTCCCAGTCAAACATAAAATCGCGGGATCTTCTGCGAGCAGCCCTTTCTACATCTGATCTATCGAGCCAATCTAGGCGTCTAAGCGATTGTAACATTCCCCGGCGATCGCTAGACTCAGATCGAGCTCCACTATTTGATGATGACTCGGAAATTGACCCACAATCAGCGTCTATTCAGAGAATCGGAAAGGACTCTCAAAATGGAGATGGTGGGGATTGGTATGCTAGTGGTGTAATAGCATCTATGGAAGCTGCTTTGAACGACATTATCACCAATCAACCCAATGAAACGAGACTAGAAGAACCAAGGAGCTCAATTGGCTCACCCACGTCAGTATTACATTCGAGTAGGGAGCAAGATTCATCGAGGAGTTCATTGGAGTTTTCGCATCTTGATAACCCTTCAGCTGAGAAGGGAAAACCGAGCATTGCTTCGCTCGGGCTTGTTAATACGTCGTCTAGAATTGGCGTATTTGCGGATAACGATCTTTTCTCCGACGAGGAGAAGTTTATTGAAGATGAGTACGCTGATCCCGAGATCGAGGGTGACGAAAAAGATCCGGCTGAGGAGATTCATGAAGCAGCCCCCGGCGATCTTGGCTTGGCGGAAGCCATATTGGCTTTGACTGCTGATATTGAAAAGCTCATTGCGCAGGAGGAGGTGGTAGACACACTGACCCGGAAAGCGGAGTTAACTAATAATACGGCGGAGCTGCGCATCTTGGGGAAATCCAAGTCTAGTATTCAGCGTGAACTTCGGCGGAAGGAGATGCAAAGGCAGCAATATATCGTTCAAGAAAGTGATAACAGCTTGTACGGTCGCTCCACCGTCCAAATTAAATCCATCATGGTTGGGAAGGAGGAGGATGGACGGGAATACGCACTGTGTATGCAAACCCCTATTTTCAGTCGTAGTATTCACTATACTTGCTTGCTAACCTGTCTTAGATCTTATCGAGGTACAGAGGAATTCGGGAGACCAAATGCCAGCTGCTTCCTGGGCAATCCCTCGCCGCTATAGCGAATTTCACGAACTCCACCAACGACTTCGAGTGAGATATCCATCTGTCCGCAACCTAGAATTCCCCCGTCGACGAATGGTGATGAAACTCCAAAAGGATTTCCTCCACAAACGTCGCCTCGCCCTAGAAGCCTACCTCCAAAACCTCTTACTCCTCCCCGAAGTATGCCGGAGCCGTGATTTGCGCGCTTTCCTCTCGCAGCGGGCCATTATCGCCTCCAACGATTCCCCTAACCACCAACACCAACACGAAGAAAATAAAGACCTTGTTACCCGTATCTACAACTCTGTCACGGATGGCATGGACGATATCCTCGGTAATATCCCTGTCCTCGACCAACTCTCTGCAGCAGGCCAAAACCTGATCTCCGCCGCTACCAACCAGCTCGCCACGCCCCTACAACAACAACAACAACAACAACAACAACAACAACAACCACAACCAGACATCCTAACAACACCCGACGAATCCATAATTGCCGCTGAAGCAGAAGCGGAACTCAACGCCTTCGAAGACCGCGAACTAGAACCCTTCGTAAAACCCATCTGCGACATCTTCCTCGAAATCTTCGAACTGAACAAGGGCAACAACTGGCTGCGCGGGCGCGCTGTCGTCGTCGTCCTCCACCAGCTCCTCGGCGGCACCGTCGAACGCAAAGTGCGTGAGGTCGCCAAGGCGCTCGTCCAGGACACCGCGTTGCTGCGCTATATCAATCAGGTTAAGCATACGCTGTGGCCGGATGGGAAGTTGCGAGAAGACAGGCCGCGCAGTTTATCGGAGAAGATGAAGAGTCGGACGGAGGCGAGTGTTATGCTTGCGACACTTGTTCCTGATATGGCGGCGAGTGTGGTGGGAAGGGCGAATGCGCAGGCTGCGGCGAGAAGGGTGTTTGCTACGTTGAATAATGAGAGGTTGAATGCGCATCTGGTGTTTAATGTCTTGGATGAGATTGTGCTTGTGTTGTTTGGTGACGGTGCTGGTGGAGGTGGAGGTGGGGGTCTACGTAGTTGAAAAGGGTAAAAGGGGGCTTTTGATGGAATCAATATGGCAATGCTATGAATTATGTGTGTTTGTATCAATGCATGTACAGAAGGTTTTCAGTGATTTGTTTTCTACGCATGGTTGGCGGGTTAATGGTATTTCACTGTATAATTTGTTGCTGTTCCTTTCTTCTTGATATTGTTGGCTAAAAGAGCTAGCGCTGAATCAATTTTCATATTATAAGGACACTGAACTAGTGATGGCCACGACATCGCGGGAGACCGTTGCTGATAATCAGGGGGAAGAGGGCCTTGGGGAGATTGGGAGACTGACATTAAGTACCTTTGTAATGTCTGGAGAAGAGCAGGAATGAGGGCTGCGGTGAACAAAGGGGTGGGGATGGCCAGCAAAATGGACAAATTGTAAAATATAGAGGGAGACGGACGACTGAGATTCAGAAATAGTCAATCTTCTTCGCGTCGAGTCCTACTGCTTGTGCTCGTCACATAGCCACATGGCAATTTTTAGATACCAAGAGGAACTGCTGAAGTTTATCAAAACTTTCTCCACATATCAGATAAAGAACAATGCCGCCTTCGCAGTTCCCCAGGATGCATCAAAACAATTCAGCAAGCCCCGAGGCTTTTAAATATCGTGGCAATTCTATTCCTTCCTAATTCCCCTAGGAGATGCAGCGACTTTGTCAAGATTATCCTGCGGCTATAGCTGCGTGGTGTACGGCGCTGCGCGTGAGACGTTGTCTCCGCGATTTCACTTGACATAATAGTCAGTTGAGGAGCGTGTATGCCTATATGAAATCATAAGAGCAGTATATATATATATATATATATATATATATATATTTCACTTCCGTGTAGTTATACCAGTTCCCCAACTTCAGGCAGGTTAAGCCGGGTGTGCTTCCAGCTCTTGATTTTTGATACCTTTCTCTGCTGTGACTGCATGAAATTCCATCTCCCAGTAAGGAGACTGATGACATCTGTATCATCGATGATAGCGTTAGTGAGGATGGACCCTGATTGAGGTTTGCAGCATGTCAGGGATAAGAGCGTATATGATATGATATCGCCGACCACGAAACTGGGTTAAGCGCCGGGTAGGTGTTTATTCTATATCCATGGTTTGGAGGGGCAAACACATATCTCAGTGTGAGATTCTGCCCAAGAGAACCGGAGACGGGTCCAGAAATTTAAATCAAAGAATCATCTGAAGATACCGCAGCAGCATCTAGTTCCTCAACACTACCTAGTTAAGGGATGGACGTATGTATGTGGTTCTTCCGGGGTGTATTCGGCAGCAGTTGGAAGGCTTGATTGACAATTTCCACGCAACACAATGGGCGACACACCGCCGGCCTCAAGATTGGGCCATTATCAGCAGACGATTCTTATAGCCTGGCCACTATTCGAGATACCGCTCTCTGTTGCTTGCTCAAGCTCAGTGTAGGTCATTCAATCAAAAGGTTCTGACTCTGCCTGGCAGAAAACGTCTGGCACGTTGTACCCATCGGCCTCCATTAATTGCAGGAGACTCCGACTCTTCAGGATAAATTAAGGTGTCAGCACCTACATTATCTTTCCTTCCAAAGTCTTGGCTTGGTACGACGTTTCCAAACGGTCTGTAGATTTTGATTAATAGCTGCTTAAGAAGGCCGACCAACTAGGCAAATGTCCATTCAATAGTCCTGGGAGGGTGATGTATCCTATCGGTTCGCGGACAGCAACGTAAAGATCAGCAAAAGCAAAGGAAGAGGAAGAAAAATCTGTACCTGCAAGCATTTTGACTTCTCTTCTATTGTTACTCATTATGAAATGGATTTTTGTTACTGCCCACCCATTCGATATCCATTATCAACAGGACCAAACCCCTCTTGCACACTGTGATTTGGCCGATCCCTGTTTTCCATAAACCCATCATGAATAATCTTTCCACAAACTGAGATATATTTCAGTGACTGACCATCAATGTTGGAATCTGGCAGATTCGTATGACTATGTGAATGTCACCAACACTGCTGTTGCCTTGGTTCAAATTGAGTTTCTTTGCATGGGCTGCATGTGTGATTGAGAGAGTGTTGGCCGTTGTATGCAGCTAGGTGAAAGTGACTTAGATGTGCGGATAGGATCCCATATGGGTTAAGAATTTTTTGAGTAATCACATAGAGCCAGTTATGATTTCAATTGGAGATGTTACTTTGCATCCTACACACCTTTTTGCAGTTGTCTCTCGGATAAAAAACTAATTTTGAACTGGGAAATTGATAGAAGACTCTTTGAGAATGGACGAACTCGGAACCCCCGATATGGAGCTTATTCCCGCAATTTCTGCCACTTACCCTCTATATTTTGGATAATAGTATTGGCTTCTAAATAGGAAAATAAACCAAAATCTTTGAGCTCAGATTGTTTCCCTTCATGGGGTTTTTGATGCCTTCTGGGTTGTTCTCCATGAGCACGGAGATAAATAGGACGTGATAGAATGCGACAGCGTGTAGAGGCAGCCAGCACTTCTTACTATGTCAGGAAACTAGCCCATGTACAACAGGAATGGCGCTGGGGATCGAACTCTCATCGAGAAAGACTGAAAATACCCTCATCCTGCTTGTCTTCTTGCTCATCGAGGGAGCGAGTAAGCAGCCACGCACCCCATGAGAGAGCATCGTAGAAGCGAGAGGTTTCTGTGTACGGAAGCTCGGCTACCTATAACTAGGCCTTCGCCTTTTGCCTAGCAAAGATGTGGAAGATGGCCGAGAAAAACCGGCCCCTTCTGTTTTATCTGCCAGACTTCTTCAGTTAGAGAGCTACAAGCGCACCAGAGTCACTCTGGAAAGGACTCTTGGAGTGCTGCTACTCTTCCCTCCTGCTTTTTCCCAAATGGGTTTTTTTGAGATCATGTGGGTTTTAATGAGGGTAAGTGAGGTGTCAAAAAAAAAATTCAAATCTTCAGGAAAAATTCAATTTCACTTTTTCATTTACCATCCTGATTGAGGGAATAAGTCAAAAACTAGCGAGGTGCCCAGGCGCACACCCTCTGGTTTCCCTAGGCCAGGCCCCATTGGATCAAGGTCTTCTCACCACCTCCCTCCCTGTCTCGCCCACTCTGACTGAACCCCTATTTTCTCAATCACCACAGCCACCATACGCTGCTCAGGCACGGTGATGACCCTTCCTTCTACAAGCTCAACACTTCCTTCCACAGCCAACTCCGCGCTCACTGAACGCATAACTTCCTCACTCCGCATCCTCCCACTCCTCAGAGGATGCAAACAGCGCACCAGTAGCCTCACTACGGCGCTGAGCGCGATGAGTGACACCAATCGATGCAGCAACACGGGCTTTTGCTGAACGAGCAGCACGGGAAGGAGACGTCAACACTGCTGCCAGACGCAGCAGTTTGGCCTGATAGCGTGGAACCTCCGCCGAACCTCCGCCGAACCCACCCGCTCTGCAGAATACAAAAAAAGCCCCGGAGGGCAAGCAGATGACTCAGCTCAGGGGAAGGAGTAGGCTAGACAAGCAATAATCAGCAATCACGCCAAATAGCGCAGAAACCTCCCTGAAACAGCAGCTAAAGGCGCACCATACTCACACAGATACATGGTTTATGCGCAAGACGACAAGGACCGCAATGCTTCCCACGGTAGGGGATAGCACACGCCACGGACATATCGCCCATTGGGCAAACACCGTTCACAAGGGATATATATCCATATATCCCTAGGGCACAGTCAACCATGTATACCCCATCTAATCATGTCAACTGCTGCCACACGCACTAGCAGCTGCGCCAAACGCGCTAAAATCAGGGGGGCTTCCTATTCTATGACTCGGCTTGATGCGCACTCGGACTCTTGCACGGTCCTGGAGATGGGGAACGCGACCCAGTAGGACGGCCTTCGCAATACCAGGAAATCTCTTAAAGAGAATATTATTCTTCGAGTGGTGGG
>NW_011371359.1:3610117-3614261 GCF_000150735.1 Paracoccidioides brasiliensis
TGTTGACGGTGTCGACCACCGTCCTACCGTCGATGAGGAGGATTCAACTATCGGTTCCAGGAACCGCATCTGCGTACGCAGGCAGAGGCCGGGAAACACATTACGCTGGGCCATGGAGGAGATGTACTGGAATTTAGGCTTCTCCGTAGAGCGCAAGGCAAATAAATAGCCCAGTGGTTCGCTTGATAAATAGGACATTACCAGGGAAACGGTTAGCGCTCCCCGCCCGATTGGCCGGCAGCGACATTTCCAATATAACGTGCTTCGGCGTCGATAGTGATCAAAGAACCCTTTCTCTGGGCGAAATGCTGCCAGGTCGTTGATACGCGTTAGCGAAGGCAAGATTGGCTCCATATAGGATGAGTGAAGATTCCTTGTATCAAGGTGTCCCCGCACTCCGCTACGATGATAAGGTGCAAGCGAGAAGCGAGTACCATGTACAGCCAGCGCACAGATACTATAACCCCCAACATTCCTCATCGTCGCATTGACTGGCGAAATCCCAGACGGGTCGTGTTGGACGCGTTGACGAACAGGAAATAGAAGGCGGCGAAATAAGGGGTATATATATATATATATATATATATCAAACGCGTCGGCCAGGTAGCTAATCCATACGGCGGTGCTCTCGTCGGAGCTCGGTGAAGCATAAAACGAGGTCGATGTTTGTCAGGCGGCGGGTAATAGCCAGCTCGCAGGAGCGGAAGTCACCTTGCTTTTTCTTCAGTCATATTATGGAGCCTAGAGTTATCCTTTTTGAACTTCTGTATATCTTGGAACATCTTAGAGGTAGAATGCACCAGAGACCAAGTTGCTTGATCATGAGCATTGAGATCGCATATGGAATTAGTGGTGATATCCGATTTCATCAGTGTGATAGCATCAGACACATCGATGTTTTAAAAACTTAAGATCTGACACGGGGTAGTAATCAACATTCAGTTTGACAAGTGTTGTTCATGCAACTGACAAAGAATTCATTGATTTTGACAGTATTGAGAGTGGTGATTTCCAGATGTCTCAATCACTTAGTCTGAGACACGGCCAGATCCGGTCTCCCGTTATCGGGGAGGCAGTGTATGGTATATGGAGGTGCATAGAAACCCCCCCCCCCCCCTAGATATGGGTTGGTGGGCACACGTATAACATTTCCATTGCAGAGGTTGCAGGGAAGTGGGGGGATTTGCTCACGCCCACCCTTACTTGGTAGATAAATAATAATACAATATGGTTGATATCTCAGTTTATATAGAGGGGGGCTGGGCCATATAGGGTGGCCTAAGAGCCACCGCTGTATAGGCATGGGTGGGGTAGGCGTCTCTGCGTGCGGAGGATGGATTGGGGTTATAGTAGAGGATGATGAGGGAAAGAGGAAGAGAAGGAGGAGGAGGAAGAGGAGGAAGAGGAGGGGATATTTATACCCGCAGGCCCAGTGCCGTTTGCAGGTTCATCTATGCTGTATTAAACTACTGATCAAGAGTGATTGATGAGGTTGGAGCCCGTTGTTGAACAAAGTTGAAAGTTGGACGGGCTAGTCGGAAACGGGAATAGCGGGGGAGTGACACATAGGGGCAACGTTCAAAGTAAGCTTAAATGTGGTGATGAGATAGATGCCATGAAAATACTCAAAACGATTCACGGCGGGGCAACGATTGAAAGCTCTACAGGTAGTTACCACACAGTGACTTCTCTTTCTACAACTTCTTCTTCTATGGAAGGACCAGTTGTATTACCTTTTCACTTTCTCAATTTCCCCGCTCCGTCGAAACTTCAGGGTAACTTCTTCGGTAGGTGGGTTAAGTTGATTCTCATATTCCGCAGATTGAAAAAAAACGAGGCTTTACATTAACTATCACCTACCCTACCCACCCTAACGGCCCAGACAGCTAAATGGTTAGCCGCCAAGCAGCGTTCAAACATCATAAAAATGAATGGCAGTTTATAAGCACGCACTCTCCTTTTTCGGATCCAGCTCGGCTCTAAAACGAAGACAGTGAGAGGAGAGGAGAAAGTGTGAAAGTAAATTAAAAAAGACCAACAAACACAGCACAGCTCTGGGATCGTAACAAGAAAGGAGCCCATTTATCCCACCAAGGGAAAAAAAGAGGGAAAAATTTGCCAAAACAAAATCTCCCTTTTGCAGCAAGAAAGATAGGCGACATAGATAAAGCATGTCAAAGTTAACACAACAGCGCCGGATGCACTTGATGCATTGCATGCGATGGGTCTGCACAACACCACAGAGGGGTTTGGGAAAGATGAGGGGCAAGGCCGAGACACGGAGGTGCATTCAACCAAGTCTCTTCACCAGAAGCATCGAGCATCGAGCATGGTGCATGGTGCATGGTGCATGGTGCATGGACGCGGATAAGTTTTTAACTATTCATCTGTATCTCCGCCCTTCTTTTTGGACTTTTTACTGCCGATAAAGGCGCCTTGCTTCTTCTGGTGGACGATCAGTCGGGTCCATGATTCTTCTTTATCCCATTCGAAACCGGCTAGGATGGGGTTGTCGAGTTCGTCATCGGCCTGGAGATGAAGGGTAAGGACAATCATACGTTGCGATGGGAGAGTATATATATATATATATTTATTTATTTACTGGGCATAGATGATGAGACACCTACCTTCTTCTTAAATTGCTTGTGAATAGCGTCCAGCGCGTCCTTGATTGTGACCCCCTTGAGGTTTCGGGCAGTGACTTCCAGGCCTAGGGGGAAATGCAGATCTATCCGCTTGACAGGCGGGGTGGTGAGGAACTTCTTGAGAGCTTCCTTGTCATCCAGGGTTGTGGGGGAGGTGTTGAGTTTCCTTGGTTGAAGATTACATGGGTCAGCCGGGTGTTCCACGATGTGCGGTGCCTTGGAGATGGAATGGCGGTCTATTATGTATGGGGGCACGACGCCGTAGCGAATCTTACCAGTTGAGCTTCTGTGTTTCAGGGGCAATGGCCAATTCGATTCCTTCCTTTTCTGCACGGGGGTTATCTGTTAGTCTGTGCTCGCCCACGGATGGCACAGAGAGATGGTGGTGTGCGTCTGTGCAGTGCGCTTACCTAGGTCGTTGATGTTTCGTACACCCTCGGCTGACGAGGTGGTGCGTTTGTGAGCTGCTTTCTCCTTCTTGCTGTCGGGAGGGGATATCGAGAGGCCAGCCACGGCGGAATCGACCTTTGAGAGTTCTTCCGACATGATGATGACGGAGGAAGCTGTGAAATGAATGGAGGATGTCAGTCTGAGATTGAGTTTTCGGTAAGTCGAGGTGAATTGATCCTGTCTCCAGAGAGACTAAATGGCAGGACACACTCCAGGACGGGATTGATGCTGAAGATCTGGAGACGAAGAGAGTGGCAGTGGATATGAGAGTTGATTCGAAACCCGGGGGTGGATGTGATGGTTAAGGGTGCGATGGATGAATGGATGGAGGAAGGGAGGAAGGGAGGGAAGGGAGGAAGGGAGGAAAGGGAGGAGAGGGAGGAGAGGGAGGAGAGGGAGGAGAGGGGTTCACCTACCGTTGAGAACGGGTACAAGGGAGGACCGCGAACAAGGGAGGTTTGAGTCAGAAGTAGATGGTTACACGGAAGCTAGGGAAAGGGGATGGGAGAGCAGGTCAGGCACAGGAACGATCTAGACAAACTAATCGATGGGAAAGGTGCCGAGGATGGAGGGGGGATGCTGAGTGGTTGGTGACTGAGATGAGAGATGAGGAGGTTTGGGAAGAGGCGAAGTAGAGTAGAGGAGAATGGGGGTTGGAGAGAGAAGGGAGGAGGATAAAAGGGAGGAGGATAATAGGGGACTTTGCGAGTTAGGGGTAGCGTTCGGGAGAAGCAAAAAGCTGAGTCAGTCAGGGTCAAAACCCCCCCTCGAAAAAAGCGGGGGTTTTGAATGTGACCCAGTGGGGGGGGGGGGGGGAGTCCGAAAGTGACTTGTCACGGATGGGGGGATTTCCATCCGGCGGGAGGAAGTACCTCTTCAGAAAGCTAAAGATGGCCCCGTGTTGTGTTGGCGGAGAATAAAAAAAGGGGGGATGGCGTGGATTTGAAGGGCCCCTTTGGGCAAGCCCCCATCTATCCCAACGGGGAAGGGTTGTTGATCGTCATGCATAATCATCATAGTCATTCAGATACCATAGGGTGGGCTGGGAT
>NW_011371359.1:3615625-3617832 GCF_000150735.1 Paracoccidioides brasiliensis
CACCCCCACACACACACACACATGAGTGAAATTGCGGATTGCTTATCTGCTATAGGTTAAATAAGGTTAATAAGCCTGTCTCTGGTATATAACAAAGTTCGTCGTCGCATGGACATGCTTCTGGAGGTATCCAGGCCGCGCCAGAAGGATCCCACGGAATATCAATATGCATAGCCATATGGAGGGCGCATTTTAATGTTGAAGATCTCAGTGTCCATGCACGACGATCTGCAAGAAGCAACATTACAGCTCGCTCAATCTCGTCTACTACGTGCGCCGGAAGGGCGCTTCCCTCAACTTCAGAGCCGGAATGGGGAGAAATGGTTTCCTGCTGCTCTAGATACTGCTAGATGGGGTAGCTTTTGGTAGGACATGTAAGATGTAACTAGCTGCTTAGAGTACTTGTAGTGGTTCTCATCGGCCCCATTGAGAAGGCTGAGGGGGGATGGTTCGGTCGAGTGAGATATGACACGATATGCCAGCAGCGGGTTCCTGACCACCGATAGAACAGATATACAGTTGCAGACTGTAGCAGTTTCCTACTGGAACAGTGTCCTTCAGGAAAGTAAGAAAACTATATCTGCTTCACTCGCGCAGATTAAAGGATCTGGCATCATGGGTTCAATGGGGTAGGTAGTTTGTCTGGCAACATTGTGTTGAGCAGAACGGGAAGAAAAGTGCC
Organism: Paracoccidioides brasiliensis; assembly: GCF_000150735.1. Classification (NCBI taxonomy): domain Eukaryota; kingdom Fungi; phylum Ascomycota; class Eurotiomycetes; order Onygenales; family Ajellomycetaceae; genus Paracoccidioides; species Paracoccidioides brasiliensis. The sequence continues at coordinate 3,616,308 of NW_011371359.1, forward strand.
CCTCGAACGTATTTGGAAGGCTTCTGAGAAATAACTATCTGGGAAAGTAAAAGTATCGTAGCTAGCAACAAACAGCCCTTTTTTTTTTTTTTTCTTTTTTTCCAACTCCCTCCTCATGGAAGAGACCAACCACGTCTTGTCGGTTGGTTGCTGCCCAACAGGAAGTGATCGAGCAGCAGCAGCAGCCGGGCGGGGGGGGCAACCCTCAAGTCAAAGCCCAGTCAAAAGTCTTGTTTGTCCTGTTTGCACTGGCGTCCCCATCTTTTCAAAGGCTCCCCCTAAAAAAAAAACACCGGCTCAAAGGACGAACCTCCGCTCCCCCAACAGCCTTGTTCCTAACCAGCTGAGACTGCTGTTCGTTGCAGGCCTGCGCATACAGCCCCAAGCGGATTTACAGGCCTGGCAGTAGGCGTTGCCAGGAAGAGAGTCTCGCCTCAAGATGGCGCTTTTCGGCACGGCAACAACTTCCACGGCCGTCTCCAACACCGCTGGAGACCTCTCGAAAGATGTGGCTCTCACCTCCCCCCCCGAAGACAGTATTTCCGATCTTGCCTTCTCGTCGGTGAGCGATCATCTTGCCGTCGCCTCATGGGATAAGAAAGTTCGCATATACGAGATCAACGAGCAGGGCCAGAGCGAGGGCAAGGCCCTTTTTGAACACGAAGCACCGGTCTTGAATTGCTGCTGGTCGCCTGTAAGTACGGTTTTGAATAGGTCTGAACTGATTCATATATATACATTTTGACTGACGCGTTCAATTTACACATAGGATGGTACCAAGGTCGTTGGTGCCGGTGTCGACAAGGCTGCGCGCATGCTCGACCTCCAGGCAAACGCAACATCTCCTGTCCAAGTGGCCGCCCACGACGCCCCCATCAGATGCTGTGCCATGATACAAAACCCAGGAAACTCCTCCCAGCCCCTCCTAGTAACAGGTTCATGGGACAAAACCGTCAAATTCTGGGACTTGCGCCAATCGATGCCAATCGGCACGCTCGAATGTCAAGAACGTGTCTATACCATGGACGTGAAAAATAAGCTCCTAGTAATCGGCACAGCAGACCGCTACATCAACATCGTCAACCTCGACCAGCCCACTAAGTTCTACAAGACAATGCAGTCGCCACTGAAATACCAGACGCGCGTCGTGAGCTGCTTCACCGACGCGACGGGGTTTGCCATGGGCAGCATCGAGGGCCGCTGCGCCATTCAGTACGTCGAGGATAAAGACTCTAGCTCGAACTTTAGCTTCAAGTGCCACCGTGAGAGTCCTGCCAATACGCGGGATGTTAGTAATGTCTACTCTGTCAAACTCGATCGCGTTTCATCCTGTGCACGGCACGTTTAGCACGGCCGGCAGTGATGGCACGTTTCACTTCTGGGATAAGGACGCCAAACATAGACTCAAGGGCTATCCTGCTGTGGGCGGGACGATTTCGAGTTCCGCGTTCAACAAGACAGGGAATATTTTTGCGTATGCCGTTAGCTACGATTGGAGTAAAGGGTATACGAATAATACGCCGCA
>NW_011371359.1:3618232-3661236 GCF_000150735.1 Paracoccidioides brasiliensis
GGTATTTTAATTTTCCCATATTTCATGAAAAGCACAAAGAACCCAATCTTCAAACATAAATTAAAAATAATAATAAAATAATCCTTCAAAGCAAAAAAAGAAGTATATCCGGGCCGGCGCCAATGGGGATAAGAAAAATGATGCTCATTTGGGACAATTTTTGGCGTGTGTTATTTGAAATATTATATTTTTATATTTTATTTTTCTCCTCGCCATGTTACAACCACCCGCCTGTTTCCTGGATATTTATACTCACTACCACCCCCTTCCCTCCTCTTTTCTCGTGATTCAAACTCCCAGATGATGTGGCGGACTTGAAGATGCATTGATGCGACCACATGAGCTTAAAGGGGGCAAGGTTGGCAGGAAGAAAGAAGGGTTTCTTTTTCTTATTCTTTTCATTTTCCTTTTCTTCTCCTGTTCTTGCCTCTTGTCAGCGCGTATATTCTCTATCCTCTAATTTTCTTTACATTTTGCTGTCGTTTTTAGAAATTAACTCAGGGCAGTTTGATTTGAATAAACACCCCCAGCATCTTTTTTATCATTCATGCCTTTCGATTGCATTGCGCAGAATAAGAATTTTTAAAAATCTCGTCTGTTTGTGACTTTTCCCCCAAGCATCAAGCTTGGGATTATGTGGTGAATGACAGATAAATATTGTCTTTTTGATTTTTGCGCCCTAACCACGCCCGAACCAAATGTGCCGTGATTTTATCCAATCTCTTCCTCCACTTACCATAGCTCCATCCTTTACCATAGTCCATAGTTAGTTCTCCATTCAGACCACCGAGGGACTAACTGATCCATTTTCTCCCATGGATCATGAATTCAGATACCAAACCCGGAACAGGTCAAAAACTCGCAACACTTGCTGTGCAGAAATGGGATGGAACAGGATGCTAATCCCAAATCACGGATGAGCTAAGGCTCGAAACAATCAAGCCGGCTACAGAGCAAAGTAAGAACACATATAAAATAAAAGAGATCATATTTGCTAAAGCGTAGCCAGTGTGGGGATTTCACGAGAAATTCACTGAGGGGTGGTAAGAAGCAGGCAAGAAGGTAGATATAAATATATGGAAAGAAGAAAAAAAAAAAAAAACACGCGATTTATTGAGCAAGAATAGAAAAAAAAAAGGGGGGGGGGGGGTGGTTAGATAACAAGCCACCATAGCAGAAACCCAATGAACCTCGAAAAATCATGCAAGTGCAGTATCTTAGCAATCGTGATTGCGTAACGAAATAAAAGCACATCTAGGTCGAAACTATCTCAAGAGCTAGAAATAGTAGCCCGAGCTACCCCATCCGCCAACTTCTCCACAGCCACCTCGGCCTCTCCTCCCACCCCGTTGGCAACCTTAGCAGCCTCCCCACCACCATCTTTAGCCCCCTCCGCCCCCCCCTCCGCCCCCCCCTTCAACTTCTTCCCCTTCTTCTCCTTCTTCTTAGCCTTAGTACCCGCCTTCTTCGCCAGCGCCTTTGCCGCCTCCTCCTCCTTCTTCAGCCTCTCCGCCTGCGACCCCCCAAACATCTCCCGCCACTCATCCGCCTTCTTCGGATCGATCTGCGAAAACAAGTACTTCGCCTTCCCGATCTTATGCCCCGGCTTAATCAGGTCTGCTCTCCACCCTACCTCCTTCAGCTCGTCTAGGGAAGGAATATTCCGGAATGGCACGTTGAGCTGCGCGAGTATCGACGCTGATGTGGCGGGCAGGTACGGGCTGAAGATGCTGGAGATGAGGTAGATGAGGTTAACGACGATGCCGACGACGGTGGCTGCGCGTTCGGGCTCGGTGGCTATCAACGAGTTATCCAGCTTGTTAGCCTGAATAAGGCCGTTGCCGACCTCGACGATCTTCATCGCTGTCACGAGGCCGGCGCGCAGATGCACGCTTTCCATCTCGCTGATGTACTGGCGCAGGAGCGCTGTGATTTCTTCCAAGGCTGGCTCGAATTGCTCCGTGACTGTGAACTCCGGGACGACGGAGCTGTAAGCCTTCGGGCTTGCGATTAGCTTCACCATGCGGTTGACGAGGTTTCCGAGCTTGGCGAGGAGTTCTCCGTTGTTGGCGTCGACGAAAGAGCGCCATTCGAACTGTGTGTCGCCTGTCTCTGGGCGGTTTTTCAACAAGTAGTAGCGCCAGACGTCCGGGGGGATGCCTGTGTCCTTTGCGTTGTTGCCGAAGACGCCGATGCCGCGGGACTTGCTAAACTTGCCATTTTCGTAGTTTAGGTATTCTGTTGTGCTGAGGTGGTAGAGCTTGGTCCATTTATCTCGGGTCCCGATCTGCGTGCCAGGGAAGATGACGCTGTGGAAAGGCACGTTATCCTTGCCCAGGAATTGGTATAGCTGGACATTGTCCGGATCTCGCCACCAGAGCTCCCAGTCAGGAGTGTAGTTTGCGGTTATGGAGGGGTATCCGATGCATGCTTCGAACCAGACGTAGAGGACCTTCTTCTCGTAGCCGTCAAGGGGGACGGGGACACCCCATTTTAGATCTCGGGTGATGCCACGATCCTTCAAACCCTCCTTTAGCCACGACTCGGTGATCACGCGGCTATTCTTGGGCCAATTTCCCTTCTCGATGGCAGGGTGAACCCATTCCTCGATTTCCGGCTGCAGCTTATCGAGCAGGAGGTGAATGTGCTTCGTAGGTCTGCGGACGGGAGTGGCGCCGTCGAGCTTGCAGCGCGGATTCTTCAGGTCAAAGGGATCCAGCAGGTGTCCGCATTTATCGCATTGGTCTCCTCTCGCATCATCGTAGCCGCAACGAGGGCATTCGCCCTCGACATAGCGATCTGCCAGGAACGAGTCATGTTTCTCGCAGAAGGGCTGTTCGGCCGTTTTCTCTTCCAGGAACCCGTTCTCGTGTAACCGCTTGAAAATGTTCTGGGAGATTTGTGTATGTTGGGCCGTTGGGGTGCGGCCGAAGATATCAAAGCCGATCTCGAACCACTCGTAGACGTCTTGGTGGATTTTGTTGTATTTTGCGCAGAGCTCTTCGGGGGTCACGCCCTCCTCCAGCGCCTTGGTTTCCGTTGCTGTACCGTATTCGTCGGTTCCGCACACGAATAGCGTAGGTCTGCCGCATGCTTTCTGGTATCTGGGGGGACATTAGCTTTTGTTGGTGTTCGTAGATTTGGCCTTGAAGTGGAGGTGAGGGGGTCCATAACTTGCGAACACATCTGCGCTGAGCACAGAGCCGACAATGTTGCCTAGATGGGGGACGTTGTTTACGTAGGGCAGCGCACTTGTGATGAGGATATTCCTCTGACCCTTTACAGGGAGGATCTTCTGTTCCGTCGCCATGGTGTTGTGGGTGGTTGGTGGGTGTGGTGGTTGTTTGGCGGAAGAAAAGTTTTTGGCGGGGTTAAGAAAAATATATATAACTACTCGAGGGGGATTTGCGGTTGTTGCCGTCTTCACCGGTTGAAACGCCTTCAGATAACTATTTATTTAGCAAACTATCAACTACGCCTCCTTTCTGCAGCAACCAATCCACGTCTCCGGTATAGCTACGGAGTCGTCAGATGACATATATGCCGCACTCCCGCTATTGACTCATCTTACAACCACCAGCCATGGACCATGACCTTCTCGACAGCCTCCTAGACCTAGAGGAGGGTTTCTACAAAGAAGGATACGACCTGGGAGTCCGCGACGGCGCCCGGGCAGGATACAGCGAAGGCAGCGTCTTCGCCGTGGAAAAGGGCTTCGAGAAGTTCCAGGAAATGGGCAGGCTCTACGGCAAGGCTATCATCTGGGCTAAACGGTTGCCGGGGGATCATGGCCTTTTGCTACGACCGAGCCCTCCAACAGGAGCAGCAGCAGCGGCGGCGGCGGCGGCGGCGGAGGCGGAGGCGGATGGCTCGGATAATACCACCGCCGCTGCCATCGCTTCGACGGCGCAAACCCCTCCTCTAGAAAGAAAGGACATATCCAAGTCCAGAATTACAGGCACACCCATCCCTTCATTGCCCGCATTGCCCGCATTACCCTCCAACCCGCGCCTCCAAAAGCAAATCGCCCTCGTCCTCTCCCTGGTCGACCCGCTTTCACTCTCACTGCAAAACTCCGAGGATGCCGTCGCGGACTTTGACGAGCGGTTGAAAAAGGCTGCGTCGAAAGCGAAGGTTATTGAGAGGGTGTTGGGTGAGCAGAGTGGCGATAGCTATTCCTATTCCTCTTCCTCGCATCGTGAAGGGAATCGTGGTGCTGCGGGTGGTAATATTGAAGATATTGGGCCGTTGCCGGAGAGGATGTTGGGGGTGAGGGACTGAGGTGCGTGATGGTGTCTACTTTCACTCTGAGCGACTTTGAAGGAAGAAGGGGGATTTTCATTAAACAAGTTATGTCGCGGCCTGCCATCAATTCCGTCCTTGAGAGGTCGCACTGGCCTCTGCGCTCTGCGGCTGGACGGGCTTGATATAACTCTGTCAGAATGCTTCAGGTACTGCTGCTAGCAGTTGCTTCGATTGGCACCCCAGAACCCTCCGGGCTCATCCTCTAGAGGGAAAACGCAGGGGAGATTCTATTTCACTATCCGAATTCTGACAGAACTCTACTGCTAGCTTCTGTCCGTGGGCTGCTGCTAGACGATGGTCGGACGGGAAACCTCACAGAATTGCCCGAGCAATAGCAGCACGCCATTCCTGGTGAGGTGGTGCCGGTTGTCTCTAGCAAAAGCTGGCCAAAGCAATGTACATACGGTCATTACTTTCTTGGGAGGCATGTGGACATCGCGAAATATGTTACCGCTAGCTCGTGAAAGAAAGAGCTTGGGAATCATGATACGGTAGTGTTGTTCACTTGGTGCCATTCTGCATTGGTTGTCAGAGAATCGATATGGCAGCTGTTTCAGAAAAAAATGGAAAAAAGGGAAATCTATTAGACAGTTCTCCTGGGCCTCATACATATATCCAAGATAGCAGCTATTAATTCAGCGCAAGATCGCAACATGTCCTTGAGCAAAAGGCATTTCCCCATAACATTTCCCTTCCAGGCTATTCCCTTCCAGGCTATATTCCATTTAATACCCCCTGACATCCCATCAGCCTCTCAATCATCCATCCAATCTCAAACTCCTCACCGCCATCGCCAACGCCCCCTCCCTCGTCGCATGGCCCCCAGTGAACCCACTGGCGTGTACAAATATCGCCCCGCTAGGCACATCCTCACCCTTCAGCACCCCGTCCAGGTCCTCATCCCTCAATCCCCTCCACGCCTCCGGCAACGGCCTTCTGGACTCAAAACTAGCGTCCGTGACAGGGACACAGTGCACCCTCCACCTCGCCCCCTCTGCCGTCGACTCCGGATAAAGCACATAATACACCTTTCCCTCCTCCGCGTCCACCTCCGCCACGCCATCCAGCCCGGCATTCTGCTTCTTCTCCAACGTATACAAATGCTCCTTCCACAGAACCCCAGGCTGCGGGAGCACCAGTATCCGTCCGGACTCATGCGTATCGAACCGCGACTCGTACGCTTCCCTCACTGTCGCGCGAGCCGGCAGCCACGACGCACTCGCGAGCCGCAACTTGCGCAAGAACACATCCCCAATAAACTTACTCGCCTTCTCGAACAGCGAGTCTTCGTCCTGCGGATCCTTCGACGAGGGATCCGGCCCGTTCAGATCCCCCACCAACGAGCCAAGGTTGATACCCCCATCTCTAAAACGCTTCTCCAGCCCTGCCGCCGCCACGCGAGATGGATCGTAGACGGAAATCCCGTTGTCGTGCGCGTCGAGTGCTTCGATGAAATCGGCGTAGAGCTTTTCGTAGAGGGTGGAGACGTCGGGGTGGTCGATGGGCAGGCTGGTGTGTTGGGCTATTATGGCTCTACCGAAGTGGAGGTATACGAGGCCTGCGGAGGAGAGCCTTGTGGAGTGCGATGGGAAGGTTGCGGTGAAGGTTCGTTGGTGGTGGTCGTAGCGGTTGCGGGCGGGATCATATTCGCCGCCGACGTCGACGACGGTATGGCAGGTTGCTAGGAGGGAGGGGTCGCGGGTGCGGATGAGGGGGGACGAGGTGTAGGTTGGTAAGAGGCGGAGGAGGTAGACGGCCAGAGCCTCGTCGGCGTGGAAGTGGCCGCTGGACGGTTGTTGTTAGCAAGGGGTTTCTTAAGGTGGATGGATAGCTGAGGTGCGGTATATACTTGTGGGTCCCAATCACGGGGGCGGAGGTCTTGAGCCGCTTTGCAGCTGCTTCTTCGGCCATTTTGAATAGACGGCGTAGAGGGAACATACGACGGAGTTCGAGGTCGTTGGATGAAGGAAAGAGATGCAGAACGAAGGACCTGTCCAGCGCCGGCCTGGTTTGTTAACGTGCGTGAGGAACGATTTTGATTTTAGTTCTTCGATGTTCAACCAAGTCAAACTTGACTGGTTAAAGGGCTTAGGGGCTGCATTAGATAAGCAACATCAGTGAAATTAGTTATTTTTATTGTTACTTTATTTTATTTTATTCTTTTCATTATTAAACCAGTTGAACTGGTACCTGTCAAACTACAGAACCATGGTCTAGCAGTGAAGCAAGGTCCTACACACGGGGGGAATGGATAGAATCCGTAGAATGAATCATGGAGTGGCTACTTGCCCAGATGCGGGCTACAGCGGTTGGGTGGGTGGTTGCTGTTCAGCAGATGGGAAGACTGGACCATGTTGCTCAGGCATCGCTCTCTGGCAGCTCATACAGCTGTAGAAAATGTCAGTTCCTCTCTTCAGCTTGCTACCGCGGGATGCCATTCTCTTTTGGAGGGACTTCGACAATGAGCTGGAAGATGCACGCACACATCTCCGGACCCCAAAAAGTCCACGAAGACTTCGCATCTAGGAATATCGAGGGCTCGCGATAGTCCCCGGGCAATCTCCGTAGATATGATATGACCATGGTGGTTTTTGCTTTGCCTCTTTTGAAATCGATACGGAGCCCGTGGCTTTGTTGAACAGTAATGCGTTGAGATGTGAAACGGATTCTGCCTGGAAACAAAATGCCTCCGGGAGCTATTTAAAGGTTGCGCAGAAGGCGCCCCAGCTGCTGCGATAGAGAGAGAGACGGCCGACCGAATGCTAGAAGCTGAGGGTGCGGTTCCTTGACGGGAGGTTGGAAGCAGAGAAAAGGCCAGCAAAAACTATTTCCACCCGTAGAGTGGCGAACATGTCTCTCAAGAGGGTATCCGGAATCAAAGCAACAGGGCGCTTCTGCAGCGTAAATAACTATAAAACTATATAACCGGTTTCTTGGGTCGTTCGAAATCCATACGTTCGCGGACTTAAAATACGCCATTGTCCCTGGCCAAATTGATTACAAGCGAAAGATGAATAGAAGGGAAAATAAGAGTATTATTTCCTTGGAACTTGGGACAAGTTCGAAATTAATCAAAAGGAAAAAAAAAAAAAAAAAAAGGAAAACAACCACGGGATGGAATAAGTAAGCCCAGGTTGTGCGAAGAAAGACAGACCTGTTTTCATCAGCGATTTATTTCTGTAGTTCATCTGCTATTTATTCCAGTTATCAATCTTCTTCCTTCTCACCGGCTTCTGCCCGTCCTCTCATATATATTTTGTATCCTTACAGCATATCCCATCTTTTGTGCGTGGAGACCAGAGATTTCTGGAGTATTGGAATTCCTCTGCAGGTTTGAATAGGGTATATATATTTATATATTTATTTACTTTTCTAACTTGGACTGCAATTTAACTCTAATTTCAACCTCACCGTCGCTTTGCATCCGGATATCCCTCATATCCTCGCATCCTGCACTGCTTCTCCACGCCTCAATACCCTCATGTCCTGCTTCAAAAGCTGTTTAGCCCAATCCTCGCCTTCTCCAGGCTCCCTCTGAGCTCTGCGCAACCACCGCCTCCAACCCCGCGTGCTTGCATAGCTTGTTGTTGTTGTTGTTCAGGAACAACTACGAGGGCAGCCTCCATCATCCCTCCAGCTGCAGAACAGAAATACGCAATCGTCCTACCCGTCTGCAGATCTTGGAAAGAGAAACGAGATCAGCTCCATATTGTGACCAATACTCGACTCCCCCGACGACCCTTCAAGATCAAACCCCGCCCCGCTCGGATCCGTGACTCCAACGAATCGCCCTCCATCTTCCACCTCTCGACAACAAAAAAAAAAAAAAAAAGGCGCTGCCCAGCGCCCCCAAATCCTCGTCAATGTGGATCTTTCGGATCTTCTCCTCAGCCCTCTTCCTCACCGCTATCGTCCTCTCTATCCCCTTAGCCTTCGATGTCGGCGGCAGGACATGTGGCCTAGGATTCTCCCTCTCCCTGGCGGCCTTCTACTTCCTCTTCTCTCTGCTCAGACTCACCACCCCAGACCGCTCGTGGATCCGATACTCCCTGATCGTCTTCATCAGGTCAACGCAATGGCTCATCGTCCCCATCGTGCTGATCTGGTCGCTGAACCATTTCTCCGTTGACGCTCCGGATCATCACCACTCGACGACGACGACGACGACGACGACGACGCAGCAGGCTGAATGGATTGGGCGCACGTTTGGCTGGAAGAGGGAGCAGGATATGTCCATTGCTCGATGGGTGTTTGGTGCGAATGGGCTCGTTGAGAATTTTGTTTTGGGCGGCTGGGATAAGCTGTTAAGCTGGTCGACTCCGTTTTTCCAGTTGGCGGAAGGGTTCTGCAGTTTGCTTGTTATTCAGGCTGCTGGGCAGATTACGAGGTGGCTGGTTAATAGAGGAGGGAGAAGTGACAGCTGGATGGTATGTACACCCCTTTACATTCCCTTTCAACATTGCCAATTCTATAATTGTCACACCCACAAGGGAACCGAGTCCATATGCTAACGTCATATCGTGCAGATCGGCCTTCTAGTCATGTCCGCATCCATCATCTCAAGCTCCGTCTACTTCCTCTGGCGCGTCCTCCAGTTCCCCGGCATCAGCAACGTCGACGCAGCCCTGATCGGCGTCGCCATCACCTGTGCTGTCTTCCTTTGCGCCTGGGGCATAGGCAGCGGTCGCGGAAACCCCGTCGAAAGCTCCCTCCTCTTCGCATACATCGTCCTGTGCATCTACCAAATATTCACAGACTATAAATCATCCACGCCCGTTACCATCCCACCAGCATCCCCCGCCGCACAGGCAACAGCATTCCCCCCTTTACCCCCAATCATCATGGCCTCCTACACAACCCTCCTGCACGCCCTTTCCACCCTACCCTCCATCATCCATGCAGCCTTCAACGTCGTCAGCGCTGCATTCAGCGCCGTCACACCCTCCATCCTAATCTCTCTCACATACCGCCTCTTCGTGTTCTACGCATCCACCAGGATCATCCCTGCGGTCCGCGAGTCTGGCGCCCGCGCACTGTCCCAGGAAGCCACCCTTGAGGATTCCGATGGCGCAGGCCGATTTCTAGGCCTGCTGAGCTGGTTTTCTCCCTCAATACTCGTTGCAGTGTATACAAGTTTGCTCATGCAGCATTTCGCTTCGACCTCGCAGGCGATGGGTGGGAATGGCGAGTGGTGGAGCAACCGCAATGACGTTGGAGGGAATTTTTGGAGATGGATCAATCTGGGCTGTATGATGGGTTTGTATGCAGTCGAGTTGTGGTTGGGCAAACAGGATGACCTGGACGCTGGGCTTGCGGGGCATTGGAAGACGGATTGAAAATAGGACGCTGGGGAAACTCGTGCTTGGCCTTCATGTGTTCTGTAACAGTTGTCTCCGGGCTGCGCTTTGTGGCCAATGGACAGAGATTATCGCGGAGGGGGATTGATAGTCGACGCAGCATCAGCCAGATCGGGTTGGCAGGACCTGATTTCACCCCACGGCAAAAGCGTCGGTGGAGAAGAGAGGGCTTCCTTGGTTGGGATTGAAAGCCGTTTCAATATTTTCTCCCGAAGTGGTCAGGTAGGCGCCTGCACTTGCTTGACCGATTTACCTTACTCAGAAGCCAACCGTGCCATATACAACATTGAGCACGTACCAAGAACACCCGTACCAAGACACCCATCCCATCTTCTTTGGATCAAAGTGGGTTCGTTTCATCTTTGATGGACTTTTGTTTTTGCTCTTTTATCTATCTATCTATACTACATGGTTGCTCGAATATATCGCTCTATCTCCCGTTTTTCCGTGCTGACTCCACCCACATCATTCGTCTTGCTCGTCTCGTCTCCCTCCCCGTATCTTCATTTGCATCCCCCTCTTTCTTGATATATGGCCTCTCCCGTTCACGTCCACGCACACGCACTTCGCACCATCAACCAAGCACCAGCCTTGAAATACTCTCCTTTCACCTCCATCTCCGTCTACTCCCCCAATCACACGAAACCCAAATGAAGGTGAACTTGCGGAGAACATAGCGTCCGTCTCACGCGACCTAATTTCCACGCACCCTTTCCAACTCCATGTACAGTACAGTACACGTGCTGCCACTGATGCTGCAAACCCTTCCGCTCAGTATACCATATCCAGCGTCCATCCGTCCATCTTTACTGTCTACCGTCTGTTTCCTGCTTTTCCAACCTTCTACCGGCTCTCTCCGCTCAGTGCCCTATCCATCCAAGTCACAATTGGGCGACTTTATTCACAACAAGTGACGGACCTGGGGCTGTCCGTGTCCAATTATCAAAGTTGCATGATGGGCCGGCGGTGAAGCAACAATGACGCTTGTGGCGTCTGTGTTGGTGACGGTGTGACAAGAACAGAGGAATGAAACGACCCACACAGAAGGAGTGTTCCCGTTATTATTGTCTCTACGCCATTTTATTTCCCCTTTCTTGTCCCATTCCTAATTATGTTTTTGACTTGCATTTTGCTTCCACTACTATTCCATCTTCATGCGTTATTAAAAAAAAAAAAAAAAAATCTCAGGTTCTGCTTTCCCATTTTCTTCACTATTATATTTTCTCCTTTCCTTTTTGCTCTTTTAACGCATGTTCTACGATAAGATATGAGTATATATAATGTAATGTGTGTACATACATGGGCAGAGCCGATCGGATGGAAGATTCTCGCCAGAAAGAACATCACTATAACGGGCTGGGCTGGCAGATAAACAATGCATAATACAGAGAGACATGGAAGAACATGAATTTTACGTCTTTTCCCCTTGTCTCATATTTTCGGCGTCTGGCCTTCTGCACTCCACTACTATTGAATTTCCTCCCTTACCTCGATGATCTCCTGGAAATACCTCATCAGCTCCTGCAGGTCGACTTCAGCAAGGGGGTGCGGAGGAAGTTGGCGCATCACACTCCTTGAAAACCACAACCCGCCCCTCCTTGGGGCGTCTCTGTTGTTTACAGTACTGACTCTGTAGGAAAGCAATCCACCCCCACCCAACAGCTTCTTTCTCTCTCTCCTCCCCTTTCTTTCTCTCGACTCCTCATTACGTAGCGGACAACCTCCATGACGCAGCTGACGTCATAAGTAAATAGCAACAGACAAAGGGCAACGAATGAGCTAGGCATGTATCACTCTTAGATCATGGGAGCCGCAAGAAAATTGGATGCAGCGATGATCACTGCCTATAATATAACTACCTAGGTACGTACGTACGTGGTTGGGCCAGGCAGAGCGAATTAGAAAGGATTGGTTCAGGGGTCGATCAAGGAGTGGTGCAAAAAGCCAAATTTCTCCGTGTACTTGTGCACAGCATGGGGATATGTTAAGTATCATCGGCGCCTGGTGTTTCTTACTGGACAGGTATGAAACATACATGAGGAGGAGAAAGACTAGAGGTCGGTTGAGCTTGCCACTTGATGTTCGTTCTGCTGTTTGTTCAAGTATTTGAAAACAGTCCGTTTGCTGATGTTCATTTGTCATTGCTAAGAAGCTGTAGTCTATCAACCTTAGTGAAACTGTTATAAAGTTATATATTGAAAAAGAAAACGAATTATGAAATTAAACTGTAGTTGTTCAGTCTGTTCAATTTCATTGACTGCCCCTAATAAACTAATAAACTTCTCTTAAGAAATATGAGAATGGAAGGATGGAGGAGCTAACTGAGGCTTGGGAATAAATAGACTTGATAAACATGCAAAGAGAAGAGCAGAAGAAGCTGGGAAATGTCAGATGATAAAAAAGTTAAAAAACTTCATGAAACTGGGAAATGAAATGTTTTGAGTCTTGAGAAAAAAAAAATTAACAATTCAGAACAACAGCATTCATGCACAGCATCATAAAGCACAAGGGTGAAGTGGAATACCTAGCAGACTCCTTTTTATTTTAGGTGCAGGAACCTTGCAAGTCAACTACAGCAAGCAATAGGACAGATTTGCAATGGACAGACTCATTAAGAACAAGATAAAAAATGAGAGATTGCATAGAGTATTGACTTCAGTTAAGATTCAAACTTTGCTTGCAAATGTACAAGGGAAAAAAATGAAAAGGTATCGGGGCTGTGTGTGCACGTGTGTTCATGGTAACATAGAGATACAACGAAATAATAACGTCCCAGAAAACTGATCGGATTCAGCTTATTCGCAACTAAATGTTTGGCACTGCAAAAAAGAAAAAGAGAAAAAGAAAAGAAAAAGGTAAAAAGGAAATATGGAAAAAGAGGAAAGAAAACAGGAGAAGCCGACCATGGACCATAGGCCATAGGCCATAGGTGTTAGCGAACACTACAAGATTGAGAGCCGGGGTAAGAAGACTGGTAGAAAACATATTAGGAATAAAAAGAAAAAAAAAAAGGTGAGACACAAGTGGAAGATAGAAGAGGCGAATAAATAAGAAAACAAATGGAATATGGCCGTATGAAGGTGAGGGACGTTAAATTTTGAAAGGACGACTGCAGGACGATACCGAGGAAGTGAATTCGCAAGCGTTGAGCAGTGCCATGCAGGGTTCTTCGAATCGAATATAAGTTGAGGAGGATATTGAAACACTTTCTCCGAGAAGAGGAGAAGTTGGTGGAGTGTGCTGCTCATACACATGCCAGTGCAAGGAGACAAGTTCAAATTCCATACCAGTCACTAAAGTGGTTACACTCAAAAAAAGGAAAAGAAAGAGAAAAAGAGAAAAAAAAAAAAAAAAAAAAAATAGAATTGGCCAATAACTACCAGCTCCCGGCTAGGTTCTTTGTCCATGGTATCAAAAAATCGCAACATTTGTCGTAGCTTGTGAAAATTTAACCCGAAACCCTTCACAATCTTCCATCTTCATCGCCGTATAGGCAGTCCCTCCTTATGCTGTGGGGGGCTAACACCCACGGAGTCTCCTTGGGCCTTAGCAGAAGCAGAACCCTTTGCATCCGGAGATTTAGAAGTCGCCCCTTTCCCATTCCCCTTCCCCTCGTGCTCGGGCTCATCATCAAAGCTAGTTTCCCGCTGTAGGAAGCTGCTCTCCTTCACGGGACTGTGACTGAGACTAGAGAGGTGGAAACCATTGTTCGAGATACCCTGGTGCGGTAGGGTGGAGTGTTGTCCATTGCTTAAGGAGCTGGGAATGGTGCTGGTCTGCGGGGGGGAGGTGGCAGTTAGGTGTGGGATGTTTTCTGGGAGAGGATGGCGGGATCCGATGCTCGTGACGCCAACGTCAGAGGCCTTGCCAGCTTTGCTGAGGGCATAGTCGCCTGAGTCGAAGTATTTTCGTTCCTGGTTGGTGGCAACGGGAGGTTGGGGATTAGTTAGGGTCCTTTCGTTGAATATGACGGAGAATCGAAGGGAAGGTGTCGAGTTTTGTGCATAGAATACGGCATTGATTCGGGGTGAGGTATGACTTGGTTTTAACGTACTTTCAACTTATTCTGCAGCAGATCTTTCTTCGTAGGCATTTTGCCATAGAGCCGGAAGAGTCGTTGCTCGTCCGGGCTCAGGGCCTGTATTGTGAAGCGGGGTCAGTTAGGTATACGAGGGAGAACTCATGTATTGAACCGGCTGAGGTTAAAACTCACGCTGATATCGACCTTGTTTTGCTGATGGGGATTCATATTGTTCACTGTCTTTCTGAGTCTTGATCTAGAACGGGGGGGTTGTTGCTCTGCCTGGATATATGTAGTTTGATTCAACTACAACGTGAGAGGGAAGAGGCTCAACCAACCCCAAGCTGGGCTCAGAAGAGGGGGTAAACGAGTTGGTTGGTATTGCTCGAACCAGAGAGAGCGGGAAGAAGTCGACGCGGTTCGAGATGTCTGTCTAGATATCATCCATGGATAATGGCCAGTTTGGCGGTTGGTCAGTGGTTACGAAGTGTTTATCGATTGCGGATAGTCAAAAGAAGCGGAGGATTGCTTAGTCATGCGGGGAAGGCGAACTCTATAAAACGAGCAACTACCAAACCAGGAGCAAGGAGGGAAATCGGGTATTACCCCAAATACAGTCAAGATGCCTACTATATGTTGTGGTCTCTCAGGCCAGATATGTAGGCTGTGCCATGGATGAAAGAAGGTGGAGGTGAATTTAAAGGAGGTAAACACAAACATAAGCTGTGATATATATATTCATTCTCAACTCTAGGGCAGTAACTCTGGAAAAAGCAAGGTAATTTATGAGGCACGGCAAATGGCCATTTAATACTAGTTAAGAGAAACCGTCCGCGAATTCTTGATGGATTCGAAGAGCTAGTCACAAGATGGAAATCAATACACGTATCTTTCAACTAGTATCATGTTGAAAGCCCATTCATTCCTCGTCCGCATAGGACCTATTAACGCAGATGTTGACAACTATAATCGGAGGGAACTAAAGTACTAGCAGCACTCCGCGTAATAAATACACCCCCAAAATTTGGTGTGGCTGTGTTGCTCAGGTAAGTACACAGTACTGTACTGATGTATGGATACAGAACTCTATATCTTCCTTGTCACCTGATCACAAGTCAAGTCTGCTATTGCAAAGTTGCGATCTTCAAGAAATTGCTTGCGGCCAAACCACGGTTCAACAGCACAATAGAGGAACCAGGAAGTTGATATTAAAATAACCTTTGCATCCTGTAGTTTGTTCCCCCCCCCCCCCCTCTTCTGCATGATTTAGCAGGGAAAATTCACTAAATACCTAGTTTGGAGATTAAGCTTTCGTTCAACACCTGCTAATACAAACAAACCCTTAGCATGTTCCTCTGGAATAAGATATTAGTATTCTGTTGAATGCTGGGATACTTTTCATATTCTATCTCAGAGATAAAATGCGCGGAAAGGTATCGAAAGTGTCGGAACAATAGCAGGTTGGATGCGATAGAATTTGCGGAGCTGCCTGATTTTGTCCAGTTCCAGAACGCGTAGAGGTTTCTCCCAAGGTTTTGTTTGCTGATTTAGCGCAACTTTCGCCGTAACACAAGACCCAGCATTTTCCAATTCTACAGATCAGTCAGTCCCAGTAAAAGAGGGACAGAGAAAAAGTATGGGTAACAAGCCCCAAACCCCGTCATCGACCTTTGTTGTCGAGCATCTCGATCGCGAACTCGGCCCTTGGTCAGCCCTGGAATACGGCTGCATCGCCCGAGAGTCTAGCGCTGCCGACTCTAAATTTCTTCTCACATCCGTACCAGAGTCGTTAAAGGTGCCTGATGAACTTGCCTCGTTGAGAAGGTTGGAGGTGCAGCACAGGAGCGTCGAGGAGATATTTGCCGACAGAAAGGAAAAGGTGTGTTTGCTTGATCCATCGGCGGAGACGGAGTTGAGACCTGAGGATGGGGAGAAGTTTGAGGTTTTCTTGTTTGGGGGAATTCTCGGTACGAAAAAGCTACTGCTATGACGATGGGTATATCAAGGAAGCTGAAGACATGTATAATTATATTTATATATGTGTATCGATCCTGACATACTATATCCCCTTCCTCTCCCCCCCCCCCCCCCCCCCAACCACCTACCCACCCAAAAACCCTCCTCTTCCTTGATGGAAAAGGGGAACGGGTGAAGCTAATCGACTTTTTTTATTCTTTCTCTTTTTTTAGGCGATGATCCCCCGCGTGGTGCGTATTTCTCCGAACACTGCATTCACTGAATATGTATACGGCAGTCCGTGAAATGTAAAATGGAACTAATTCATCTCTACTCTATCCCTTAGACCGTACCTCCGAGCTGCGGCAGAAGGGCTTCACAGGCCGGAGATTAGGGCCCAAGCAGATGACTACCGACACCGCGGTTAGAGTGACTCGAATAGTAACGCAAGACAAAGGTGAGCGAGCAATATCGGTAAATCTGAAATCCCGACATTGCGGAGAACTGGATTGTGTGTGCTAAGGCTCCTGGACAACAGTACCATTGGAAAAGATACCGTATGTTGACTTTCCAGAGCTGCGGTTCAATGAGCATGAGAGCACAGAGATGCCATTTCGATATGTGAAAGATGAAGCTGGAAACCCAATAATGCCCGAGGTTAGTTGGATTTGCTTAATATTACTACTGTTGATTTCCGATATGCTGAGAGTATGTGCTGGTCTGTATTGACAGGGGATGTTTGAATTGATTAAGAATGACACGGACAAGGGACTTGATCCCCTCCTCTAGAAATAAATCAATAGATGTTTACATTTTAAATATAAACTCATTCAATAACGTAACTGTCGCTCTTGTAACCCATGATATATAACATATATAACTGGCGTGACGGTGCCGAGACGGCGCCGAGACGCTTATTAAGCCTCTTGCACTCGAATGGGCGTTAAGCAGCAGCAACAAAAAACGACAGTCGATCGAGTAAGCAGAGGAACCACATGACTCCGTCATCAACCTCCCTGGTCAGCCTCGTTATCTCTGATCAACGACAGCTCCAAAGGACAGACAAGCTGCACTCTCTCCGACTTAGCACTCTCTTCCTCACCTTTCTATCTTGTTTAGACTCCCGACATCCGAAGTACATGCCGCTACCAAAAAGAGTAGTTGAATTCTCGCACCTCCCGATTGCTTGGCCCATGAGTCTCTGGTCTCTTTACCCTCATTGCAATATTGGATCCCCAACACCTTACACATGAGGTGTTAAACGTGCGCTGAGTGAGGGCAGTGGATATCTCTCGTCGAATAACCCCTCGTTTCATTAGAACAATATGGGCTTCTCTGGATCCCGCGCCTGGTCAAAATGGCTGACAATATGTCTTGCAATCACGCATCCGTTCTCCGTCACTGCGAAATCAGCGGCAGATTACTACGTTCACTCTCTTCCGGGTCAGCCGGAGGGCCCGTTACTGAAAATGCATGCTGGGTGAGTTAGTTTTCATGAAAAGGGGAGAGAGGTTCAGAGGGATCAGGAGGAGTGGAGGTTTGCTCAATATCAGCCAGTATCCTAATGCATAAGATCTACAGGCATATCGAAATCTCTCCTGAAACTAGTGGGAATCTCTTCTTCTGGCATTTCGAGAATCGCCACATAGCGGACAAACCTAGGACCGTCGTCTGGCTTAACGGCGGACCAGGGTGTAGTTCCGAAGATGGGGCGCTGATGGAAATTGGCCCCTACCGACTAATAGATAAAGAAACTCTGAATTATACGGAGGGGTCCTGGGACGAGTTTGCCAATTTGCTGTTCGTGGACCAGCCGGTGGGCACGGGTTTTAGCTATGGCAGCACTGAGCACTACGTTCATGAGCTGGACGAAATGGCCTCTCAGTTCGTAACATTTTTGGAAAAGTGGTTTGAGATATTCCCTCACTATGAACCTGATGATGTATGACAGCCATCTGTTATTACTCCCCTTGATAGTGGCAGGTGTGCGCGGCTTTGCTGACATGAGTCTAGCTATATTTCGCCGGAGAATCGTATGCGGGACAATATATACCGTATATAGCCCGTGCGGTTCTCGACCGGAACAAGAAGCAAGACGTGCAGGCAAACAATCGAATCTGGAATCTCAAAGGTCTCCTCATTGGCAATGGATGGATATCACCCCAACATCAATATCCCGCTTACCTACCATACGTTTATCAGGAAGGAGTCGTCCAAGCAGGTACCCAGGAAGCAAACCTAATAGAGGCAAAGGCAGCGAAATGCATGAAGGAATTGAACGTCGAGGACACAACTGGGACAGTGCATATTCCTGATTGTGAAGATATACTCCAAGCCATTCTCGACTATACACATAAAGGCAAGCGCTGCATCAACATGTACGATATCCGACTTACAGACGACTATAGCGCATGCGGTATGAATTGGCCCCCGGATTTGAGGGATATACAGCCATACCTTCGCAGGAAAGATGTGGTCAAGGCCTTGCATATCAATGAGGAGAAACAAACCGGCTGGACTGAGTGCGCAGGTGCAGTAGGCAGCAGCTTAAAGGCGCGGAACTCTAAACCGGCGGTGGAATTGCTTCCTGGCCTTCTCGAAGAAGGTCTCCCAATCCTCCTTTTCAGCGGCCAAAAAGACCTAATCTGCAACCATGTTGGCACCGAGGACATGATCAAAAACATGAAGTGGTCCGGAGGAACCGGGTTCGAGCTTTCCCCCGGCGTCTGGGCACCACGACAAGACTGGACCTTTGAAGGCGAACCGGCAGGTATCTACCAACAAGCACGAAACTTGACCTACGTCCTATTCTACAACGCTAGCCACATGGTCCCATTTGACTACCCTCGACGGTCCCGGGATATGCTTGATAAATTCTTAGGCGTTGATATCACTCACATAGGTGGCGACCCAGCCGATTCGAGAATTGATGGCGAGAAGGGTCCCACAACCTCCGTCGGCGCTCATCCGAACAGCACGGCCGCTGCCGAACGCGAGAAGGAGAAACTCAACACTGCCGCGTGGAAGGCATATTACAAATCGGGCGAAGTGGCACTTGTCATCGTCGCCATCGCTGCCTTTGCATGGGGCATATTCATCTGGCGGTCTCGTCGCAAGCACCAGAGTAGCGGATACCGTAGCATCTACCCGATGCTGGGATTGAATAGTACGGGATCCCTGGGGCAAATTTCGCATAAACATAGTAGAAGAAATGGGGATATTGAGGCTGCGGACTTCGACGAGACGGAGCTGGATGATCAGCCTAGTCAGGCCTTTTTGTCGAGATCGAGTAGAGATGGAGACGCGTATGCTGTTGGTGAGGAGGGCAGTGATGAGGAAGATGGGGCTTCTGATGGACAGCAACCTATGTTTGACCAGTCGCGCGGAGAAGAAGGGCGAAGTTAACTTCGCACAACAGCATGGACATGCATACATATATCACCCCTAACCTTGAATGTATCCCGGAATGGAAGCGAGAGATTCTCCTGCTTGTGTCCATCATCATACACACCGAAATGAACAAGAGTGAAAAGAGAATATCTTCTTGTCTACATATCTATTCTCTCACTAGATTTCTTCGATATTTTATATATTTTACTTTCTATTGCATTACCACTGTATAATGACATGGTTTTTGCGTCTGTACATATTCAGGGTGTTCTTTGTTTTTCTTGATTTCGTTTGATTAGATACCAGGTTTCGGGAGCTAGAATTATATTTGATTACGCTTTCTTCCTGTTGTCGTTTTCCTCTTCCCCTTCCTACCCAACGTCATTCATTCCTTCATTGCTCCCCTAATTCTTCGATTGCTTTCTTGTATGAAGTGATGTGTTGTGAATATCCAACAATTCTCTGTTTGCCTTAGTACGTAACCAGACAGTCTTGTCAGCAGTTCAGGTCGCAAAGAAATTTTGAATTATTATACTTATATCTATGTTTGTCCAGTGTGGATCAGTTTGTCCAGCTGCTCAAGAAGGAAAGTTATTTCAAATGAAGACTTCTCAATATCAGTATGCCAGCATAACAGCAGATTCAAATCATCATCGTGTCAGTCACCTGCACCGAGGCATAGTTATGTAAGTTAGGTAAAAGTAAGATTCCAATTCTAAAGCCAAATAAATCATTTCGTATCAGAAGAGAAGGTGGACAGTCAAAAAATAGTCAACCCACTCAGCAGTTCATGCAAATACTTGCATCTAACAGCTCAGACGCAAACAACGGGAAACTCTCATAATCCATATCAAGTGCCGAAACCCATCACCTCTCCAACTTCCAAACATTCACACATCCATCGTCACCAGTACTAAGCAATACTTCCTCCTCACCCTCCTCGCGCCCCCGACCAGCTCGCAGTGCCCAGCATATATGGTTAACCTCATAAATGCCATGTGCAGCCTCAATTTTGGCCAAGACATTCCATTCCATCTGGAGGAGAGGCGATGACTGTTCCCGTGCCTGTGTATTATCACTGTGGTTTTCGACGTTGTCTGCTGTTGTTGTGGGAGCATCAATATCCCTATGCGTATCCGTAGTAGTTGTCGAGGTCGTCGTTGTTTTCTTAGAATCCTCAACCGATTTCTCTGCCTTCACAAACCGCTCCTGATACACCACAATTCTCCCGTCTGCACCTGTCGACGCAATCAGCCCGCTCCGCTTACTCCATGCTACGGAGCGTATGGATAAATCATGCTGGGAGGGTAATTGGGCCTGTTCAGCCCACGTCTCATCCGTGCTAGTGGGGC
Source organism: Paracoccidioides brasiliensis (assembly GCF_000150735.1). Classification (NCBI taxonomy): domain Eukaryota; kingdom Fungi; phylum Ascomycota; class Eurotiomycetes; order Onygenales; family Ajellomycetaceae; genus Paracoccidioides; species Paracoccidioides brasiliensis. The sequence continues at coordinate 3,638,614 of NW_011371359.1, forward strand.
GGATTATGCTGGGGATACCAGAGGGGCCGGTGCTAGTGTCCGTATTGGTGTCTGTACGAGGGCGGACCTGCTTTTCCCATATGCGAATCGTGCGGTCATCTGAGCAGGAAACGAGACGGGGTCCGACAAGGGTACGCTTTTCAATCCATAACCTGCGACGTTCCCCATCCATATCCGCATCTTCGTCTCCCTCAGGAGCAGCAGGAATAGTGATCTCCGCATCCCCAGATTCCCACTCAACAGACCACACCGTCCCCGTGTGTCCGCGCAAACACGCCACCTGGCCCCAATCATCGATATCCTCCCTCCACAGCCGTATCGTGTCATCATAGCTAGCGCTAGCCAGACATTCCTCGGTGGGATGCCAGGACACCCATTTCACATCACCCGCATGTTCCTGCATAACCGCGACGGTCTCAAAATTATTATCGCCGTCGTCGAGGTCTTCCCAGATCCATATCGACTTGTCGCGCGAGCAGGTTGCTAGCAGCGTGCCGGCGGGGGACCAGGAGAGCGATTTCACTTCGCTCTCATGTCCATCTAGCAGGACGGCGAAACGCCATTCTTCGTCGTCCTCTTCGTCATTTGAATCTCTATCCTTATCACCATTCATGCCAATATCAGGCCCATGTCCATTCTCATTATTGCCATACCCATCCCACCTCCTCCAAATCCCAACTGTCGCATCAAAACTACCAGTGGCCAGCACACTCTCCCCTCTAACAAGCGGTTTCCACGCGCAGCTGCGCACGCTGCGCTTGTGGCCGCCAGTTATTGTCGAGAGCAAAGTGAAGTTTTGCAATGAGTAGATGCGGACGGTCTTGTCTGCGCTGCAGGTTGCCACGAAAGGGAGGCGGGGATGTGGGGCAGTGAGCCATGTGCGTTCGAGGGAAGGGGGGGTGAGGGGAGAGAGAAGGCTAAGGGTTGCCGCGGGCTTGGATGGCATTTTTGGTACTTCTAGAAACGATGCGAGGAGAGAGGAAGGGTAGAAGTAGACAGGGGAGTAGCCCAGAGGGAGGAGGGGACGAAAAGTGCAGTGGCGCCGAGGATATCTCGATATCTGCTGCTGAAGTCGTTGGGCGTGTATTGCATCTTAAATGTGCTCAAGCAATAGAATGTGTTTGAACTGTAAGTCATATTAGAGCATGATACATGTATGATTTCCCTTAAAGGATATGAATTACTCCGGATAGGGAATGTCTAAACCCTCTGAAAGAAGAGGAGATGTAAAGATCATCCCACAAACGCCCTCCCCACCCCAATCATTGAAGGGAAAAGCTCACAGGAACTCACCTCCCTAGAAAAGAACATACATTGCAGATCCCATTGATGCAAAATCCCGGAACTACCAAAGAATAAATTGTGCTATTTTCTGGGTTGCGGCGAGAAGTTTAGAAAATCCGAGCAGAGGCCGAAGTTGAAATCTCCCGATGAGGCTAGCGCAGATTCGCCGAGATCTTCAAGTCAGATCAGATAAGATAATCTGAGTATATGATGTCACGGTGCCCAGGCTCAGCCGCCTTTACTCTAAATAAAGCAAAAAGGCACCTGTAAGGCACTTCACCTGCGGATTATGCTGTGGGCATGAATATATAAGACCAAGAAGTAAATTAAAGAAAAAGAAACGAAAGGGGATAAAAAGAAAACCATGTCTAACCAACTGCGTATGGCTTCGTATAGCAATCCATTCGATCCCATCTCCCCCTCTCTTGCTATGCCAATCCAATTCAATGCCAAAACCATAAAAACTAATGTATCCCACCACCATTCTTTATTCTGCAAGTTCCAATAGACCACCCAAAAAAAGAAAAGGAAAAAAAAAAAAAAAAAGCTAGCCATTTAAACTGCCTTGACCAAAGTTCCCTTCCTTCTCTCGTTACCATACCGACAGTAGATGGAGCAACGCAAAAATGCAAGTAGAAGGAATATACAACAGAAAAGCAAAAGACAGAAATAGCAAGACGACAAAACAAGGAAAATAATGATAAAAGAAGTGGCAAAGGAAACACAAAAGAACGCTGCTCCAGCAGCACCCCCATTCCCAGCCAACAATAACCAGTCCCATTTACTTAACCCACACATATCAATAGAGACCAAAAGCCTTTACACCTCCGTTTGCCTCTCAACCACATAACCATCACCATCCACATTCTGATTCCGATTCTCGTTCCCATTCCCGTTCCCAACTCCACCGTCACCCTCCTCACTCCACACCCCCTCATAAACCATGCCATGACACATCCAATCCACCTCCCTAACCTTCCCCAAACTCTCCACAACCTTCCCAACCTCACTCACAAACTCCGGCATCCCAGCCGTAGCCAGGCTCTGGCTCGCCGTCGCCGTCATGCGCACCCGCTCACTAGCACTCGACGCACTCAGGCGCGCGAAAACATGCGCCCGCAGTCGGGAGAGCATCAGTTTCGTTACGGGGTCGGTGAAGCAGCCTGTATTGTTGGCTCGGTTGTCTGTGGGACTGGATGGGGATGGGGATGATGAGGTGGAGGTGGAGGTGGAAGGGAGCAATGCAAATGTATCAGGTGATATCGAGACGAATTGACCTGACATCGTTGCGGCAGAGGAGGCTGTTGCGGTCGCGGTGATGGAGGCAGAAGTGGCGGGGCTGAGGACATGTTTGATCGTTGAGAACAGCTGGGTCCGTGTCGTCAAGGGCATGGCATGTGCTGATTCGAGGATTGACTGGACGCGCTCGGGTTTGATATCGCTGAAATCTAGAGCCATGATCCGCTCCGCTTCGCCTTTCCACTGGGATCGCACATCACGCTTCAGGAGGTTCTTGGCACTCAACAAAATCGAAGCGGTGGCTGCGATCTTAAAAACCCGAGATCGTAGTTCGTCGAGGCGGCTGTGGTCGAGATGTAGCGTTTCGGGAATGAGTTCAGGACGGAGCCGTCTATTGCTTAGAACTAGGTCGACGAGACCGTGTGCGTAGATCTTCGCTACGGGGGGTTTGTAATCCGGGTTTACATTTTCCGGGTCGCGCTTTTTCATTTCATCGATAATTGCTTTGCGGCTCGAACGCCAGAATGCCCTAGTCCTGTCAAGCGTAATGGTTCCATCTTGCAAATCCCGCGCAAACGCACGCTGTTCGTATCCTGGGCCCTCCCGGATGAGTTGAGGAGCAGCAACATGCAACAGGAAATTCGTGTGGTCCAAAGACAGAAGATCGATAATGTTCATTAACCTCGCAAGACGGTCAATTGCATCTCCAGAAGTGTCAGTGGCAAATGCCTTGACATCAGGATCACGATAGGGAGCACAAAGCTTGGGAAGAATATTGCTCATGAAATCGAAGAATGCGTCATACGAAAATGTGCCCGCATTACACTGGTTTTCGATATATTTTGGATCGAGAACCTCACTGATCAAAACGTGCAATGAATTTCCAGGTTTCAATGAGTGCAGCAGTCTATCCTGAATAACAGAAGCCATCGCTACTGTCCACGAAGTTCCCAATCCTTTAACCACATCCCTTCTCATCATATCGCACATATGATTCATGATTTGTCGGCGTATCTCCGTATAGGGGCCTTGGTCGATCTTATACTCACGGTTGATCAACAACTCGTGAACAAGCGCCCTATTATCTGGCAAGGCCGTCAAAGCTTTTGCAAAGCGATCTCGGGGGGTGACTTCTTCTTGGTCCAACTGGGCTAGAGCAAGTTGGTCCTTGGAAGAAAATGACTCGCAGATAGGTGACTGGGCAGACTCTGGTAGTAGCTCTGAGGATGAGGGAAGAACAACAGCGGCACGGGGGATAGCTTGTTGCGAAGATCCGCTCTTCATATTTTCCCGCTTAGCCTTCCTCAAAGCTTGTTTCACCATCACCATGGCCTTTTCAGCCCCAGCCAGTCGCTTCAAACGGGCAAGCAACAGAATCTGGTTATGGCGGATGCCCTGTTGGTAATCATCAACAGCACCACCGGCGCGATCATCCTTGACTGTCTGCCAGATAAGCTCTAGCTCTATGAATTGCGCTAGCATGATTTCTATCAAAACTGAGGAGTCATGAGTCTTCCAGGCATGGAATGCGGAAAAGAAAGTGTTGTAAGATTCCGACAAGGCTTGGAGATCAGCAGAGAGATAGGCAGGCCACACTCCAATCGCTGATAATTGAGAGATAACCTGCTCAAAAATGATCAACAAATCTACACCTTTCGCAATAAGATCTTGCTCTTGCTCTCCATTGCTGCTGAGGACTTGAGCCGGATGGGCCAAGATCAAATAGCTGCTGAGAAACGTGCGCACTGCGCCACGTTCGCCCATTGCCCCTCCTTCTGTATCCTGTAACCCACACAAGCGCAGAACCTTGGCGGCCACGGCCAAGAGCTTCTCCTCAGAGAGCAGTGCTCCAACCTCCTCAAAGCTCAAAGCACGAATCCGCTGCAACGAAAGATCCACAGCTCTAAATTCAGTGATAACAGTACGCGCATAGTGATTCCGCCACGCTCGCTGAATAATCCGCGCAGCACTCGTCCGACTCATCTGTTTGACGGTCGCCTTGGCCACCTTCTTCTCCTCAGCTGCAGCAAGACTTGTAGTCCGTGGCCGGCGGGTATTTTGCTGATAAAGCAACCGTCTCTTCTCCGCCTCCGCAAATTTCTCCGCCATCTCCAACCGTTGCCTAGCGTGCTCCGCAGCCTTCCGCTCCTTCATATCCTCCGCTTTCTTCTTTGCCCTTCGAACCTCCTCCTCACACTTGGCCGTGATTTCGGCCAAAAACCTCTCACGAGCTTGCTTGGCTGCCAGAGCCCTTTCCTCCCTCAATATATGTTTGGACTCATTTTTCGCAAGAGCAGCACGTAGGCGGACTTTTTCCGCATGCGCCGCACGGTCAGCAAGGCGTGCTTTACGAGATTCAATGATGGACACACGGCGCATGTGCTGCGCCATATGGTCACTATGGGGTCCGCCGTGGGCAGAGATATTTGAGTGATGTGAATGCAGTGAGGATACAGAACTGCGACGAGAAGAAGTGGAGGAGGCGCGCCTACGGCTGCTTGATTTTTGATAGAAGCGGGCGGCAATATTAGCTGGTAATGAGAGTGGTACGCTGGGATCATCTAACGACATGTCTACATCAGCTTCGTTTGCGGTGGTTGATGACGTCGATTGATTCGCATCAGGAAGATGGATTTCGACATCGGAATCGCGCCGGATAATCATGGTCGAAGATGGCAAACAGCGCTGTGGTAAGTAAAATATTTGGCTGGAAAAGTTCAAGTATGGGAATAGTGTCCTGGGTAGAAAGGGGGAGTGTCTCCCGTAGCTTGCACTTCGGCCGACCGTTCTTGTTACGGATATTTGGGAGTCAATGAATGAAAACGACTGTGTTTAAAGTAAGGCAGGCAGGCTGGCTGACGAATTTCGGTTCGAGGAGGGTTGTTTCAGACGGGGAGGGGGAATAACTCGTAAATAAGACGAGGATAATTCAATAAAAAGAGAAATACGATAAAATAAACCAGGTGGCAAGAGGGAGGCCAGCAGCAGGTGAGAAAGATGAGAATAGAACCGAGAGGAAGAGGAATAAGATATGGAGTCCGAATGAGAGTTTAAGGCATAGAAAGATAAGAGGCGGAACACAGAGCGGACCTCTGGAGTGAGAAGTTGGGGAAATAAGCCTTCGATGGGACGATCTGCCGTCTGGCAACAAGAAGAAGAGGAGGAGGAAGAAGAGGAAGAAGAAGAAGAAGAAGAAGAAGAAGAAGAAGAAGAAGAAGAAGAAGAACAAGAAGAAGAAGAAGAGGGCAAATCGGGAGACTAAGAAAAGAGAGAAGAGACCAATCAATGAAGCTGAGATAAAGTAGAACGTTGCAGCAAGAGGAAAGTCGGATGAGGTCACATGTCACTGGGGGAGTACGCCAGAGGGTACATGTAAGGTACCCTGATATGCTATGTATGATGCAGCGAAGAACATGTAGTTGTCAGGTAACTAGTTATCCTGGGTTCTCTCAAACCGGGAAATCAATGGTTTGGGCGGGTTTGCTTACCTCAGCAGACGTGAGAGATTAAACGTCATGAAGGTCAAATCAACGAAGCAGCGGGGGCAGCCAGTGGCTTATTGTATGGTTCATTTACAGTTTCGGAGAAGAGTCTTGCTTGAACAACTATGCTTCAGTTATCCACCTACGTCAACCAATTCCCAGAAAACAGAACCTCTTTCCAAATCCCATCTCCATGTGGTTAGCTATGCGTTACTCCAAACCTACGTAGGTAACCGTAAATAGCCCACTCCATTACAGCTTTCCCCCTCCCAAAACCTCCACCGGAACTTCCACAACCTTATCCCGCACATAATCCGCAAACCCCTTCCCCAAACAATCCAACTTGGTCGAACTACTCACCCCCCTCCCCAAAATCCCGTAAATCACAAAATGCACCGCCCGCAACCGCGGAAACTCAATCCGCTCAATGAAATACTCCTCATCGTCCTCCCCCAGCAACTCCCGCATCTTCTCCCGACTCATGAAGCTCCGGAACCAGTCCCATTGACTCGCAGACCGGACGAAGATGCCGAAGTTGATGTTAGCGCCCTTATCTCCTGAACGTGCGAGGGCAATGTCGCCTAGTCGCATGCGTGTGGTTTCGCCCAGGGTGGCTAGGTCGAGTGGAGAGGCGGTGTCGTAGTTCTTTCGCGGCTCGAGGGGCTCGTATTTGGGTGGGTTGCCGGCTGGAATTGAGGAGGCGGTTGTGATTTCTTTACCGTCGCTTGATGGGGTGGGAGAGAGGATGTTTATAGCCTCCTTGAGGGAGTTTTGAGGGTAGAGGGCTGGGTAGAAGGCAAGGTAGGGGCGCGGGATAACGGTTCTAAGATCCAGGGATAGATGGAGGCCTAGATGAACCGTTGTTAATGATGCTCTCTTGGTGGGGCATCAAGAGGGCATGGGTAAAAAACGGTCATTCCTTACCCGAAAAGTGCTGCATTGTAACTTCACTCATCGCTTTTCGGGGTGCCATTGCCGTTTCCATATCCCCGGCCTGCGCAAATACACGACAGTATGTCGTGCTCTTGAGCTGGCTTGACGGATTTACGGCCGGGGTTCCAACCCTAGATTCCGTTTGTCAACCCGAGCCTCTTGATAACTCTCACAAGGGAAAATAAATTTCTATTTAAATGCAGCTTACACTTGAAATTCCAAAAAATCGAATTTATCCAAATAACCTTGCTTTGCCAGCACGAAGCGTATTTGCTTCTCGAACAGCTCCCATTTTTTGTCAGTACCGTAACCGGTTGCATTGATGAGAAGCTGCGATTCGAAGCCGCCTCTGTAGAAAATGGCTAGCTTTGTCGTTGGGGGCGGCGGGGCACCGGTTATTCCTGAAACTCTCACCCTGCAGGAATATTATGAGCATTTTCCCCGGATCGACGGGCAGTATATAGATTTCATTGTCTACAAAAAGGGGATGTACTTACCGATCTTTCCCTGCAGCCTCAATCGAGATGTTCTGAGTGTACGCCTTGACATCACCTAGAAACACAATGCCGTCAGCTAAGCCACCCACCGTACACAAAACAAAAAAAGGGGGGGGAGGGGACAATTGGAGAAACCCACTGTTAAGATACACATCCCCCTGCAACTCATACAAAAACTGGCACTTCACCACATCAACATTCACAATCCCCTTCGTCCCCTCATGCTTCGTAACTACACAGCTCCCATCGGCCTCCACCTCGACAATCCCAAACGGCAGGTCAATAAACAAATCCGTCTCGAACTCCGTGAAACCAGAGAAATTCGACCCGGTCACGTATGCCGAGCACTCGATGAGGTGGCCTGCAATTAGGGCGCCTGCCAGCGCGTCATAATCCGTCTCTTTCCATCCGTGCCAGTACCACGACGCCCCGATCACGGGGGAGGCATCAGCTACCCGGCCGCAGATGATGATGTCTGCGCCCACTTCTAGGCCCTTGACAATAGCTCGGGCGCCAAGATAGGTATTTGCAGACACGACGGGTTTACCCTTGGTGTCTTTGAGGTCGTCGGTATGCTCCTGCATGCGGACTTGGGAGTTGTTGGAGTCAAGGTGGGCGGGCAGAGTGCCTGATTTTGACAAGTTGTCTCGGACCTCGTTTAGGAGGTTGTCGCCAGAGACGTAGGCAACTTTAAGGTCGTATCCGCGGATGTTTACCTTGTTGTTGACACGGACGAAACCATCTCAGTATTTTCCTTTGGAGAAGCAGAGACCCAATTTCCTATCTCAACACAGAGTAGAAAGACGAGTTGCCTACCAATTTTTGCACTTCAATAGCCAACCCCTTGGGATTCAAAGCGCCGCCGTTGATAATGACCTTGATCCGTTTTTCCCAGATGACATCTATAGATTGCTGGATCCCATCCCATGCAAACGGATCATATCCGGCATGGTGACCAGCAGCCATCGCCTCCGCATGTTCCGCAAGATTCATTTCTGCATACCATCATGATAAGTATGGAAAAAGAAACCTTCCCGCCGAAATGCGGAACCAAGCCTCGACAACAGTCTACAGGTTTACAGCCTCGAGTGACGAACCTGCTAAATAGTCTCCAGTAATAAAATCCACATCTCCAAGCGTTGCTTGCCGGAGCATCTGATATCCAGGATCGCCTAATATTTACATATCAGCATGAGCTCGAACGCATTCCCTGAATAGGTAAAGAAGAGAAATGTAAATGTAAAAGAGCAAAACCAACCTCTGGCTCCCGAACAATTAGCAACTCGCACGGGGCGCTGACCCCTATTGGCCCATCTTGTGGAAGCCGTATTGTTCGTCATATTTTATTTTATATGTAATTCTCCTATCTGTTGATTCATCAAATGCCAGAAATTCCGCGGGCTCAAGGCGAAACGATCGAACAGCTTAGCGAAAATAGAGAAATACCAGGGCAAAAAGCATATATCACTAAATCCATCCTCTCTGCCTGGGAAGGCGGGGCATATTTTTCTCTTTTTATGTCTTTTCATTTATATCTGGGCTTTTCCTAAGGAGCAATGACGATAACCTTGCCTCGGTTTCATTTGTCCGGAATGCCAGTTTTGTTGCTCTTTTCGAGGGGCCTTGGAGCAGTTTGAACCATCCAAGGCCTAAAAGCCAGCCGACTGATCCCCTCGGCTATAGATATCATAGTGGGGAGTTGTTGTATGTGAGGAGCAAGAATCTAGGGACATCTGAATTGTGATTGATTGAAGAGGCTCCGCTTTCTTCACGTCATTGCTCGCTTTGGGATCTTGAGGATTAGTTAGGGCTGATCGCGCTGTGTTGTGTGATAATGTGATTCGACTCCCAGTGCCTCTGCTATTAACTAGCTAACTTATAAATTCCACAGATTATTATAATTGAATAATTAAAATATGTATCTGTTAGCTATATGAAAATCTATACTTCATTCAAAAACCGAGACGATAACTACTGAAATTATGAAAAATACTAAAAGGAACTTGTAATTAATTTAAAAAATTTTAAATATTATTTTAACTTTTTTAATAATATTTATTGATATAATTATATGAATTAAATTCAATTTAATATTAAAATCTACTTTATATTTTATAAAACTTAATAAATAGCACAAATAAATAAATAATTTATATAGTTACTAGTAAATATTATAAAGTTAAATTTTTATTATTATCATATTTAAAGAGTATTCTCACTATCAAATAAGTAGAAGAATCACTTGATATGAAGAGAGAGATGTTGATAAAATACAAAGACAAGAAAATAAGTAAGTGTTGAGTGAATAAAGATTAACAATGATGCTCTCTTATTATATCCTAACGCTATGAGAAAGTGGGAAAATGATGAGATGCACATACATGATGTAGATCATCATTATATATTAGAGATTAGCTACCGATTGTTAATAAAATGAGGCTATTTACTTAATGTGATTCTTGATTTGTATCATTCTGCTGTTTTTGTTACTTCAACGTGATGCACTCACCAGGGGTAGTTATGTGATAAGTAACAAGAGTAGTTACTTGATCTAGAGTGCGGGCATTGTTCCCATTCTTAAAAGAGTCAAATTGGATTTTTTGAAACGGGCGCAGGATCGTTCTTATAGTAGAAGATAGAAGACTCTTCCATCGAGTTCGACTGTTGTGGATGTGGATGTTGGATGTGGCTGTGGCTGTGGTTGTGGTCCTGTTGAGAAACCCAGAGTTCTGGTAAGTTAAATAGGGTTATGGGGATCTCTTGGGGGGCTGAACAACAAACACTCTTTAAAAATAGATCATAGCCATATTGGGCACCACCTGCATAACTATAACCATCATCCTCTGGCCAGGTACATTGTTTCACATTTTCATCTCTATCTTATAATCTTGCAGCATCTCCATCGTGAGCTGATTTGCGTGCATTATCAGTCCGTTTCTCACCAACAGACCCTCAAGTTCTTGGTTTCGGGTGGAAAATACTAGCCAATCCTTGCCCATAAGCCATACACATCGGGGGCTGAAGGAACAAACAAACAGCGCCCGCTGAGAGAAACAAATATAACTAGTTTTTTTATCCATGGATTAGAAATACATACCTTGTCCTTCCTATCTTCCCCTCCTCTCCCATCCTCATTCCTTCATTTCTCAGCATATATATATAACACCATCCTCACACCCGTCGGCTCTCTCCAAAACAAAACCACCTGCGCGTACTCAGCAACTCTTAAAGCAAAGGACAAAACCAAAAGGAAGCAAACAAGGAAGAGAAGGAAGAGAACAATGGCTTCCGTCGAACATCAATACAAATTCAACATCTCCATGAGCTGCGGCGGCTGCTCCGGCGCCGTCGAGCGCGTCCTCAAGAAACTCGACGGTATGTTTCAACCTTTCAACCCTGCTTAGAACTTCTGTGCACCCTTCACAACCACCTGCCTGTCCATCGCTGCGCGGGTTAAGTTTTACTACGTTTTCAGAACAAAGAAGGGCCCCCACCTCCCTCCCGCGGCACATACAATTTCACCAAGCATGTCTACAAGATTAAAACAAAGCCACGCACACACACACACACACACACACACACACACACACACACACACACACATGTATATAACTATATGTATAAAACTCCATGAAACTAATTTCCAAAAACACAAAAAAACAGGAGTAAAATCCTACACCGTCAACTTGGAATCGCAAACAGCCACCGTCGTCGCGGACCCTTCGCTCGAATACGACACTGTGCTAAGCACCATCAAGAAGACTGGCAAGACTGTGAATAGCGGCGAGGCGGATGGCGAGCCGAAGGATGTTTGAAAAGTGGAGCTGCAGCGTCTGAGGCGCTGAGTTGGGCTCCAGAGGACTTCTATGTTCTTCTTCCCTACGAAGGCTTGTATTGGGTGTAGGTTGGGATGGAATGGAAATGGAATGAAACGAAGGGCCGGAAGGAGGTGCATGGCTGACTGGCAGCTATTTTTTACGGCCACTGATATCTACTATATTTAACGGTTGATTCATTGGGATTCGATGGATTTGATGGATAAACGGATACCATTTCAAGGGCAATATGATGATTCAATGCTAATGCTATGATGATTATTTATATGTGCTGTATTTCAGTATGCATGGACTGACCTGACCTGATTTCTGCTTCTTTTAAGTCTTGTTTTCCTATTTCGGCTTTGAACATTTTGCTCGTATTCATACTCCGTTATCATTTTGATCTTCATCTCGAGGATAACTAAGCTGTACGCAACATACAAGACAACATCACAGTAGACTGTTTGCTTTAAAGAATGCAGGAAGATATATAAAATCTAAATTTCGATCTATTGGCATCAAGAGCAAAGGAAAAAGGGATAAGAGAAAAGTATTCACAGACATTCATACACCAACTAATATCTAACCAGTTCCCAGTAAATTGGGTATCATATACTATACAGTATTGCCAAGAGAGGTAAAAGGAAAAAAAAAAAACACCTGACACCCGTCTGGACTCAAAACTCCTTCAGACCTAACAATGATTTCCATCCATCGTCCCACAACCGTCTACCCATCTACTATTCGTATCCAGACCAGGCACACAAGACCCAAAGCTCCATCCGTATGATCCATGTGTTGAATGATGAAAATAAAACAAGTAAGCCAGTAGAGTAGAGCAACCCATGCCGGCGCCACTGAAGAAAAAAGCATTGATTAATCACCCGGAACAATGCTAGGTCGTTCCGGTGGAATTCGTTCGTAGTATATCGGCCGTCCTTCAGGTCTTCTCCGTATGCTAGCCCCTCGAATTACCGTGTGGTATTGGATCTCATCGTTGCGATACCTATTCACATTCCAGTGTTTAGATGAGTCTAAAGTTAATGTCCTAAAGTAAAATAAAAAAGAAAAATAAAGGAAGCAATCGAGATTAATCAATCGTACCTAAAGATTCTCTATAGAGAGAAAATCGAAGGTGCTTGGCGTGTTGTCTTGAATGCATACCGTTCATCATCAATAGGTACCCGGACATTCCGAGGAGGGTGGTGGAAGGCTGCAGAGGAAGATTCGGGAAGGTTCAAGGTTGGGCGGTCACTTCGTGTTGGTGAGTCTGGGCCAATATAAAAAGTACTACGAGGCCCCGAGAGAGGGGCCTGAGAGGGAAATGTTTGATGAGGTGAATAAGGGCGATCCGCTTGAGTCTCAGCTCGGACTCGGTCGTATGCCTTGAATGCACCCAGCTTTGCACGAGCAGATAAATATCTGTTGTGGCGAGGGCTGACAGGGTCCTTTATCCTTCTTTGTGGTTCTTGTTGTCTGGAAGATTCATTTACATCTTGCAAATTAACACGACGCACAAAGTCGTGAGACTTATTATTATTAGACACTCGACCATTTTCATCAGGGGGAAATTTTCGCCTAACAGGCGGCAACTCTTGTAGAACAACATATGGACGTCTAGAGTCGTTGACAACTAAGCTTGGGCCTCTTGGGTCCACAAAGTCTTCATGGTCAGCAAGATGAGGTTGACGACGATCGAAATTGGAAAGACGGTCAGGTCTGACGAGTCGATCGTTAGACCTGACCATATAGCCGGATTCAGTAGATTTAGACATAAAGTGAGGATATTCTAAAAGTTTTTGACTGGAAGTTCCGTGACGGTGTTCATGGAGAGGTGGAACTCCATAGCGACGTCCATGTTCGGGACGATCAGAAAGAACACTAGGAAAATGCGCACTGTGGGGAATATTATCAAAAAGCCTTTTAGTACCAATTGATATTCGCTCAGGATGGCGGGCTGGGCCTTCAGGACGTTCATCAGAGGGGAAAAACTGCTGCTCAGCGTAAGAACATGAAACTTCCAAAGGACCTTGGTTACGATAATTTGAGAGATTGTATTGCCCCTGTTGCAAGGATAAATGGTTCCCATCTCGGCTTCTTACCATGGGAGATACATCACGAATAGTATTACGTTCTACTCGCTGTCTCTTTTGAGGAAAGATGGGTCTGTTTTCGTTAATATTAATTATGTTCATCCTGCCTGAAACCTCCTCAATGTGAGGTTTGGTTGGCTTCATGTGGTAATGTTGAAATTCATCTGGGACCCGTCGTCGAAGATCCGGGTGATCCACTGCTTGATTTTTGCACTGGCTAGGTGGCTCTGGTCCCTCAATTGACGGCAGAACACGGTCACGGTGTTCTTGGTACTCACTTATATCCGCTCTACGGTGGGAAGGAGAATGCAAACCACCAATAGGCATGCGGTACATTCTTTCCTCGGGACGCGCTGGTGGTCCATTGGAAGAGATGAAGACAGGCGACAAATCAGGTGATTGTGGTACTATCCTCTCACACTCAGGGAATGTGATGTTGTCAGCTCTCTCAAATATAGCGCCGTCAGCCAACTGAATACGATCAGGTGGCACAGGTCGAGTTTTCTAATTCATGACAAAATGATTCTAGTCAGTACAACTTGCAACCTAGCAAGCAAAGTGCAGCACATACATCATGCCTTGGGGGTGCTGTTATTTTCCGGGGTGGACTTACATGGGCTTCGAGCAGAAGCGGCCGGTTACCCAGAGACGGACGATCGAAGGTGTTGAGCGGGCGGTGGAAACGTGCCTCATTATTTGGGTCAAACGGTCGCATCAAATATGGTACGCCAGCAGTCGACTCATGGGCTACAGGTCTTGGGTGGTCGATGTTTATTCTGCTTGTTTCTATTAACGGATCATGGGTGGCTGGAGGAAGAGAGTAGCGTTGAGCTACACGTTCGTCGGCCCTAGCCATGTTAGGTAGATGTCCACCATCTCTGTACCTGTCGCGGGCTCGATCCCATGCTTGGTATCGACTAAAGCCTCTACGGTCAGGCCTTTTCTTGTTTGTAGTTTTCTTCTTTCGGTGAGGCTGAGGTATGAATCTAAATCCAGTTGGGGCCTCATCCTCAGAAAAGTCCTGGGCAGCTTCACGCTCAGCAGCAGGAATATTTCCAAAATTCACAGGTCTAGTTTGAATCTCCCCGGCCAGGGCATTACTCGACACGACCTCCACACTTGAGTTGCGGTCATCTCTGGCGAAACCCTCCTCAGTGAGGTCACTCTCATCATCATCATCCTCATCATCAGAGATAACTATAACTTCGCGGAAGACATCTTCCAAAACAGTCTTTCCATTTTCGTCATCTCCTCGCCATTGAACAAGCTTTGCAAGGCACGGCTCTTCAACGGCTGCTCTGGCATCTTGGAAGGAAGTTACCTTGAGTAGTCGATCATAGTCAGTATAGAGATGGCGAATATGAGCTACAACGGCCAATTGTACACGGCGGGCGAGCGGAAGTTCAACAGCAGTCCCAACTTTTCGTTTACCCTAATGGAATGTCAGCGACGAACGCCAAGTCAGGAAGGAACAATACCTTCTGGAAAGCCGTTTTAATAATTCGATTTAAATCCTTCGTCGGGATATTAGGGAATAGATCCTTTATCGCATCCCTTGCCTCCACGTTTATTGTATTCTGGGACACCTCCGAATCGGCTCGTCTTTCTTGTCCACGAATGCCTGCGGGGTTTTGGGTCGAGGCATGATATGGGACAACTTTTCCTGTCGACGACAGAAATAAACCTCTTTCCATACAAATTGTAGCTACAACAACACTAGGGAAATGATAGCCAATCCTATGGACCTGTTGCGAAAGGTCGTGCATCCGTTGGTGAGGGGTTGTCTAGTTCGACGTTAGCTGAGAGACGACACCCTAGGGAAAAGAGAGCGAAATCGCAACTGACCGAAACTGCAAAAACTTGGAGCCCATCCTTGCGACATATTTCCTTGCAAGCATTAGTAAACTGAGGGTTCCCAGCTGGAATAAAAGTGTAGCCTGGAGGAGCCTTGGCTTCGAAGGAGATCTGTGTCTCTTGGTGTTAGACTGGTGAGTTGGTAAATCGGAGACCTTGCTAAGTGAGTCACATACGACACTGCGAAGTTTCTTCTTCTCCTGGGTAATACTCTCCATAATAATCTTATGTTTCCGGATCCTGGGTTTTGATAACCGGCTACGAGCCCGTACGGCATGTGCCGACGTGGCTCGAGCGACGACCCGGGTCATCCTAAGCGAAAATGGGGTAGAATATTCACACGGTGTGGTTAATAATTCTTAAACTAACACATACTCTTCACAAAACAGAAATAGGTCACAGCTGGGGTGCTGATAGTAGAGAGGGATGATTATAGATTCACGGAGTGATGATATTGACAGAAACAGAAACGTAGTGTGTACTTGAAACCGTACACATGAATATGAACGGACGCTGAGAATCAACAAATACAGATATGAATTCCCAGCATAATTATAGATACGCAAGGGTTCTATCTTCTGAGCTGTACAGAAGCCGTCGTTGAAAGAAAACGATGGCTGATGAAGTGGTGTTGTTGAGATGAGAAGAAAGGCTGAAGGTGGGGAGATATGAAAGAAAGCCTGTTGGTTGGAGTGAGGCGGCTTATTTTAAGGTGCAAAGGGTTTTGAAATTCGGCCGGAAAAACCTTCGGAGTGGTTTATGCAGACCAAGTCACCCCGCATTAAAACTACACAACTACACTACAGAGTCATATTACCCCACACATCTCTTGAGAGTGAGTGATTTCATCATATTTCTCGGGCTTACCTACCCCTAACCCTGGTGCTGAGGGTGGTGAGGTTGAATAGAGATGTAGGAGTAGTTAACACACAGTCGACTGTTTATTTTAGATGGTGACCAGAGTTGATCATGGTCTTGAGAGAGTGATTCTACATACCACGTCAGCTGTAACGTAGTTAAAAAGTTTCATCCCATGTACAGCCTTGCCTGTTAGTTTTAGAGCGCCCCAAGTTCTGGCCCAAGTTATGCTCTGAGTGTGCCCGTTGCGTGTCCAAGTGCAAGCTCAAGAGCAGCCCAAAAGATTGGGCTGCTGCAAGGTCCTGTGACTCTGCGCACTGTCAGAACTGAGTAATATCTTGGCATTCTTGTCTTCTTTGTCCCCTCGCAGGAACCGAGAAACTATTTCCTGAAAGCAACCTGGGATTGTGCTGTCCCTGCACAGTACATTTTTAAGTCCCACAGGGCTGACAACTATAATAATTTCGAAAAAGGGAAAGCTGCCAGTAAATAGCTTCAGCTAGCTGCGGTTTTTCCTTTATCGTTGAGGCTCAATTCCGTCCGTCGTCGATGTTTGATTCAACTTGACTCGGTTATCTTGGAGAATGACCCTGAAAGATATTGTCTAAAATCCAGACAATTGCGACTGACGCTCTCATGTCTCCTAAGGTCTGTATTATTTTGCTATTATTGCTCTATTGGCTTTTCGTGCTTTTCGTCCTGTTCGAAATTGACTCATGCTCATTTTCCGCCTAAGATGACCCTTACCGTAGCTGCTCTCGAGGCCCAGTCCCGTAGTCGTGCCATCGTCCATGCATACCGCCATCTGTATAGAACAGGCTTGCAGTCTATACGATACGCAAAGCCGGGCCGCTACGTCCTCCGCCTGAACCTCCGGAAGTCGTTTAGACGAGGCTCGCCTGATGAATTTGACCCGCAAAGGATTGTGAACACTCTCAACTTTCTTCGACTTGCATCCGAGTCTACCAGCACCGAACACAAAATTGTTAAAAATCTGCTGCATGTCAGATTCTGGCAGCAGCCTCAGTTTGTTGGTCAGAGAGATACCAAGCTGTAAGATTCATTCTGGGGCACACAATACGGGTCTGTTTTTTTATATCCTCTGTCCATATCTAATAACGATTCCTAGTTTTGATGTTGCAACCGGAACCCGTTCCCAGATGATATCTACGGCCTACAGACCATTTGAGATGACCTTGAAGATGCTGAATGAAAGCCTGGGTCTATGTCTTAAATGAGAACATCCCTCCTAGACATCTATCAATAACAGCTGAGCTGCAGAACGAATTGCGTCTCCAGTCCTAGACGACACAGATTATATATCTCAATCCGGAAAGCCTGCTAATATTAGAATCTATTTATGCTTCATGAACAGGGCAGCCTCAAAAAGCAGCACAGAACATCTTTGTCTGTATTGCACATAGACCTGTATCACTACTCTGCTAGGTCACAACGCCACGCAACATATAATAAATACATATTTACACATAAATATCTCAGCTATCTATACCAATCTAGGCTTGTTTCTAATAACCATGAAAAAGCATGTTTTGTAAACCGCCCTTCGTTCGTTATATTTTCCAGCCCGGATACTTCCAGTTGTAGTTATTAGGTGCTTAAATGGATCACTAAGCAGCCGCTGCGTCATCGAACAAGTCCAACGTTCACATGCCACTTCGGGGCGACAAACTTAACCTTCCCAACTACGACGACCAACAGACTGTCCACCGCTGGAGCTGAAATGTGAGGAATTGGAGATATACTTATATATATATATATGTATATGGATGGATGGATGGGATGTGTGTATATATATAAATGAAAACCCCTGTATCTGCGCTCTCTTGTCCTCCTGCCTAATGAGCAGCTATATTTCTTCCTTCCTCCCCGAACCGGTGCTACGGCGAGTCCGCCAACAGCAAGAGTCGTCATATCCCCCACATGCTGCTGGTCTTGAAATCCTGTTTCCTGAGTCAGAAAATGCCGAATCTCTATCTCCAGCAGATGGCGCTGGCGTGACCAATACTCATCGCACCGTTGAAGAGAGCGGAATACCGCTTGACCGTGCGGCTTCGAGTGCGGCCCCGGAGGAAAGATCATATTCCCCTCGCTCTCATGATGAGGACGTGAACACCTCTGACCATTCCGAAATCAATGTTAGAGATTCATTGCGCCCATCTCCCCTTTCTCTGATGGAATCAGCGCTCGGGAGTACCGGCAGTGAAGTTGGGTCTCCGTTGGATCGAGTTGACGCAGGGTGTCAGACTCCAAGATCAACACCTACACCCACGATTGCCTCATCTAGCGCAGTTGACTGTCATCCTAGGGCGGGAGGAGGACCACAAGCTAGAGGCTCCAATGAAAGAGAAAGCGGCCAAAGCGATGGCCCATACGCTGGATTAGATATCATTTTGGCGGGGAAATATAGAACAACGCTACCGGAGGATGATGGCATGAGCTCGTTAAGGGAAAAGATACACAATATACGGGACGCAGCAGTTTCTAACGCGGAAAAAGCCAGATTGATCCATGGACTTATGACGGAAAATTACAATTCATCGCTGAATAATAGACATGGTCAGTCCTTCCAGCCACATTCACCCTCTAGTTCCCACGGTCAAGAACGCCCATGGACGCCTCTGTCACGCAGCAAACGTTCTTCCGGTCGCTTCCACCTGACTCCCACATTGACCGTGTCTGCCTCTTCAAACGCGTTTCCCTATTATCTCACCGATGAGGATCTGCAACCTAGTTTCGCTACGCGACATGACTCGTCAGAATTTTCTGGTGAGAATACGCCTTCGTTCTCGAAGGAGCCCCCAAATGACGACGCAGTGGAAGAGGAAATTTTTCAATTAGGCTGTCGACATTATAAGAGGAGGGTAAAGCTCCAATGCTACGCATGCAAGAGATGGTATACTTGCAGATTTTGCCATGACCAAGAGGAAGATCACACTCTAAATCGAAGAGCGACTCAGAACATGCTTTGCATGGTTTGCAGCACCCCCCAGCCGGCTGGGCAATGGTGCAAATCGTGCGGTGTTCAAGCTGCTAGCTATTACTGCTCAGTCTGTAAGCTCTGGGATAACGACACCGAGAAGAGCATATACCACTGCAACGACTGTGGGATATGCCGTATCGGTCAAGGAATTGGAAAGGACTATTATCACTGCAAGGTATATCTCCTGGCCCTGTACGGGGGGTTTGATTTTTACTGACGTCCAACTAGACCTGCTCTGTATGCATTCCCGTATCTATACAGCAAACCCACAGATGCATCGAACGATCCACGAAGTGCGACTGTCCGATATGTGGTGATTATATGTTTACGTCTCCCGAGGCAGTCATATTCATGAAATGCGGACATAGCATCCATCAAAAGTGCTTTTCTCAATACTCCAAAACATCATATCGCTGTCCTATTTGCAGTAAAACTATTGCAAATATGGAGGCCCACTTCAGAAACCTCGACCGCACAATTTCAGACCAGCCAATGCCCCCGGATTTCAGAGATACAAGAGCTCTAATATCTTGTAACGACTGTTCCGCGAAGTCCGCGGTTCAATACCATTGGTTGGGGTTAAAATGTGAAATGTAAGAAGATTCTCATTTGTGATAACTGAATATTTTTTGCTGATTGGAATTATCGCAGATGCTACTCTTACAACACTACGCAAATACGTCTCCTCACTGGTTCTGATAGTGGCAATGGCAACACTAGTCGTGAATATGAAGGCCGGGAAGCATCTCGAAACCTGACCATACCAATCCGCATGGCCAGATTACCACAAAGCCCTGAGGAAAATCACACAATAACGGAAGGCACAATACCGCCGGCTTTCTCAAGATCAGTTCCGGCAAGTGATACGACTCTCGGACCCACCCAACCCACGGAACAGGCTCCAAGCTACCGACGATCCTTCTCTACTATGCCCCTTAGAACCGTGCCCGCAATGATAGGGAATTATTTCGGCCTTTATCGAGGAAGTGTGTCTGTTTGGTCACCTAAGGACTCTGGGGACTCCGGCGACAACAACAAGCACGCAAATAACGACAATGATGATATCGACTTTTGGGGCAGCAAGTCTTCCAGGCCTACGTTTGGAATATTTAGTGGTGGTAAGGACGATGACGATGTGGTGGTGCTCGAAGACGAGAGCGAGACTGCTACTGATGGCTCCGAAGAAGATACCGATGATGATGAACGGCAAGAAGACACGGAAGATGAGGAAGACGATGATGTTGATGAGATTGACATATTTGGTCACAGATGAATGGGCTGGTGTGTGTATCACCAATAACCTCACTGGAAGAATTGTTTTTACATGATTTGTACACATCGAAAATGAGCCCGACGGCCTGTGTGGTTCTTCGCTTGAGAACGCAAACAACTTACGAACGATAAGGATGAAACGATGGAGCATTTATATACGCGAGGGTGGAAACACAGCTCGACAACAGTCGTCAGTGACGAATGGACAGCCTCTCTATGAGAGACAAACTCTGCCTACCTTTTTACCATATCTACATTCGTCCACTGGTCATTACCCCCAAGCCAGTTTTTTCTTTTCTTTTTCTCCCACATGCAACACAACTTCGCAGAAATTTACGCTATCCCCTCCGGCTGAGGTCCATGGGAAAACGCCATGATTTTAACCCCTCTCTTCTTCCCACCCACCGGCGGGTTGTTAAGCGAACTTTACACAGTAAACTTCGATATGCGAAGAATGGATCTCTTTTGATTCACATACCCACATAATCTGCGTGCGATCCGTGTACGGGTGCGCGGGGATAATGAAGGAGGTATACATGTTAGAAAGGAGTCAGTAGAGTGGATAGGGACTCGCTGATATGATGGGATGGGAACGTAAATAGCTCGAAACAAACCCGCTGAGGAGGTAGGGAAACGCGGATATCCTGGCGCATTTTCATGTTGATATTTTACTTAGCTTGGGCTGCATTGGGTGCACATAGGTTGACTTGCGTGGATTTTCCTTGCCTTTTTTTTTTTTTTTTTTTTTCTTTTGCGTTCTTAGTGGTTGTTGTACGGCATTATGGGATTTTCTTAATTGTCTCAGTTCAGATAGGTAGTGTGCAGTTGAGATCGTTTATTTGTATCAAATTGATGTGGATATAGGTATATAGACGAAGTGGGGAATGTCTTGAAACAAATCCACTTACGTTGAGAATGTGAAGAGTTTATAAGCATAAAAGTTTTAACGTAGTTAACTAATCTATCACCGAGCAGATAAGTTAGGTTAACATGACCGAGCGAGCGGATAGCTTCCCACCCCAAACCCAGTCAAATTGAGGAATTAAGCAACCACCAAAATAGAATTTCTCATATAATTTACATAGATCTATTCCTTAGGTCTGTTGGCAGCTTCTAGCAGTGTGATCAACTACATTACACTTGCTGCAGCGTGGCGGAGCTCGCTTTCTAGATGGCTGGTTCAAATTCTCTGCCTTCTTATGTACAGCTTGATCAATTGCTTGAGCTCTAGCTATTCCTTCCTCAGCTGTTAAGGCTCCATTCTGAGCTATATAAATGTATGTATGAGCTTGCTTCTTCTTGCGCTTTTTCTTCTCAACTGTAGCTCACAGCTCCTTGTTTTCCTTTGTTAAGATAGCAGCATTGTGCATGGCCAGCTGGCATCTCTTAGCCAGTTGACTTGACTTCCTCCATAGCAGTCACCCATTCTCAATTTCCTGGCTGTAAACGCACTGGCTTGCCGTGTTTCTCAGACTCAGTCACCACCTTGGGTCTTGATATTAACCCCCATTGGAAAGCCAGTCTCATCAAAGTTTGTAGATATCCTCATCCACAATGCCATATGTCTCTATCGTATTCTTCACCCGTTGAAACCACTCTCGTACGATCTTAGGATCTTCACATAAAGCTCACTCGTAGTTGTATTTTGCGTGAGAATCTAGTCTTTAGTTTCTTATGACGTGTAATGAATCTCTGAACCCATTTTTCTCCCACGGTAGATTCAACTCGGGTAGAGAGTAGTAAATCCACCATATTTCGTACGTTTTCAATTCGAGGAGGCTGACCTCTCTCATCCATGGATATTATCCATTGGACTAGAGATTCTTCCTCTACGTAATTCAGCTTTCTGTAAGAAAGTTAAGCATTTGAACGTGTTTTGACTCCCTGATTCGACTGCGTAAGCTCGAGGGTGGAACATCGAACGTTTTGGCAGCAGTCGTAATATATGAAAATTGACCCGTTTTATAGGCCTCAATGGCTAAGACAAGCCTTCCTTACTGATTAGAAACTTGATCTTTTGATTTGGTGGGCATATTTAATGATTTGGTGAATACAATGGATTTGGATAAGGTGGGATTTACAGGAAGTTGATCCATTCATTACGTTAGTTGAAAAGCGCGTAGATGAACGTGCCTCGGCGTTCGTTGTTTCTATACACCAAATTAAAAAGATATGGTTTGCAGATCCAAAAGAGAAACGAAAACGAAAAGTAGATATTGGATGTCTAAGTAATCCCTTATCTCTCCTAAATTATAATAATACAACCATAGAACCATATAATTTGACCTTGAC
>NW_011371359.1:3661352-3668841 GCF_000150735.1 Paracoccidioides brasiliensis
CCCACTCCCCAACAACGACCCAGACTCCTGACTCTGCCCCACCCTCTGGCTCTGTCTCCCCGACATCCTCACAACAGGCACCTGCGACCCGGAAACTAGAGACGAAGCCGCGTACGAATCAGCATTGACACCCAGACTCGGTTGCGATTGCGACTGTTGTTTTTGCAGCCTGTGCCTCTCGCGCCTCTTGCGCCCGCCGACTGGCGCTTTGACTTTCGGTTTCGATTTCTTCTTCACGGAGGCGGTGGACGGCTGCTCGCCAGTTGTAGGTTGAGGGGTCTGTGCCGAGTTTCCAGTGCGAGAGGGTGGAGGTTATGCGGCGGGGGAGGGTGGGGGGTTGTTGGAGTTTTAGGGCTGTGTAGAGGCGTAAGGTTGAGTAAGGGGTTTGTGGTTGTGCAGAGGTGCCTGGGGTTGGGGTTGTGTCGGTGGTGGTGGTGGTGGTGGCTGTGGTAGCGGCCTGGGAGGATGTGGGCAAGACACTATCTGTGTCTAATCCGGTCTGCCCAGTAGAGGAAGTGACGGTTAAGGTGGGATTTTTCGACTGGGGTAAGGGTTCGATTGATGCTGGTGCTGATGAAGGGAGATAAGAATGGAGGTCTTCAGACTCGGAGATGTGATGGGAAACTGGTAGTTCAACATCTGGTCGTCTGGTGATAATGATTCTTGACAAGATCAATTGCATGACGATGTTACGTATCATTTTCTCTTTGGCCATTCGAATCTTATTTGGGACGTCCCCGGGGAGTGGGAAAAGCCAGTCATGGACCAGAGAATCATATAGCTTAGTGACGCTGGCCGGGGTTTCATGAGCGGAATTGGAGTCAGACACCGAAACGCAGGCGGATGAGGAATATGGCATCGGGACACTGGTGATTTGGTATCCCGGCAAGAGGGTTTGCGCTGAATCTGAAAAGGTTCTCAAAATCTGATCGAAAACGTTCGTGTTACGTTCAATGTCATCCAGTGAAGGAGGAGATGGAAGAATTTCAAGCCTAGAATTTTTTTCACGATTAAAAAGATGACAGCAAAAAGGAAAGGAAGGCTGATACACTAACAGTGTTCTGGAGTTTGGCGATGATTCTGAATCCCTCACTGCCCAATCTCCCATATGGTCACTCAGATTTTCCAACCAGCTATCAAAAGATTTGCCTTTCTTCTCAGTTCTGTTCGATGCCAACCCTCCACGGCTCCCTTTCAGACAAGTAACAGTCGCAGAAGCCAACTCGTACAACCCAGTCCAATTCTCGGAGTAAGGGAAGGCACGTAAAGGTTGGTCCGGCAGAATTTTATTTTTTTCATCCCAATTTTTCCTCTGGAAGGACGGTAGCAGTACCAGTTCGTTCAAATCATCCACTATAAAATCATCATCGTCAACCCATTTTTCGCTTCTCACCGATTTCCGCCGTTGAGGAGTGAAACTATATGGTTCATAGGCGCCTTCCTCACTATCAATCCTTGCGACGTATAAGGACTCAATGACCTCCATATTGGCGCGCTGGGCAATGAATTTGACGAGCTTGAGGGTTTTGTTGTCATTAATAGGATCCATGATATTAGAGTCTGTGACTTGTTGAAATATCATAGACAAAAAATAAGAACTATCTGACAGCTGTTTAGGGATTTTTCCATCACCACTGCTGCTAGTGGGCAATGGAAGAAGAAATGGGTCTGCGACCGATACTGGAATTGATGGATCATCTGGCGAGAAAGAGAAGCGAAATACCTGTGCCATGGAGTTGAGTCGCGAGGTTAGAACGAGGGAAAAATCTACATCGATATTAGCAAACTACTGACTTCGACAGGTAATTCAAATGCTGTGGGGTCAAGATTACCGTTATGTACGAGTAAGGGTACCAATCGAAGACTAGTATCTTCCGGATCTCGAAAATGGCGCCAAGAGAGAAGGACGGAAATCTCCTGGTTTTCTTTCTCACAGCCAGATGATGAAAAGCCTTCACTATTAACATGCAGCCAAATTACTTGCGTGGTTGTGAGAACGAATATACTAGCGAGGTTTGACTGGCTTCTTCTAATGTCTAAGATCCACTCGGACTCGCGCTCTATGCCAACGTCAACAGGATAGCGTTGTACAGGATCAGTATCTGTTCGAAACAAGGCTATAGTCCGTCTGTCGCAAACAAGCAACTTATGAACATCTCCCACCCAAGAAACAGCAGCCCATCCATCATAATGGTCTCTTTGGGCAAGCTCATCTTTCTGCGACGTGCCCTCCAGGCCCAAGCTGCCGGACGGGCCACGATCAGCGCGCCAAATCGTACTTTGGCGTGGCTTCCCAATATCCCAGACACTCCAATTTCCCTGACGATCGACAATTGCAATCTGTTGTGGGTACCATGGATTAAACGTAACATCGGCATGCGGCAACCCGCCCGTTAGAGAGATTGATACATGTAGGATTGGGTTGGCATCCAGATGTGTATCTTCCTGACCTCCCCGCACGAAGTCCATCTCATCGTAATGGGCGGAGAGCGGGAGCTTGTTGTACTGAGGGCGGAATACGATGGTTGCCTGTAGAAACCGCACAGCTAGCCATGTACTCTTTTCATCCAGAGTTTCAGCAAAGCATATCTGCTGCACAGGTCCGGCAGTCGCCATCCACAGCGCCTTTCCCCGGCTCCGGAGAGTCGGTACGTGACATAACCTGTCACCATCCGGAGGCCATGGGACACTCTCTTCGTCCAATTCCACAAGTTGGATGGATGTGGCAGAGTCACCACCAGCAAGAACTGCAATTGGTATAGCGGAACGGCCACAACTGCGGTAGTTAAAGTTGACCGCGGTTCCAACAGCCAAAAGACTAGAAACGTTGGGATCGAACTTGGTTGCAGCAACGGTGATAGCTCGGGACGAAGCTTCATATCGACTTAACAATCCCAGACCAGGCGCTAGCTCTGGCCTCACTTTCAGTAAGGCCTCCTCCCTTTTGCTGGTTAATGGCGCGCTGCTTTCGTGGATGTTTCTCCAAGCGCTCGATGCAGGTAGGGAACATTTAAAATGACCGTAAAAGAAAAGCGCCGGCTCTTTTTGTAAAACAGCATTAGCATGCATAAAAATAGCCCATATACAAAACGCAATTAACCAACTAATACCTCTTTCGATCTTGCGTGAAAACTCCCATATCTGCAGGTCTGGTAGATAAGTTGCAGTGCCCAATTGCCCGTAATGCAGGGTGTTTGTTCGATGGTCACCCATATGGTTTTCGCCTAACATTGGTTTCTGGTATATAGAACATCATAACGGGCCAAGTCGAACTCAGTCCACAGTATCAGTTGGTTGAAGTAGCAATATGCATTGGAGAGTTAGGAGGAGTCCTGTGGATGCGGGCAAAAGACATGTTATAGACGTCTAACGCAGGTTCGAGAAAAGGAAAACCGCGGGTGACTTTTTCTGTGGGTAGCTGGCTACCAGATCGGGTTAGCGCGGGCGCTCTGTTGCGCCGCAACCGGATGAAAGTTAATCACCACGCATTATTTGTTACCCATCACCAACCAAACCTAACCTGTCAATTCAGATAAAGATACTCCCCAATGTGCACAACTACCACACGTTGTCACCCGTTATATACACACAGACAAGAAATTTCTACAAAATGGCTACCGCTTTTGAACCCTCACTATCTACAAGTGGCATGCGCCCGCCTCTATCAACGGCGGATGCGCCGTCCATGGCGGATCAACTTCCAAGCACCAACTTTGGCTTCGAGGACCTACGCGCCCGCATGGCACAATTCACAGCGAAATTCGACAGTTTTATTGAAAGGGGGAGGAAACAAGTACTCGAAGAGCGAAACCAATTTCGCGTGAATCTGGCTGAGCTACAAGGTATGTGCTGGTTTGCTCCACCGTTGTGACAGGTTCATTGTTTATAGAATATAAGTTTTTTCGCAATATCTATCCATCTATATATATCTAGATCGTCACATCACACATACATAACTGATAAATATATTTACATTTATATGTATAAACAGAGGACCGCCGCCTAAAACAAAAAGACATTGAAATCCTCGACCTAAAATCCCAAACACACGCCCAAACCCTGCAAAAGGAAGCCGCAGAAGCCGCAGAAATGCACGAGGCCATCGCAACCATCACATCCCAGCGCGACGCCCGCCTCGCCACCCGCGACCGCCTCAAGCAGCAAATCGAGGAGACTCAGAAGACCATCAGCCAACGCCTGGAAGCGCAGCGGGCTCACGCGAGACACCTGGATGCCCAGGCGCGCCTGAACACGCCCGAACTGGAATTCTGGCAGGATTACCTGTGTCTGCGCATTGAGGGGGCTGGGCGTGAGGATCGTCTTAGGATTGTCTATACCCATTTGCTGGAGAAGGATTGGGAGCGGGAAGCGTGGTTTGAGCTTGGGACGGCGAGTAGGGATTATGAAATCTTTCATTGTAGGCCGAAGTTGGAGAGGGGGCTTGTGGAGCAGGAGCTCATGGTTGTGAATGATGATAGGGATTTTGGGGCTTTTTTGAAAAGGATGAGGAAATTGTTTGTTGCGGCTATGAAGTGAGGGGGTTGGGTTGTTGGTCCCTTTTCTTTTTTTGGGGGGGAAGGAATTTAATGACTTTTATGACTTTTATGACTTTTATGACGTTTGGAGTAGGCGGGAGGATTTTGTTTCTTTTTCCATCAGTGGAAAATAGTTTTATTTAATTACCCCTGTATTTATTCATCGCATCAAATTTCGCATCAGCTTCCATAAAAGGGTATACCCGTCGGGCTCCCATTTCCCAACCTATTTGAGTCCAGTTTGCACTCCAAATGACTCCCTTCTCCCTCCCCGTTCTCATACCCCCGTAGCCTCGCGATAAAAGGTGATACTGCCCTTAGCACTCGCCGTGACAAACTTCTCCGTAGTTCCAACTTTCAGCAACCATTTTGCACTCCATATAGCCACATCGGACTCAGAAAGCGTTGCCACACACGCTCTCCGCTCAGCTGACCACACCTTAACTTTCCCATCAAGCGCTCTGTAGCTCAAAACTGGTCAGATACTTCTCTCAATGCCAATGAGTTGAAAGAACGAGGGAGAGGTTGAAGATGCGGACCGAGACGAGGGAATAAAATCCATAAACGTATGAATAGAGATGTATCAACTTACGAACTCAACAGGAATTCACCAGTATGACTCCAATCAAGAGAGGTAATCCAAGACGTATGTCCCATCAGAGCAGCAACCTGCTCCCCCGATGAAGTTTCATAGAGCTGGATCACTCTCGAGTCCCCCGCGGCTGCAAGCAGTTTACCACCCGGAGAGAAAGATACAGCTCGAACGGAGGAGACAAGGCCTGGAGAATTGAGTTTAGTATATGTCTCGCCATCTGTTTATGGGAGGTTAGGGTAATAAGAGGCAAAACTGATCAATACCGGATAAAGAATGTATCATTCTCCCCGTCTCGTTCAGAAAGATATAGACGTTTCCATTCGCGTGGCCAGATGCTGTCAAGCAGCCATCGGCCGACTGGAGACATAATCATTTTCAGTGATCAGTATGCCACCACCATGGGGGGGGGTAGCTATGGTTTGAACAACGTGAAGGGAAAAAGCATGGATGCATGGAGTCAAAATTACACACCAGGGCAATACACATCCCAAAGCTCCCCTTCGTCTCCAGATCGCAGATGAGCTCCACATCATCCTTCTGGATATGCCAGACTTTAATACGGCCATCGAGCGTCGTGCCGGCCAGATACTCGCCATGAGCCGATAAAGCGACAGCCCATATCTCGCTGACCTTTTTGCTTTCTGAATGTACAAATATATTTTGTCAGTTTTTACTTCCCTTTCATCAGACCCTTTCACAGAAATAATACTTTTTAATATGAAAATAAAAATAATTACATACCTTTCAGCCCCCCTTCCTCTACCCACATCCCATCCACAAACGACCACAGCTTAACCTCTCCCCCAAAACCGACGCTGGCGAATCTCGTTCCATCTGCACTGGTGGCGAGGTGGTGGCAACCAATCTTGTGCGCGGCCTCAATGGATTGGGCTATGGGGAAGTCTGTCTCTGTTCCTGTGCCCGTTGGCGTTGGTGTTGTTGAGTGGACTTTGAGCGACGAGGCGCCCGAGCATGATATAACTTGGCTCGGGGTCACTGCCAGAGAGAATATTTCGACGGGGTGAGCTGTGAGGAGTGATTTAGTTAAGTGGTTTTCATGTTTTTTTTTGTTTTTTGTTTCCCTTGTTTTTTGGTGCGTTTTTGGTGCAAGGGTTTGGGAATTCTTATAATTTTTTGACTGGTGGTTGGTGGTTCGGCCCGGGCAAGGGGATGAGTAATACCATTGTCAATTGTATGAAGAGTCAAGTATTGCTTTGACTATTTCTCTCATGTGTTAGATTTATGTTCGATTTTTGTAAATTGGTCATTTAAGTGCCGGCTTACCATGTTTAAGGACCTGGTCTCTCTTTCATCATAGTGGTATTGGGTGGTGTTTGTGAGGAGTATGGAGAGTCGTTGGAGTTGGAAAGATGTCAAAGATATGAGGGTGCATGAAGAGATTTAATTCACCAGATGTTGTGAATATATTAGGGAACTTACAAAATAATCATACTGATATCACCAATACAATTGGATATTTACAAATTCCAAACAGAATGGATTGAACATGTATCTCACAGCTACCTACACCTACATCTGTAACTGCGTGCCACTGCCAATCCTGATGAGATACCAAGACAAGCCGCTTGTCGTCAACAATCTAATTCTGTCGGATATAATATAAAAAGGGATATAAAAATATAATACAAATACATATCATGACATCAAACCGAACGCCAAATGCTATGCCATAAAACATCCCTTAATATTCTTTTCCGTCTTTGCTGATACAGCCCCCTTCTACATCCTCCCAAAAGTAAGAAACTAGAAAATACGCATATATATATATATATATATATATATATATAAATCAAGACTTTTTCGCCCTCTCCTTCTCAGCCTCTTTCCATTCCTGTCTGATTTCTGCGCAAGACCAGTTAGCTCCAATTCCATGCCCTTCTTCCAGTTTTCCAACCCCCACATATCAAATCGCACTTACCAGCAACACACGTCGGACACAGCAAATGTGCCCTCTTCGGCTCTCCACAGCTAGAACACCTATTGAGGTCCAGATGGTCCTTGAGGGCCTTCCCGGCCATCTGCCGGTGTCTCTTCTTCATATGCGATGTCTTCTTTTTGGGCACGGCGCGCAGGACGGAATCCCAGATATCGGAGAGGATGGCCGGGATGTCGAGGGTGAGGGCTGCGGGTGCGGTAAAGAGGAACCCGGGGGTGTATTGGAGCAATTGGTTTGGGGAGAAGAAACGGTATGACCTCGACAGTAGGAGGAAGTTGAGACGGGGGAGGCGGGCCAGCATTGTGGCGGAGGAGAGGGATGTTGGTGTGGCCATTGTGTTGATGTGTGTGTGTGTATGTGTGTGTGTGTGTGTGTGTTGGGGGGGGGGGGGGGGGGGGGGGG
>NW_011371359.1:3668941-3672881 GCF_000150735.1 Paracoccidioides brasiliensis
GGCTGCTGTGGGTGGGATGGCCCGGGAGACCAAATTGGGGTGGGGAGCGCAAGGTAGGGGGAATTGATATCCCAACTGAGAGGAGTATAGTTGTGCCTAGTGTACAGAGGAACAAGTGCTGGCTGTTGCTGTTGAATAATAAAAAATGCCTCCGACGACTGAAAATAGTTCTCCATGGAATTTTGTGATAGGCAGAGCCCAGCAGACCGCACCAGTCCCAGAGCAGTCTAGCGCGGGTGGTCCGCCCCTGATCGACCCAGTTTCTTGTTTCTGCTGGTCCACTGCAAATAATAAGAATAAGGGGGAAAGTCTCAGTCTCCTGTTTATCTGTCCCGGACGACTTCACCCTGGCTTCAACTCCCTTCCACCAACAACCAAACTTTACCTCCCCCGATATCTTTGCCGTGGTGACTGAGTTGCTTCGTGTTCTTTTCATCTTTCTTAACTCTCTCTTCTGCTTCCCCCAAGGCATCTGTATTGGCGTCACATTCTACATCTTGCTACGATGGCTTCACCTCTATCTCCCGTTTCTGCCCAGAGCACCGTCTTTCCCAGGAGCCATGTTGGTTTCGATAGCATCACTTCTCAGATCGAGCGGAAGCTGCTCAAGCGTGGCTTTCAATTCAACGTCATTTGCGTTGGTACGTCTTGTGCCGTTCCCGACTCTCCAGGTTCCCGACTCGCTCTTGACCGTGGTCCCTTCAAACCCAACCCATTTGATATATATCTATATACATCAAAAACTCACAAAAGGTAAATAATTAACGCTGGTGGTATTTTGTTAGGCCAAACGGGACTGGGCAAGTCAACTTTGATCAATACCATCTTCGCATCCCACCTGATTGATTCAAAGGGCCGTTTGAGGCCAGATGAGCCCGTCCGTTCCACTACCGAAATTCAAGCGGTCTCGCATAGTACGTTTCTCTCCATAGCGAACGAATCTTATCTCCAGTTGCCATACATGAAAAAATAATATATCGAATACTTATCATTTCCTCGCACCCATACAGTCATCGAAGAGAACGGCGTACGCTTGCGCTTGAACATCGTTGACACCCCGGGTTATGGTGACCAGGTTAACAATGATAGATGGTATGCGAAAATCATTTGCCCAGGTGGGATCAAAACCATAGCAACTATTTACTGATGGAGATATCTCCAGCTGGGACCCAATTGTCAAGTACATTAAGGATCAACACTCCGCATACCTCAGGAAAGAACTTACCGCTCAGCGTGAGCGGTATATCCAGGACACCCGTATCCATTGCTGTTTGTTCTTTATCCAGCCCTCTGGACATGCGTACGTCTCTTCCTATTTCAACTATTTGAAATATACAGCATTGCTAAAATAAAACATGACAAAAAACAGTTTGAAACCAATTGATATCGTCGTCCTCAAGAAGCTCTCCGATGTTGTCAACGTTGTCCCTGTCATCGCCAAGTCTGACTCCTTGACCCTTGAGGAGCGAATGGCCTTCAAGGAAAGGATCAAGGAAGAATTTGCCTTCCACAACCTCAAGATGTATCCATATGATAACGATGAATTGGACAACGAGGAGCGGGCCGTTAACGCTCAAATCAAGGTAAAATCTGCAATCTACTCCTTTGCATATTCCACATATATAGAAGTCACCCCAATACCTAACTAGATATGCAGGATATCATCCCCTTCGCCGTCGTCGGAAGCGAAAAATCCATCATCGTCGCCGGCAAACAAGTTCGCGGCCGCCAGAACCGCTGGGGCGTGATAAACGTTGAGGACGAGAGCCATTGCGAATTCGTCTACCTCCGCAACTTCCTCACCCGTACCCACCTCCAGGACCTGATCGAAACCACCAGCCAGATCCATTACGAGACCTTCCGCGCCAAACAACTGCTGGCCCTCAAGGAGAGCAGTGCCACTGGCCACTCCAGTGGCAGCCGACCGATAAGCCCATCTACAAACAGGGAATTGAGCAGGAGCTCTCAAAGAATGAATATGAACGGCTATAACTAGATGGCAACGTGGCCGGTGCGTGTTAGCCTTGCTGGAAGAATCTCTGGATTAGCTTGCATTGCATTCTTCCGTAGATGCAATATCCATCGTCCCCTGCACTCTTACTCTCCCTACCACCTAAACTTACACCTGCACCCGTATTTTACCCGTAGGCTCCACAGCTAGCGGTGCAGATAGGAACTGTGTTTAGAAAACCTTGCGCAAATTCTTTTCCCCAATCTCCTGACCAACAATATACTTAAGTCTTTTACAGATATCCCTTTAACTAGTTTCTTATGTGTATGCTTTTCCCTTATTTTCCTTTTTCTTTTTTCCCCTCTCTCCAAGTTTCCCCAATCTTCACCCCTTGCTTGCTCTTGCTAGGCCATTATCTTACCAGCGATGCGTGTGCTTTGGTCAGACATTACTTTTTCCCTACCTTTATATTGCCATTTTGAAGGAGAGGGAGTTTTTTAAAATAAAAAAAGGAATAGTGAGGAATTGAGTTGGTGACAATATGCGAGAATGAGGCTCTTTTCTTTTTCTTTCTGTTCTTTTCCGAGTTTATTAGTTATAGCGCTTTTATTATATCCTTGATCTTTCTAAGTGTTTTAATTTTAGCCTTATTATATTTTCGTAAAGAATCTGAGAAGTCTTTTTGCTCCTTTTTGAAGGTTCACTTGCAATATGTGCGCATGTTATTATATTCTACTTTGAATGAGAGTTCTCTATAGCTTCTGTCTCTACATGTGATAGGAAAGACCAAACAAAGGTTGAAGGAAAGATGCCCTCTCCATGAAATAATCATCTTCAGGTCTCAGTTCAGTATAAAGGTAGGGCTGTCGAAGAGATATTGTACCTATATCTTGCACAAGAGAAAAGTAGGACACAGAAACAAAACAGAATCCCGTAGTCCGAAAAAACCACAGCTGAAGCCCTATGCTGGTACTGTACGTAGCTATTTAGCCGTGTCGGATATCAAAAACTATTAAATCAGACAATTACATACCCATCCATTCATCCATCCACTCATTTTATATAAAAAAAATCCCCATCAACAGATCCCACTTTCCCTTCCCCCCCCCCCCCTTCCCCATCCCCATTCCCCACTCAATCCCCATCCCCAAACCTCCCCCCATCAACCACCCACTCCCTCAACACCCCATATGCGGCCTCCAACTCATCATTAACAATTACCAAATCATGAACGCCCGGCTCTTTCGCGAACTCCAGCTCCTTCCGCGCCTGCTCCAGGCGCGCCTGCAGACTCTCCTCCGTCTCCGTCCCGCGGCCACGGAGGCGCTGCTCCAGCACCTTGAGTGAGGGCGGCGCGACGAAGAGGAAGCGCGCGTTGAGATCTGTGCGTTTTACTTGTTTGACGCCCTGTGTTGTGGAAGGTGGGTTAGGTTGGTTGGTTGGTTGGGTAAGGAAATGTGTGTGTTGGGAGAGGGGGGGGGGGGATTTTAATATACCTCCATCTCAATATCCAGGACGCAAATGCGCTTTTTCTCCGCTACATCTTTTACGGCCTTGGTGCTGGTGCCGTAGTAGTTCCCGCTGAACTGGGCCCATTCTATAAAGCCCCTTTCGTCGATGAGGGATTTGAAGGCATCTTTTGTTGTGAAGTAGTATTCGCGGCCATCTTGTTCGCCGGGGCGTGGGGAGCGGGTTGTATCTAATGTATTTTTTGTTCAAGGGTTAGGGGTTTTTTTTCTTTTCCTTTTCTGCTAGATATAATAATTGGTATGATAGCTGAAGGGATTGGTAAGGTTGTAGAAGGGGAGCTCGCTGCGGTGGAGAGTTTCGGTGTGGTTATGCTTACGAGAAACTGAAAGGGCAAATGTGTCTGGGTAATCAGCGAAGAGTCTTTTTATCAGAGTTGATTTGCCCGTGCCGGACGGTCCTGATATTACTACGGGGCGGAACTTGCGTACTGCTGCTGTTGAGGTTTCTTCCATGAATTGG
>NW_011371359.1:3672891-3749735 GCF_000150735.1 Paracoccidioides brasiliensis
GCGCCTGCTCCAGGCGCGCCTGCAGACTCTCCTCCGTCTCCGTCCCGCGGCCACGGAGGCGCTGCTCCAGCACCTTGAGTGAGGGCGGCGCGACGAAGAGGAAGCGCGCGTTGAGATCTGTGCGTTTTACTTGTTTGACGCCCTGTGTTGTGGAAGGTGGGTTAGGTTGGTTGGTTGGTTGGGTAAGGAAATGTGTGTGTTGGGAGAGGGGGGGGGGGGATTTTAATATACCTCCATCTCAATATCCAGGACGCAAATGCGCTTTTTCTCCGCTACATCTTTTACGGCCTTGGTGCTGGTGCCGTAGTAGTTCCCGCTGAACTGGGCCCATTCTATAAAGCCCCTTTCGTCGATGAGGGATTTGAAGGCATCTTTTGTTGTGAAGTAGTATTCGCGGCCATCTTGTTCGCCGGGGCGTGGGGAGCGGGTTGTATCTAATGTATTTTTTGTTCAAGGGTTAGGGGTTTTTTTTCTTTTCCTTTTCTGCTAGATATAATAATTGGTATGATAGCTGAAGGGATTGGTAAGGTTGTAGAAGGGGAGCTCGCTGCGGTGGAGAGTTTCGGTGTGGTTATGCTTACGAGAAACTGAAAGGGCAAATGTGTCTGGGTAATCAGCGAAGAGTCTTTTTATCAGAGTTGATTTGCCCGTGCCGGACGGTCCTGATATTACTACGGGGCGGAACTTGCGTACTGCTGCTGTTGAGGTTTCTTCCATGAATTGGTGTGTGTGAGATGGCGTATGCGAGAGGATCTGGGGGGTTGTAGGAAAGACGTTACCTGCAGCAGCCATTGAAAATGCCCTGGAGAAACGAATGGCTGTGGAGGTTGGGGGAGGGAGTTAAGGGAGCGGCGAAGAGGGAAGTGAGCGGGAGAATTTTAGAGCTCGAAGTTGAGCGCGGGGATATCTCGGAGTTGATATCTGTGATTTATTTATATCTTCCCTGAAATGGCTGGGTTTTGGTTTCTTGGCAGGGGAAGGATGTTTCTCCACGGGGAAACCTCAGGGAAGTTGAACCCGAGGAGCTTACAGCTTGCCACAGTCAAAGACCCGGGGAATGAAATAAGCCAGGATATGGCATTATTATTGTATCTATGTATTGCACACATCCATCAGGATGGCAAGAGTAGAAGTAGTGTGGAAAGAATACTAAGAATATTGCATAGCACTCGTCGTACCCCATTGCCTTCAATGTTCTGTCAAGCTTTTCTTTGCAAATGCGACAGCTACAGCTACATCTCGATAGTATATGCTCACTCAGATATACAATACATAAAGGATAATATGCTTTCGCAATAATCAACATCTCTTGGAGTAGAGAAAGGTCAAGACCCTCTACTGCTGTGAGAACCTAGGCTGAACAACAAAGGAAACAGATGTACCACTGTTATCAAGTGGGAGACCAAAGGTGATGAAGTGAAAAGCAGAAAATAATGGACTTGGCTTGGACCAAAAGAAACGGGAAAAAAGTGCGATGATGCAGAAGGGAAAAGTAATGTATATACATATATATATGTATGAATAAATGGATGAATATCATGTAGGCGGCGGTGTAGGAAATGCTTCTGGCTGACTCCGCCCCTTCGACTTTTTCTTCTGCGCGGCCTCCTGCTCCAGGAAATTCGACCAGAGTTCCGCTAGCGATTCTTTGCGCGTGTTTCCATTCTCCGTGAAATACTCAGACGCAAGGGATGGGGAGCTTGGTATCCGATACACGAGTGACGACGCACTGGGGAGTCTGAGGTTGCTGAATCCACCAGAAGTTCCCGGGCGGGCAAGGCCAGCTTGTTCTCGTTGCTCTGAGGCGGTGAACATGGTGACGTTAGATGGAACTTGTTTCCTGGATGATAAAAATACGGCTAAGAGGGGATTCGAGTATAACATACCATCCGTCCATCCCAATAGCGCGGATATGAGTTGCAAGACCTGGAATTTCTTCGGATCTGATCGATCTAGCGCGAGGAAATGGAGGAAGTGGTTCGTGACGAGGTGTCTGAGATATTTTTATTAGCCACTGTACTGCGTATGGGTAAAATATAAAGTAGATATATCGATAGCACCGACCTGTCCACGTTATCTTCTGGTTTGCCCTTCTTCAGAAACCTCAGAGCTTTGGTAAGGTGCTCGTTTAGAGTCACAGCTTCATGACGCAGTTTGCCAATGAGCAGGTTTTTCTCCCTGACCTCTTTTTCAAAAGGTCGAAGCCGTTCCAACTCCGCCTCAGCCTCTTCCAGTTTTCTTACGGTTTCAGTCACACCCTTCTCAGCCTCCTGTAATTTCTTCCTCTGCTCTTCCAACTGCGCATCTGAGCTCTCCACTATATCTCGCAGTTCCTGCTTTCGAGCTATAGAAGACTTGCATTAGCAACAGCGTAATGTAATTAGAGGATTTTTGTAAGAAACAATGGAAAATAAGACTCAAGAGACAAAGCCATACCAGTCTGTATTTCTTGGAGAGCCCGCTGAAGCCCATCAACCGTGACTGCCTGGCTATCACGTTCCGAAGATGCCTTCTCGTACTCGCTTTTCAAGACGACCAGCTGCTCCTCCAGGTCAACCACCTTCTCCTCAAGGCTTTCTCGAATAGATCGTTCCTCCATCGCCAGAATCTCCCAGTTGTGCATAGCTTGCTTGGCCTCCTCAAATTCCAAACGCGCATGCTCCTCTCGTTCCGTGAGCTCCTCTCTTTCCCTCAGCCAATTCTGCTGTGATAAATTCGTCCGGTTTCGCAAACTGGACAGCTCCTTAGATTGCTGTTCCCGTTCCTTCTCTAACGATGTCACGGCGGCCAATTTCGTGTTTACCTCTGTTTTCAGTGCGGCGTTTTCATCCTCAAGCTCATCGATCCTACTCTTCGTATGTGCCAGCTCCTCCTGTACAATCCGTTCTGTAAGCAAATGAAAACATAAAATAAAACAAAGGAGAAGATAACTCTCTCAGCACATAAACACAAACACAACCCCAGAGCAAACAGGGATGACATACAGCATCAGCCTTCAATCTCTCCCCCAACTGCGACTTAATCGTATTAACTTTCCCCAGCAAATTTCGAAACTGCGTGTCCGCATGCTCTTTCTCATTCCGTGACTGCTCCAGTTGCCTCTGCAAAGCGCTCATCTCCTCATCGTGCTTGGACTGTATCTTTTCTAGTGATATGCGCATCTCGGCTACTTCGGCGCGGAGGGAATCACGATCTCGCACAAGGGCATCGAACCTGGGGTTCGAATCAAGGGATTGCACATCGTTGTCGTTGTCGTTATCTGCCATCGTTGGCATTTTCTCCGTCTTTGCTTTGGCCAGAGTCTCCTCTCCTCCTTTATTGTCGTTGTCATCTTCTGAATCTGGTGTTTGATTCCCGTGAGAGCCGTTGATGAATGCCTCAGTAGTGGCCTAGGTAATTTCCAAGATTAGCCATGAACATCTCATAC
Source organism: Paracoccidioides brasiliensis (assembly GCF_000150735.1). Lineage (NCBI taxonomy): Eukaryota > Fungi > Ascomycota > Eurotiomycetes > Onygenales > Ajellomycetaceae > Paracoccidioides > Paracoccidioides brasiliensis. The sequence continues at coordinate 3,676,319 of NW_011371359.1, forward strand.
CTGACCTCTCCTATCTTCCATGAGAGCAACATACCGATGACGGAATTGATTGCGATGGCTGGTCTTGGTCCTGGCTGATGTGCGCGGTCTGCTCTTGTTGAACGGCTACCCCATTAGCTTTTGCTCTGGCGTTTGCTTTCTTCCTGTTATTTTTCTTGGATTTCCCGCTCGTTCCTACACGATTTTTCGTGACGGCGTTAGTCCTCTGACAGACTAGCCCGTTGGCCATTGGGTGAAATAAGAAAGGTATCTAATTACCTTGTGGTGCAGAGGTTGACGTATCTACCGGCATCGCTACGGTAATGACGCTCTTTTTTAATAATCAATCAATAGATAAGTAGATAGTTCCACTCTCTGCCTATCATTCTCTCATTCTCTTATTTGTCATCAAGGAGATGGGAGTCGGGACGGGCGGCTGTTGAATTCACAGGGAAGTGGTTCGGTACGTTCGCATGGGAAGGGAAGATGTGTTCGTTTAGCGTGCGTCTGCAGCGTCTGAATAAGTAGTTAACTAATAACTACCGCAATAGGTCCACTCAAACTGCTGTGTTTTGTCGATCGATAACCAACATCTATCAAGCCATCAGGACGAAAATGCGCTTTAACTTATGTTTCAGAGCAGTTTCAAATATAAAAACTAGGGTATCATTTGACGATCAATATTTATTTGATGTTGAATGAAAGCGGGATGGGTTTGGGTATTTCTGTCAGTCATGCTTTCGTTACAGTGGGTTTCATTGGCTCTTTTTACTAGTTATCGTCCAGCAGAAGAAGCTTGGAAAATGGATCATTTACTCTAGATCAAAGCCAATGTGAGACATCTCATGAAGCTATTCTGCTGACCGCAAGTCGCAGTTCTAGGATTTCATATTCGCTGCGGGGTCAATCTTTGAATGGAAAAGAAGACAAGGCTTCTTCACCCTCTTGGTTATCTAGCGGTTACTGATGAAGGTGGACGAGACTACACGAAAGGTTGGATGCGCTTAAAGTTGTTAGGTAATTGAGAAGCATGTAGCTACCAAAGCCACTTATATCATAGCAGACTTGTGACTGCATTCACCATAGCATTCTGAAACGCCAACGTAGGTGAACATCGTTTTCATCTATCACCCAGTCCTCTGAATAAAACTCCCAAAATATTCCATATCATTGATCCTATCCAACTCCTCACCTCACTAGCCTAGAAACGGCTTTCCAAAAATGAAAAACTCAGCCAAGTCCTATCCAGTTTCGTCTCTGCGGACATATAGAGGTATATCGATCGAAGAGAAAAAATATTTTTGAGGAGCTGTTGTAGTGATCCATTCGACATACGCTTTCAGGAAAAAATCCTTTTCCTGTAGCCATTAAAAGGGTTAAAAATACTTTCCCGCTACATGAAGTCGTCCAAAAAGTTCGGGTCCCGATCCTGATTGCTGCTCTGCTGAATATTCTCCTCATTCAAAAAGTCATCATAAGCATGCTCCTTCTGCCACTTGAGCTCCTCCCTCTTTTTCCGCTCTTGCTTCTCTGCAGCCTTCTTTTCCTCTCTCAGCTTCCGTTCCTCCCGTCTGATCTTTGCCAGGTATTCTTCCTTCTCCGCTCGTAGATCGGGGAACTTCTCAACACGAGTTTTGTTCAGGCGGTTGACGATGGGATTTTGACGGGCAGCAACATGGACCTTGCGCGTAAGCTTGGGATTATGGAAACCCACTTGGCCAACGGCCATGCCGGCTGTTTTATGTAGGTTTGACCACGGCGTGTATATTATGGTGACGTTGTCCTTTTTATTTCCTATGTTCAGATGTCCCTCAGTTATAGAGCACGTAAAACAAGAGAGAAACAAAAGGGCACCTTCAATCGAGTTTGCTTTAGTGAGCTGGGCGCAATCCACCAATAAGTCATGGGGGATATTGTCCCATGTCTCGCCTTCTCGGAGGCGGAGATATACGTGTGCACTGGATAGGTTGTCGGCATGAAACTAATGGATCGAATTGTAAGATAGTGCGCTATTGATCTTTCGCGAGATGGCTTTTTTTTCCCTTCCCTTTCTGGAGGGAATAGTTACACACCCTACAACAAACTCATCAGCATGGTTCTGTAGCTGGGCTTGAAACATGTTCATCCTGCAAAAAGGTATCTACCAGACATCGCATTCCAGGCCATACTTTATCAACTCCTCATCTGCTGAATATCAGTATCGTGGCATGACAATCTATACAGCCATGGGCAAAATTCTCATCCCTACTTTCGACCTTGTCCTTACCGACATAGATGAGTGCGGCGGATGACACAACATTTGACGTAAAGTAATAGACCATTATAAGAAAAGTTTTGCCTTTGGCGTTGAATATTTAGGTTTTGCAGCTTTATTAATAAAGCCCTCTCCCTGAACACACACACTAGCCGATCCTCCAACATACAACTGCTATAGGTTGTTATTCAGGACATCTGCTTGTCGTTTAGTATCACAGGAAATTGATTTTCAAACTGTAGGCGGATCTTGATTTTATATCACGTGAATTTGCGCTGCTTATTCATCTCAGGATAAGTTAGTTAGCGTAGTTCCGGGCTTGTTTCTATTTTTTTATGTTCATTTTGTTTAGAGATCCGTGAAAGGAGCTAAGGCCTAGGGTTAGGGTTATGACACGCACATGACCCACGTTCTGTATATAATATCGCCACTCAGTGGCCTAACCTCATTCCTCTCCTCCTCAAGGATTAGATTAGAACCAATAAGACCTCTATATTGCACTATACCGCGCTAGCTTCACCCCGGAGTCCCTATTGCAAGGCTCCTAACACTCTAATCCTTCAAGAGATATTCCGGCCAGGAAGCAAGCGTTTTTTTTTTCTTTTCCTTGTTTCAGCACTGGACCATTAGCGTAGCGCCACCATGACCACACGGAACCAAGCACAGGCGATGGACCACATCCTCGAATGTCTTGAGGAAATGGCCCGGGAGAGCGAGGCCCTGAAACAGCGCCTGGCCGTGTTGGAACAGCCAAATGGCAACCTGGACCAGCAGCTGATTGACCAGAACTGGCAGCTAATGGAATGGATTGCTGCACTAGAGAGAAACCAAGAAATGACTGCAGACCCCACCACAGATGCGGGACATGACACCGCAACAGTGGTGAAAACCAAACTAAAGGAACCAGAAGTCTTTGATGGCCACTCAGACATTCACTTTTGGCTCCTGGACATAGAAGATAACCTCCATGAGAGGTTGATCACCAATGGAACCTCAAAGATCGCATATGCCAAGAGCTATCTAGACAAACCAATACGCCAACGCGTTCAAAGACTTCAAATGTCAAATGATATGCACGTGGCTTCATGGGAGGTTCTCAAGGTCTGGCTACAGGACAACTATCAGACAACTAACCCAGAACTACAAGTGGAATTGCAACTAGCCACTCTGCAGATGGGACCATATCAATGAGCAGTCAAGTTCATTACCCAGTTTGAGACTTTAATATCAGATCTGAAATGGAATGATGCAGCCATCTGCGCCACCTTTAGAAGCAAACTGACACAGGCCATACTGGCTCAAGTAAACCAAGCTTACTTCAACATGTGGTCAACCACATTCTCAGAATGGAAACAGGCCGCCATCAGAGCTGAGAGTCACATAGTGATGACACATCAATTGGTCAAGCAAGACACAAGACACGTCTGATTTGATTACAATGCAGATAGATGATGAACAAGATCAAGATCCCCAGAACACCAGGCAAAGGGGGTGGGGAAGAACCCTGACATATCAGACACAGAATTTTTCCAATGACAAAGAGATGGACTTTGCACTTGGTGCAGCAGGTGGGGACACTGGTGGAACATCTGCTACTCCCACATTGGGCACCTGAACACAGCTCTGACCTGATCCCCATCCCCCCACCCAATGACATTAACAGCTCAATCCCGCACCATATCCCTGTCACCCAACTGAAGCATACTACCGCATACGGAGACAAGATCCCCATCTCCTCACCTCAAAGCAAAAAACTCCTCGGCGTGTCAATAGAAGTGATGATGTGCCCATCAAAGCTCCAACATGATAGCCCATTCACACAAGAAATCAACAGCTACAAACTCTTGGAACACGCCATATACTACACCATACCAGCGCCACAAACATTATCTGACATGCACATCATCAGACACCTCACTACATTCACCATGACCCCCACAATCCCAGTGATGGTAGATTCAGAAGCAGTGTCAAATGTCATAACACCAAGAGCAGCTGATGCATTAAACGCGAAGAGAATACCCTGCAAGGAAGTCCAATTGCAGGATCTCAACAATAACCCATACAAATCCTTTCCATACATATATGAACTACAGCTCCCGGACCCCAGTGGAGAGATAGTCACACACTACTTTCGACCTCTACAAATGTCAATGCTGATAATATTAGGCAGACCATGGCTGAAAAAAGCAAACCCAGACATAAACTGGGCAACAGACTCAATCACATATAGGGGAAAGAGAGGGCGAGAACAAATCAAACAAACCACAGAAGACAACACAGATCTCACACCACTACTAGTGTGGCTGCAAGCGGGCACCAAAAGCCCACCTCCAACCCAAGTACCCGCAGAACTAAAACAGTATGCAGATGTCTTCCACAAACCGGCGGCAGACACCCTACGCCCCCACTCCAATTCAGACCTTCAAATCAAGATCATGGATGGGAAAACTTTGACCAAATGTCCACTCTATTCCATGTCAGAGACAGAGCTCCACCTCCTCAAGACATACATTGATGACAACTTGGCAAAAGGCTTCATAAGACCAAGCAAATCTCCATACGCATCCCCAGTCTTGTTCACAGACAAGAAGGGAGGACAAAAACAATTCTGTGTTGACTATTGGAAACTAAATGCAATCACCATTAAGAATCAGTATGCCATCCCTCTCATCTCAGAACTGATGGAGCGCCTCAGCCTAGTGAAATGGATAACAAAGCTTGATCTACAACATGCATACCACCTAATCCACATAGCAGAAGGTCACGAGCACCTAACAGCATTTAAGACCAGATACAGCACATATGAATACCTAGTAGTCCCATTTGGATTAACAAATGCCCCAGCCCATTTCCAAGAATTCATAAACACAGTATTACAGGAACACATAGACGACTTTGTCATTGTGTATATAGATGATGTAGTCATTTACACAAAAGAGGACAATCAGGAAAAGCATTGGGAACAAGTCAAACAAGTTTTACAAAAACTATGACAAGCCAACCTGATATGCAACATATCTAAGTGCCGATTTCTGCAAAAGGAGATTGACTTCCTCGGATACTTAGTAGGGAGAGATGGAGTATGAATGGATCCAGCATGAGTGGAGGCAGTACTTCAGTGGCCAAACCCGCGAACTGTCAAGGATCTGAGGGCATTTTTAGGCTTTTGTAACTTCTATAGGAGGTTCATATACCACTACAGCCTTATATGCATACCACTCACAACCCTGCTAAAGAATAATGTCATATTTCAATGGACGGAGGAACAAAAGAAAAGTTTCCAGACCCTCAAGGATGCCTTCACAAAAGCACCACTGTTGGCATTCTATAGTGATGATAAACCAATCATCATATTCTGTGATGCTAGCGGATTTGCCATCAGTGGAATTCTGTGTCAGAAGCAGGATGATGGTCATCTACATCTCATAGCATTCTACAGCAGGAAAATGACAACAACAGAAAGGAACTATGGAACATATGATGCAGAGATGCTAGCAATTGTTGAATCCACCAAGCACTGGCACCATTTCATACGAGGAAACAGAGTTCAAACAACAGTCTATAGTGATCATCACAATCTACTGCCATTTCTTACAATCAAAATCCTGACCTGTAGACAAGCACGATGGGCCCAACACCTCAGTGAGTTAAATATCAAGATCTTGCACAAAGAAGGCACAAAGAACCCTGTGGATGGGCCCTCTAGATGACCTGACTACAGACCCAAACCAAAAGAACTGACAGAACTCCATAACAAATTCCACTGGTTCATCGACCCAGCCCAAACCAACCACTCCCAATCCCAAATCAATACCCTCACCCACTATTATGACCAGGCTACAACACTATTGTATAACCACAGAATGGCAGCCATTGCCACAGTGAACATGCTCCTGATCAAAGCAGCAGACATGGACATACTGACTCAAATAAAAGAACAACTACCACAAGACCTAGAGACACTGATCCCACTCCACAAACACAATCACCTTGAGAATTGGGCAATCCAAGATGGATATCTCTTCTACCAAGACAGGATCTATGTACCAGATGATCAACAGCTATGCAGAAACATTCTTCAGCAGTTCCATGACTCACCAACAGCAGGACACTTTGAGGGAAAACAAACATTCCAATCAATAGCACATTGGTTCTACTGGCCTACCATGAGGAAAGATATTGAAGAATACACACAAGCATGTGAAGCATGTGCACAAGCCAAACCCATCACCTGCAGAGCATTTGGGGAACTTACTCCAATCCTCATACCAGACATGAATTGGCATACAATCACAGTAGACTTTGTCATCAATCTTCCCAAATTCAAATGCTCCACAAGTGGGCAAATAGTTGATGCAATAGCAGTCTTCTGTTGCAAGAGGTCAAAGAGACCACACTACGTGCCAACTACAACAGACCTAACACCTGGAATATTTGCTCACATATTCATTGCCAACATCATCAGACTACATGGAATGCCAGCAATAATCATCTCAGATAGGGACCACCTCTTCACATCAGGATTCTGGAAGGCCCTGGCAGCTATGATGAACATTAATCACAAGCTATCCACTGCATACCATCCACAGACAGATGGACAGACAGAACACCAGAACTGAGAACTAGAAACATATCTCAGACTATACACAGACTATTTACAGAATGATTGGGCAGACCTCCTATCATGGGCAGAATACACATACAGCAGCTCTACCCACTCAGCCCTAGGAAATATCCCCCTTTATGATGGATGTCAGATACCAACCCTTACCACCAACCATACCAAACATCCCAAGGGAAGTCATAGAGGAACCAGACGCGGAATGAGCTGCAGTACTGACAAAGGAAGCTCAGCAAATTGCCCATGAAAAGTTGATCCACTCACAGGACTTGATGAAACAGTACATGAAAGACAATCCCCATGAATTCAATGTAGAAGATCAGGTGTACCTGAACACAAAAAACTTGAAAACCCACTGGCTGAACAAGAAACTGAACAGTAAATTTGCAGAATCATTCCAAATCTGAGTCAAGATAGGACCACAATCATACCAGCTGGACCTGCCATGACACTTTCAAATTCATGATGTCTTTCACATCTCATTGCTCAAACCGCACAAAATGAGCCAAATCAATGAAAATAGACAACACACTAGGACATCAGATGAACAGTGGACAACCAACAATGACAATGACTGGGAGATAGATGAGATTCTAGATTCCTGAATCATCTGCAGCAAGCTGAGGTACTGTGTCAGGTGGCAGCACAAAGAACCAGAGTTTGATGAATGGATGGATCTGATTCAGCTACTCAATGTGAAGCCATTCCTGCAACAATACCACAACAGATACTCAACAAGACCTCAACCAACAGACAAAGACCTAGGGCAGCCTCAAGAAATCCCACCAGCAACAGAGACACAACCTGGCATGCTACCACCATATCAAACAACAGTGAGAGGACTGTACAGATACACAGATGCAGATCAACCATGACAAAACTCCTCATTTCACATGAATGTTCAACTCAGAACAAACTGAAAAGACAAAATGATATATCTTACTCTTCCACATCAATACTTAATATTCAATATATCCCCCAGCAAAACCCAATGAAAAAAAAATCAATGAAAGCACCATGATATACATCTTAACTCTTTTAATATTTTACCTTAACTTGTTGTAGTATTTGAAATCTTTTTTTAGTTACAGGAGCAACACAATTTGACACAAAAAGCCCCTTCTCAAAATTGCTTATATACACCTGTGCAATACCCAACTACAGCAAACAGGGCAGGCGAGGGTGCTGCTGATACTGGGGCAGGCGCAAGTGCCGCCAGCCAATCACAGGGGCAGGCCATGTTGCTGCCAGCGGAGATCGCGGGGCAGGCCATGTTGCCGCCAGCAGAGATCACGGGGCAGGCCATGTTGCCACCAGCGGAGGTCGTGGGGCAGGCCATGTTGCCGCCAGCAACAATACCATCTGAAGTGGGGAGGCTGGAGGGGGGAGGTGCAGAGTGAAAGGAGCTAAGGCCTAGGGTTAGGGTTATGACACGCACATGACCCACGTTCTGTATATAATATCGCCACTCAGTGGCCTAACCTCATTCCTCTCCTCCTCAAGGATTAGATTAGAACCAATAAGACCTCTATATTGCACTATACCGCGCTAGCTTCGCCCCGGAGTCCCTATTGCAAGGCTCCTAACAATCCGTAACCTTGGGACAACAACCTAGATTGGATTTTATATTGCCTCTTTTGTAGATTATTCCATTCATCTCTTTGCTAATAGAATCCAGGGCCCGTAAGGTGTATGTTGTTATTGTGCATAAAAATTCCAGCATATACCCGCCATCTATTAATATCGCCGTTCGATCCGGCTTTTTAGTCTCGGGCAATTTAAAACCTATTGGCTTGAAACCCCCTTCTGGGTTTTTGAATTGGACCCCGAAGGATTCGATATGGTGAAAACAAGATCCCTTCTCTTTAAATCACCAGAATCTCTCGCGTCAATGAAACACCAATGACATCAAGGATGATTCTTCAAAAGAGCAAAAAAAAAATCTCCTCTTCCAAAGATAACGCAAACACGGCTACCCGAGTATTGTTCTTGAAATCGTGTTCTGTTTCCCCTACGCGGCTTGCGTAGGAACACACCACTTATTGCCTGGCTCGATTCGCCTCTGGACCGGAGAGCATAGCACACTAATAGAGACCGCGTAATTACCTCCTGAGCGCACCATGATGAAACTGTGCGGCATATGCGGCAGCTCGGGAACTAGGTAAAAAGCATGATCATCGTGCAAGAAGGTGCAGTTGCAGCGAATCATTCCCTCACAAGGTGCGAAATTTTGCTCAGCTTGATCGGAACTTGGGCATTCTTGCGCATTCCATTTCAAAACATTTGCCCAATTGTGTGATGCTTCTCATTTCAGATATTAAAAGTATTCTAACATCCATGGATCAGTCTCATCCAAGCTGGATGTCCAGATAGTGTGTAAGGCCGTACGTAAACCTTGTACAAACAATCAAATACCTCTCTGTTTTTATATCATAAATGCCACGTAGTGAGTAGACGTTCTGTATCATCTCCTGCTGGTGAAACAAAGAATTGCACCGAGATGATAAACCAGGGCGGGTGGCCGGGAATACTCCGAAAGTTAAGAGTTTTGCTGCCTTGCGAAGGTAACTTCGTTCCTAGAAAGTGTGCCTGGGTATGTAGTTACAGGCAAGAAAAGACTAAGACAGCCCTCAACTCAACTCTCTTTATGCAAAAGGTGTCGGAGTCCTCGGCTCATACGGAGTACCGACAGTGATAGACCGTTTGTATATCTTCATGTCTTTCCTTTAGGGCAGATCGCTCAGCCAACCATGGGATTAAAGAGCTATGTGCTCCGTTTGACGATTCCGCAGGTTATGCTCCTTAGCTAACCTCTCACATATCGACCAATACTTGCAACGTCCAACATCCAATGTCAACCAAGGCAACCCACATTATTGCACAGGTGTGATCGAGTTCCAGCTCAATGATCAAGTTGCCTTCTTCAATGCACTGCACCTGTTGGTATTCTAAGCTTTGGACATGATTGGCGTGTTCCTCTGAAGCTGGTGGAAAATCGCTAAACGCGCATTTGACCTCCAGACCACCCTTACTCTGATGACATGGCTGCATCAATAATAAAACTGGACGGTTGAGTTGTGTTGTACCCTTAAACACATCTCAAAAGGATGTATCTAAGTCAGATGCAAAACTTGGCTCATGAATATCCTTGGAAGACCTCGAGTCGGTGCGTTACTGTGCTGGATACATTTCTCTCCAAAACGCGCTCCTCGGTTTCAAATCCGACGCGTAAAGGCTGGGCCATCTCCACTCTCCGTCCTCCACTTCTGTGACTCAATACGTCAGACCACGCCAGAATAAAAATTATTCAAGAAATGAAAGGCGGCGCAGAATTTAAAGCAAAATATTCCTACATGTTTGGCTTTGTGGAAGAGTGAAGGGCAGCCTTAAGCGAACAAGAAGGCGACAAACGCTTGACATGATCGCACGGAATAGGCAGAACCAGATGTGATGAATGTCTGGGACCAGGTTTCCAGTTGCTTGGGCCACTTTTCAATATATATAAAACTACTGTCTGACCCACCACTGGTCTATTACCAGAGAACCAGTCCGCTGCAGTGGTCCCTGCCTGAGAGATCTCACCAATTTAGTTTGGTTGGCACGCGAGCTTACATTTCTGAAAATGCAGTTCTGACTGCTATTGCCATCGATTTGCATCAAAAACACAGCATTTCGCCGCGGACATCAAAATCACTAATGCACTACTCACGCGGGAGAAGACAGGGCCATCTTACCTCAAGCATTCGCGGCGCAGCTACACGTGAGAAAAGCGGTTGCAAACAAATACACACCGTCCATTTACTTACTTACTGGTAGACAGCTATTCTACAGTAACTAACGGGGATGCCTCAATGCTATCATTACCTTCAATAGTCACTCGATAAATGCCCATATCTTGGGCGCTTTCTCTGATTGGAACAGCCCTAACAACATCCATTTGTTAGTCACACTAATCACCATGCCAGTGTGGATAATACTGGTAAGGTGGTTTAATGTATTTGCTGACCCACTCGCCACTTGGTGACATTCTGAGAACCGTTTCAAATAACGAATCGGCTCTGATCCCATGATCACCGGCGGGAAGAGTTCTGTTTTACCTAACAAGGGGAAGAATTTGAACCAAATAGGGCAGAGGAGAGAAACTAATTGAAAGAAATTCTAGATTAATACTAAGGATGGCGGCCTTCGGGGATTGGACGTCGGTTCCCCAATTGCTGATGCTGATGCTAAAGGGGACTGGCATCCCGGTGGGAGGGGGCTCTCTGCATTTCCTGAAGCTCCGCATTCAAACTTCTTGCATAAAGGTTAAATGGCTCTGAGTGAGCAACTGAAATAATTCAGGGATCGCTTCGAGGATTCTCATCTTTTATCCTTTCTGCAGCCAAACGACTAGAGTGAGCTTTTTCCTGGCTTTCTTTTAACTTTTCCTTTTCCTTTTCCTTTTCCTCTTCTTTTCGCTTTTTTCTTTCTTTTCTTTCTTTCCTTCTTTCTTTCTTTCTTTCTTTTTTTTTGTCTCTAGAAATAAATTTAAAACCCTTCACTTCCCTTCCAGCAAGCCTTTCCCTTCTCCTATTCAACTTCAGAGCTAGAAACAACTCAGCTTTGCAATGACGAAGAACGCTTCCACTCCAAATCCAGAAACAATACGAACGGCTTTGGAGGAAGCCAGGAACAGCGAAGATGGCCGTATCGACCCTAGGATGATCTCCGTTCTCGAAACAGCTATTAGTGAAGTCTGGCGCAAGGTACAAGCGGAGCCCGATACATATGTTTTAACCCGTGCCGAGTTTGCGCTCTTCAACTTCTTTCTCATCCGATATCGTGGCCCAGTTGCTCAGCGCGCTGTGGAGCGATATTGGAACAATTTCAACAGACAGCCCCTGGAGATTGTATCTGGAAATTAATGCCACACATCGCACGATATATTCCCCACATAATACACCCAAATACCACTCTCAAATCCTTCAGACTGCTGGCCTTCGATCGCCCTCGAATTTCCTTTATGACCAGAGACCTTTGGCTCAAAGACGTTTTTTAGTTGCAAATCTTCGCCCTAATCATTTATACCTTACTTTATTTCGCCATTCCGCAACCTAGATCTATCAAAACGGTGCTATCTGGCTAATCAGGGGCCTCACGATTCTTTTGTGTCCAACCGTCTCTTACTTTTCTTTCCAAAATGTTACTCTTATATGTCTTGTACGCCGTGATTGTGATTTAATAACTGGTTTTATTTTTTTTAATTTTTTTTTTTCATTTTTAGCTTTTTCCGTGGCCAAAATCCATTCGGAATTTTTGTAGAGGCCCACAATTTTGTTACAGTTGACATATTCTCCTAACTCCGTTCGTTGTGTTGAGCAAATCTTCCTGCGCAATATCATTGCACCGTTTTTCTACACCACCAGTATCATCGCCAGAATACCTCCCTCATCCATCGAATGTCATAGATCGCATGAAGTTATTTCATTGGCGAATCGTTTTGATTCCGACAACTAACCCATTCAAACATTCCGGACAAGGAGATTGAATGGCGCATTTCAAAACTGCAACCATGTTTTCCTGAGACACATGCTTCACTACATACAGGTACCCGCGGAAATGACTTCTTTAGTCAGCGTCAAAACGGGGTTATCAACCGGCCTGGGATTTGTTCCACAGAGGTCTGCCACGGTGTCAGTGAGCGTGGTTCTCGTTCAAATACCCTGAAACTTCGGTTTGTTCGGTATTCCTTGACAAACACAATTGCGCAGATGAGATTCGTCGTTGGAGAGGTCTCCTTTCGCTGCGTGAGCCCGTCGATACCTCGGTATACAGAAGTTCCCCTCTGCCCGGTTGCAAGAGTTCGGTTTGGGCACGGTGGTATGAACAAAGATAGTTGTGTGGTGACGTGTCGGGCATATGACGAGGGCTTTTAGGCTAGTCTCTTTCACCGATTCTCAAATATCATGACAGAGCAAGTTCTCTACAGGGTTCATCTGCTACATCTTTCGCCCTTTTGCAAAAGTGTCTGCCATAATTCAGCTGTTGTTTGTATTTGCTCTGCTTCCATTCATTGTTTCTGGCTATTTTGTGCTCTCCACGCACAAATTTGAGAAATTTCCGCATACAACAGCTTCACTTTGGCTATATAATGTTTTCCTCTAGACCTCAGCTTCATTGCTAATGTTTGGCCGCCACCAGCTATTACCTACCCTCTTTATTAACTCCTGTCGTCACTATGGTACATGTCATCTTGATTTTTAACATAGCTTTCACGAAACCTAATGCTGTGCCATCATCCGGGCGAAGGCAACTGAGACAGACCCGCTGTGCTCAGTGCCCGAGAATGCACCGCATAAGATTTCTCCGTTGTTTTATCATTGGTCGCCTCGTTGGCGACTTCGCCTCAACTGTCCAACAGCATCCCTCACAGAGCAGGGCAGGGCAGGGCAAAGCTAGCACAGCAGCATATAAGCCGCAAAACCCTCCGTCCAGATTAACGCTTAGAGAGCAAAGAGTTTGACAGTAGTTCAAAACTGTTACCCGTTGCTTTTTCTTAATTTTTGTTTACTTTGGGGAATATTCTTGCCATGCAAATTCGGCAGCCCGCATTCCTGGGTATTTCGGAAGTCGTCCAGACATCAGCGATCCTAGAGTTATTTATCGGGTAGTTACCTACTCCTAGAGATGCATAAAAAGTGCACGACGGAATTGCAGTCCTCGCCGCTCTGGGATTTTTCGTCTGCGGTAACTATAACTACACAAACGAACAGGCAAAAAATGGGCTAACCGGTGTCTATTTCCCTTTTCAACAATCTGAACCAGTACTTCCAATGGACAAAGCATGCTATATTATTATGTCTCAGTCATGAGATGCCTCTGTCCATGACTTAATCCTTGCAATTTACGGGCTTCAGCTTTGACTACTTGAAGCCGACCGACTTCGTGCAAAATGACAGGCAATTGGAGGATGGAAAAGCCTGACTCTGCATATTTCCCCCTCTACGATCCTCCTGGTCTCGCTTGCAACGCTTCCTGAAACAGCATAATGCATGCGGCTTCTACTAAATAGTCCAGAAACTTTCTGAGGTCGGTAACCACCCACCCGCTTCTTAGCTAGTTACCTTGTCGACCCACTGCTGGCGTTTTCTTTCTCACCTTGCCACGTGTATGTCAAATGATGATCAAGGACGCCAACTGCATGCTCCGGTGCGAATGTTGGATTGCCGCCTCTAGGTTATTCCAACAACTAGGTTCTGATGATATTGATTCTCAAGAGGTGATAAATCACCTTGTTTAATTTTTGCCCGAGGTGTTCGCTGCATTTTTTTTTGTTAACCCTAGTAGCCAGCGATGGGAATCGTTGCTTCGGTGTTTGTTTGGAATCTCTTTCCCCCCTTCCCGTTTCTCCGTTTCTTACGATCTTCTTCATTTTTCTCTTGGACCCAGGAAGAGCCATTGATGGCAATTTTGAGGCTAAGTGAGCTTGGTGCTGAGACATAACGCGGGGGTCTCCTTGAGAGTGAGTAGGAATTTCCCCTCCCCTGCTCCAAGAGGATACGCCACCTGCTATGATATTTTCTAACAGTATCAAAGGATCCAACGGTCGACAGAAGGACTGCGGGAAAAGTAATTATTTCCCCACGATGAGGGGGATGATTGATATAGTTACTGTCGACGAAAGTCTCACTGCATATGCATCGTGTCAAGAAGTTCGGCGATTTGGGTTCGTTACATGATTATTTCAATTAACTGTCCATCGCCCTTCATCGCGATCACCCCTGTTGCATCATGAGGAGTGAGGTAATCCGTAGCAATATCAGTTAGTTAACCGTCCTCACTTCTATGCTTCTCTCTGTCTTCAGACGCTCCTTTTTGGCCTATTGTTTCTTTACATCAATTTTTGCAGTGGTGATGTGCGGTGATGAGAACGGCTCTCTAGAACTGCGTTCCGCGTATTTCAACCACTACAAAATGGTTATTTCCTAGTTACGTCTTAGATGTGCGAACGATACGTATATATACATGGAAAAGCAACCCACCTCTATACTCACTAGAACAAAGCGCCAAAAACATGTCAAGGGCACATCCATAACGTTGTACATGCAGCAAATGCTATTCCCACCACTGACCAGTCAATCGGAAGCCCAAACCGCACCGATATGCAGGGGGAAAGCCATATATCGGGCCTTTCTACTTCATACCCTATCCTTACATATGTATGCATGCAGGTATGCTTAGGCATCTAGACACTCCCTTACTTGCCTACGTAGTAACTTACTCAACTATTTTTTTAAAGGTGAAAGGAGTGCACTTGACAGGAAATGACCAGAGGGATATCAAGAGATCGTACACCATGATAGGCGTTATTCTTCCTCACACACCCCCAAATTTGAGCTACATCTCTTTTATTTCAAGTTGTGTTGATTTGTTATCAGTGATGAATACACTTGTAATTTGTAGGTCGGACCTTTTTATTCAATGAGCGACGGGGTAGATTCTTTTTTCCGCTGTGGAGCTGCTCTTTTGGAACACCAAGAGCCCCCTTTGCGCACTGCCATTGAGGCAAGGGATAAAATTTGAGCTGAAATTCTGTAAAATATGTGGGTCAATATTAAGCTTAGAGCGCCCGCTGAGTGGGGTATAAAATATCGTACATGGACATAGCATGAACAAGATGGAGCGGGGAAGGGGGGGAGATTCGTTATGAAACCGTGTGGAAAGGGATTCTGACAGTGACATTTAAAGTATACATAGAGAGAAATCAAAACGATAACCAAGAGAGAGAGAGAGAGAGAGAGAGAGAGCGGGAGAGATGCTCCGGCTTTTCTCTCACAATCCCTCCCACCCTTTATCGACTTGTTGAAAGAAAGAGATCACTTTTCCAACACCATTGATCAATGAGCGGCTCCATCGAAATCCCTCGTTTCCTGGTAACATCGTACAGCTGGTGAAAGTTGCTCTTGCATCACGAAGCTGACCTTCCGATGCCTATAATGGTTTTCTCTTCTCAAAGTACATATCAAGAACAAAGCTTAGACTTTCTAAGTTTGGAGAAGTATTCCGGGTTTGAAAATGATTCGATCCAGTCCTGCCCCTGGGAACAACTCGCAACAGAAACCGGTCCCCTGAATCGTAGTGCGGAAATATTGGGCGGGAAGTTCTTGTCAATCGTGAATAGGTGATTGTTATCTGAGAACAACTCGCCTACTCTAAGGACGAGAGTTGTCAATTCTGGTAGTGTTCGAGGAGCTGGGGCAATATAGCTTCATTAGTGTAGTGGAAATCGCACCCGTTGGTCGAACGTATATTTATCGTCTCCAGTTTCCACACACCAATATGAGTGAGCGCCATCATCATGAGGACAAGTGTATTCATGGCGTCGTGTTCTAGAATATCTAATGTTTTCAAGATTGATCTGTTCAAGATCGACGTCGATTTGTTCCACCAACACCTCCCCCTTATTGTGCTTGCTACGCATCCAGTGCGTAACAAGTTCTGGGAGACAAACTAATGTGATTTCCCGCTCTTCCGGAGTTCCTTTGTGAATAGTTATGTACCGCTCTTCTGCGTCTCCCTTTAATATAGCTTTTGCATTCTCTTCTTGAAGTTCATTGCTCGAAGGCCCTTCAAAACGCAGACCCGAGGTATGCAAGACGATTAGATGTTTGACGTTTCGCTCCAAGCACAAAGGGCGTTAGAAAAATTTCACCACATGCGCTGTTGAGCAGCAACCGTTCGAAAGACCAGTGTTGATGTATTCCCTTATCCCTTAGTTCCTCGTTCCAGCCTGATTCATTTTCTAGATCCATCATGTTGCTAAAATAGTTTCCTAGAAGGAACTATTCCTTTTCCAAAGGAGAGTTATTGAGCTGAGAGAGGAGAGAGGAGAGAGGAGGTTACTTATCATCCGTGGCGTTTGGACCTTCTTGGATTTTGAGAATGACAGTTATAGCGGTAGCTGCAGTGGAATATTGTCCCCTACTCTGTGGGAAACTAGTATGAATCGGTATATAGCGATCTTGCAAAGATTCTGCAGGTGACAGATACATACGGAAACCCACGGGTTGACAAGAAGTCAGGCTCTTACCACGACTCAAAAATAAATGCTTCCAAGCCCAGAGAAAATATTAACTGGCAGAAGGTCAGAAACGCCCATATTTAACTACCCAATGTTTATGATATTATAACATGATTGCATGGGGATGCAATGCAACGGAGCAATTTTGACAATTTTGATCCCCTGTGACTGGGAGGAGGTTGGGTTGATATTTTTGCTGGAACGAAATGCAACCTCAGCAAAGTCACCTATCTCACTCAAGCCGCCAACGGATGGTCGCTTTTTCCGATTAACACAATCAAGAAAAACAGGAGTGAAAAATTTTGTCCCAAAATTTTATTGGAAGCAGCAGAGTCTAGATGCTCTTTCGTACTTTGTTGTTATCTACTAGATATACAGTTAATCATGAGACATTCAATCAAACCTATGTGACAATTGAAACCTTAAGAGGACAATAAGGGACGACGAACGTAACGAAACCTCCTATCGATGATATCTGCTAAATATTTCCCTAACCAATTTCTCAAATGAACCATGCTCACTGTCGCAAGAATAAAGTTGGAATAAGGAGAGAAGAAGAAATAAAGGTCTGAAAAAACATTTCATCAATGGAAAGTGTCATATGTACGGAGAGGTAAGAATTTTTACCACTGCCTGGAGTGAGCCTCTCAAGCAGGGGGACTGGGAAAGTCTGTAGGCCCTTCTGTAACAACAGTTAGTAAACGAAGGAAAAATGTATGAAAACTAGAAATTTTACCATGTCTCGTGTAGAGCTTCCGTTCGACTTCATCGAATTTTGCCTTCCCACTTTCAACATCCTCTCGCGTAATACCCAGACGAGACTTAGGGAGCCCCATCGACAACAGGAACTTTACTGTATCAGTCCATTCAACATTTTTCCGCTTGCTATCCCAGTTCAGCTCCTCTGCCATGAGGTCAATAATGGTTGGGAGAGCTTCAAGAGAAGCTTGTGCGTTCAAGAATGCCAGTCTAGTCCTCCGCGCCAAAACGTCCACAGCTGTTTGTGCATATTCAACCCGGGTAGCATAACGGACCTCACCATCGATAAATGGGTATGGCGGCGAAATGCGGATTCCACGCACTGGGAATCGAGTATTTGTGGGCGATGACATGGCAGCGACCTCCCACGCACGATCACCGTAAGCCTGGGCGATATATTTAGCGACGTCTGTTGCTAATCCGAAGTATTGGATGAGGTTAATGAAGAGAGTTTTCGAATAGCCATGAGCGCCAACCAAGCGAATCTGATGGGTCTGGCAAGAACCGTCAAGGGAAGCTCCGTCGTCAAAAAGGCCTCTTCCGCTAATGTCTGGAACCTTTCTGTTGGGCCGTGGTTGTAGATGGAACACTTTGATAGCTTCGTCAACAGCTTCCTCGGCCATTCGGCGATAGGTTGTCCACTTCCCACCAGCACAGGTCAAAAGACCAGATTTGGACACTGTTATGAGGTGATTGCGAACCAGAGACTCTGTATTCTTAGCTGCGGGGTCCCGCACGAGAGGCCGGATTCCAGACCATGCCGCAAGAACATCTCCACGTCTCACATTGATGTCCGGGGCAAGATACCCCCGAATTTCATTTAGAATCCAGTTTATGTCAGATTCAGACGGTATAGGTTGGGGAGAGATTGCGGAGGGGCTGTCAGTTGTTCCTGCAATTGTGTTTCCCTGCCATGGAAGAAAGAAAATGACACGCCCGTCTGAGGTTGCAGGGTCGATGAGACCCATCTTAGCAGGGCTATAGTATCCCGGTAGAACAACATGAACCCCAGAGCTTGGAGCAACTATGTCCATCGCACTTTGATCATCCATCTTCCTAATGGAATCTGTGAATGGACCTGTGGCATTGATTATTCCCTTAGCCCTGACGGTTACTTCTTTCGCATCGTGTCCGCTTTTCCCTGGAATCAAGTCTTTGGCAATTGCTCCATTGAGCTTTCCTGACTCATCCTTAGTTAGTCCCGTTACTTCCATGTGGTTCACAACAGTAGCACCATATAGAGCAGCGGTTACTGCCAGGGAAACATTCATTCGAGAGTCGTTGTGAGCACCATCTAGTATATGCATTAGTTTCGTTTTAACAAGAAGCGTTTCCGGTCTTGGTTGTGACATGATCAAGTTTTACCATAGTAAACCAAAGCTCCGACAAAATTATCCTTTTTCAACATAGGGAAAGCATCCAGAGCTTTGCTTTTGTTGAGGAAATAAGAGCTCTCAATACCCTCAGATCCAGCAAGTAGATCATAGAATTTAGTTCCAGCCCAGAAATACGGTAACTGCCGCCACTTTTGCACTGGGAGCATAATCGGGAGCCACATTGAGAGGTGAGGGGCAGTGTGGAGGAAATACTTGCGTTCCCGTAGGGCTTCTTTAACGAGAGCATATCTACAAAGGAAGATCAGCAAGCAAAATTCCCATCAACGACGGGGCAAAAAGGCACTCTCGACGTACTGATTGTAGTCCAACTGCCAAACTGCTTTTTCCAGATAACGAACACCGCCGTGAACTAATTTTGTACTCTTGCTACTCGTTCCAGCACTGAAATCGTCACGCTCAATTAGAGCTACCTTTAAGCCACGAGAGGCGGCATCCAGAGCTATGCCAGAGCCGGTTGCCCCGCCCCCAATGACAAGTAAATCGTAAGGTTCGTTTTCATCTGGTGCGTTGGAGCTCTGGGAGCTTGAATATTTTGCCAATTCCCCAGAAAGCAACTTTGTGGCGTTTGTCTGTGAACTTCGTTTCAAGTCCTGAATCTGTTCAGCGCGGCTTTTGACACGCGGAAAACTCGGGGGCACTAGCTGTCCTCCATCACTATAGGACGGTGGTGGGACCGCCGCTGGGTCCGACCCGGGTAAATTGCGTGGGCGGTATGAAAAATAGAGGATACCTCCTCCTCCGGCTACAACAGCAATTGTATAAAATAGCGGCTTCAGGATCCGGCGTGACCGTGGACTAATCATGCTCTGGCAAATTCAAGAGGTAACGGCTTTGATAAACCAATATACCGCAGATCGATTTTGCACACAACAAAAGAGGAAATCTAGAACTGAACTGGGTAAACACCAGAGTAAGTAGACATACACTTTTACACCAAGCCAGGCGATGATAAATCAAGAACCTACTCTCAGCCTATATACCATGCAGATATCAAGGGCTGCTGGAAATAGGTGTGTGTTATAAATAGAAGTTGCTCTCAGAAGAAGCACACATGAGCTGCAGGAAAGCAGACTAAAAAAAACCCCAGTGTAGCTGTGGAATTGGGGACTATTAGGCGGTAACTAAATGAGAGAATGTAAAAGAAGTAGTTAACTAGCTAGTTATATCAAGTCTGGATAGTTATCAGTTACTGAAATTTCAAAAGACAAAAACCAGGTTGGTGACGATGACAATTATGGAGCGGCAAACTCCCCCGCCGCTTACGGGGAACTTCTTGGTTGACCTCATTAACCTTGGATTGACGCCAAAGGTTGCGTGCAAATACCCAGCAGCGGCCAGCCCTACGCCCGGCCATTGCCCGGGCTTCACTAACCGGAACAATCATTCGCCTAGCTAACCAATCACCATTCAAACAGCGCTTTCTAGCCGCGCGCTACTTGGTTAGCAACGTAGGACGATAATATACTCCACGATTCTCTCTTTTCTGATCTCAAACAACCTTTGGAACCAGGTTCAATGTCCATCTTGATGCCTCCGTTCAGCATTTAATTCGGCATTCATTTGGTTCAGATATTGCTCAGTCTCTATCGGTGGTTTCGAAGTCATGGATGCATCAATAGTTCAGTTTTCCCAGATTAACTTCCTTTTCAGTTGATCAGTATTTTTGTTTCGTCAGCAGCCCCAGTCGAGCTCTTCAAGACGTACATGCATTCGCTGGATAAGCGGTTTGTTGCAGAAGGAGGATTCCTTATATGCCAGAAATCTCCCTCCGTGATCCATGTTATCTAATGCCCGAGGGAATCCCTGATTATATGCCCAATCTCACTCCGTTTGATCGACCTATTCAAAAATCTTCGTTCCATCATTGTCACCCATGCACAGAGGTGATATTCCAAGGGTTGCCCCGATGCAGACAGATAAAGGCGTAACGGTATATCTTCATGCTTCATGCGAGCTGCCTGGTGCGACACTTTATCCTTCCATACCCTCGAGCAATGCCCTAATATACATGCAATCTGAGGCTCATTGTTAACCGGGTATCAGGGGACAGAAGGGCGAGTTTAAGCCATTCAGGTGTTTACATCCTCAACATAGGATGAAGAAGGCTTCTTCTTGAAGATTAATTTTCCCCTCGCCTTTCTCCTCGGTGTGGGAACTACTTAGTGCTGTTTAAATTGACCCTATCGGATGTAGTCGATCAAGCATTTTTCTACACGGGTCGTAGAATGGTGCTGGAGTTCATGAACGAAACCATACCACTTATTCCCCACCAGTCGCCAATCTGCATTGCTAGCTGTCCGTAAACGGTCAACGGATTTGCGATCAAACGATCCCGGAGTATATACTTTCTTTTATCAGAATCGAGTACGTGGGGAAATGATCCGGTGTGATTAAGAGGCCCTGACCTTGGATGATGCAGAGAAATATAACCCAACGGGGCATGAACATGGGATGTGGAAACTATCTTGCTTTCTCCTCATTCTATCGATTCTTGGTTTCAATTGAAGCGATCTCTCTTTCAAGCTGGTCTATTGCTTCCCATGACTGAAGATTGGTTTTCTCTTGGCTTTATTGAAAAGCACCGCAATTTCTTACATGTCAGGACGTAGTAAAATGAGGGCCAACTTGGCCATTTAGCAATTGAGGTAACATTCCTGCTTTCCACGTACATTGGCTCTCGACTCCATTACCCTCTCCCGGACCACAAGACCCTATGAGAGGATGCCATGAAATCAGTCCAAAGTTAAACAAGAACATATACCGGATTCAGCCAGGCGACCACTTAGCGAAGGCCTTTGAATTTATGACAGGGCCAGAGTTAAGCCACAACTCCGGGGCGCCGATCTTCCACAGGCATCACAGACATGGTCAATTTGGAACATTTTGGGCAGTCAAGGCAATCAGCCGTCAAAAAAAAAAAATGCATTATTGGTTTGACAAAGCTTTCTCGTTCTGATTGAGCTTCTCGGTTTCAACTTCTGTGGTATATCTTGCTTCACTATTGGTCTACTAAATGATAAAGCTTTTTGCATACGTTCATGAGGATCTCCAGCTTGTACTCCAGTATCGTTTGGGGCCTGCCTGATCTTGGTTGCTGGATCTACCGAGATGGTCTGCCTGCTCACACATGCATGCATTACATCAACTCAACCACCCACATCTACCCTGCTTTACTTCGAAGTGATAGAAAGTACTAATTTCCCTTCCCTGTTTGTCAACAAATTCGGTTACATCCCCAATTATGCAGAGAGCCAAGGGCATTGTTCCGGCTCATATTGGCCTACTTTGCATGCAACACCGGTACACCCCAACCTTTATTCCCCGATGTTGTCGACAGCCACGAAAAAAGAAAATCTATTGTGAGGCCCGGGCCCCAAAGTGCATACATACATTTTCAACCAATAACACCATATTATCCACCTCTTTTTCATGCCAGAATACCACACATGGAATAAACTCCGATTAAGCCAGTTGCCGTAACCATGTCGGCACGCAGCGAATGGCTGACGTTTGGTGTCCGGAGAAGATAACCATTCGGACAATTTCCTAATGCTGCAAGGATATCAAAGCATTCATAAAGGGATACTTTGCTCTTTTCAGCATATTGATTTAGATCTTTTCATTCGCACACGGAAGCATATTCCCCCGTGTGCTGGTCATATTTAAAAGGTGCAGTTGTCATGAAGATTAAGCCTATTATTCCATATTCCAAAGCCAACGCCTGCCGTCTTCTAGAAAACGGGCCGTGCCACCAAATGTTCCTTGGATGTTGGTTTGTATCAGCTTTGAACCCAACCCAGGGAGGAATCTCCTAAGGACATGAAAGAGGAAAAAGTATAAAAAATTCTCAAAAGAAGGAAAAGAGAACCCTGTTTCAAATTACGGATGTAACCCCTTCTACATAATCAACCTCCTTACTTTATATTCGAAAATCAGCGACTTTCCGTATTCTTTTATTTAATTTTTCCAATACTAACAGTTACTAGAGAACATATGCTTTCGTATCTTATTTGATAATAATCGTAACCAGGATTTTCGAAAACAATAACAACGAAGAGGTTTCAATATTGAAACTATATCAAGTTTCAAGTCTTCCCACTGCAGGCTAAGACACGGGAAGGTGATGGGCTGGAACAATTTAGTACGCGGGAAGATGCATGATTCCATACATCCAATTTTGCGAAATTTTTAAACCCCGGTTTTCTGTCTTCTCGATAATTTCCACTTCTTGGAGGCCTTCACTTCCATGAACTACAACTCTCGAATTATACCCCAACCCCGCTGGGAACTACTCTTGTATATGCGAAACACAATAAACACCCATGGATCGATCCATTTTGAGCTTAGTCGATGGAAGAAAGCGACTCATTGCTGCCCTTGGACCGACCTCGAACAAAGCCCTGACCCATTCCGTGTAAAAAGGGAGTTAGTGCTTGCAAACCTGAACTGGGTTCCCCAATCAAGAAACTGGCAATTATTTTACACAGTCTTCCTCGGGTTTCCATGATTCTCACCATTGCATCAAACTGACACATCCAACCACCGTGTTTTCATTCCACGACCCCAGACCACTGCCAACTTCATCCCCATGTCAAACACAAAGGAGCTCATTGAATGAGTGCCCCCTTACACTAACAGGTGGAAGTTAACTATGTAGCCAACTGCTATCATCTTCTCAGCAATTGTGCATCGGTGAAGGGGAGATAGAGAAGCGATCAGCGATGGCGAGCCCAATGACTTGCTGGCCCTCACAGACTCCGCGGGATCCGTAGAAAACTCCCGAGCATCAGACACGAACGCAGACATTCGCGCTATTCGCACATGTAATCAATAGTAGTCGCAATCTCCGTGACGGCAGGGCCTGGAACACTTTGCTCCAAGTCCGCAGACATCTTAATTTTCCGGATCATATGATTTCATCACCGTGAAGGAGATCAACTTTTCAACACCGCGAGAATGCTGTTGCATGTGGAGACTGAAGTCCGAGCTTCGTTAAGAAAACAAACGCAACAGCCCTAAGGCCACCTAGGCTTTGTTCGATCCTCCCATCGTCAAGGGCGACGGGGGAGGAGCCCCTCACCCTGCCTCAAAGGAGACAAGTATTTGAGGACCACAAATCCAACAGCTTCATCCCAATTCCCTTTTTTCACGATTGTTTCGATGATTTGTCGCTTTTTGCGCTGCCTCATCCTGCTCAACGTTCGAAATTGCTGTTAATTCTCCCATTGACGTTATCCGAAAAGCTTCTCCGAGTGCAAATGATATAGTTGTTTTAACTATATCACTGAGTTCTGTGTTAAGAGATTCTAATTAATAAATCATTATCGGGGTTAAAGTGGCAAGAACACTCCATACTCCAACAGTTATTAATTTTTAGATATCACGACTTCGTCCCAGTCGTAGCCAGAGACTTTCGGAATGTCATTATGATGCCAATGTCAGCGGCATATTATTTTGATAGGGATCATAGATCGCCAGTATCACAATGCGATTCCACAATTTCATAGCACAATCGAGAGTATCTCAAGCATTTCTGCTTGAAAGAACAACTTGCTCTCTTGGAGATTGATAGGAAGCTGAAGTCTGCCAGATTGATGAAAGACTGTTCTTGAGTCATATGCATAGGTTATTGAATAGCTCATCTATGCTTTTGTCCTGTCTTTTCCTCTCGCCATCAACTCTGCGGAATGTGAAAACGTAAAATGGGGTTTGTTCAGAATCAAACAAGGACACCAGTAATAATACAAGCTTCCCTGATAGAAAATTCCGCATCCGCACACGATTCTTCTCTCCACATGTATATACTCCACGGAGTTCACCCTCCACAGAAAAATGGGTTTCATCGTAAACCTCAAAAATACCAGTCTCCCCTAGCTTCTCCGGACCTCATAGATTATCTCTCCCACCTTCCCCGGCCCGGTTCCAGGCAGGGCAATTGTACATTGCCAAGGAGAAAAAAATTTTCAGGATTAACGTGATCAGCGAACATCGAGTATTTTCACACGAAGTGGTTTGTGATAGATAGCAGATGGTTTTGATTCAAGATCCGGTCAGATCGGCGGTGGAACTATGAGGAATGAGGGTAATCATATGAACAGGAAATAATACTGCGAGGTTCCACTCGAGAATGTAGGTGGCTAGGGGGGATAGTGGAGAGAGAGCGAAGTGGAAGAGCATTAATATGGCATGAAAAACTGTTGTGTCGCTAAGTTACTCTTGGTGCTCCACTTCACCCAAGTAAATTATTCTCATGATAAGTTTTTCTGAGGTAATTAGAATTAAAATACAGACTATAGTTCCCCACTTCTCTTGATGTCTTTTTACCAGATACCGATGTGGATAAATGTTGCATCGCAACAACTTTCTGCAAATTGGCCATTTAATTCCGCTTGGCATCCATCCATGGGCACCCCCAATTGACCACTTTCAGATTTCCCCATGAGCGAAGGAGTTACCTCGACCATGTCAAACGCTGAAACGTCAGAATGTCCAGGGAGTTTAATGAGGTGTTCGGGTTCTGCAATATCTTTCAAGCTTTCCCATCATTCTATACATACACACATCACCTTCGATCCGCCTTTGCCCCCCTTACCTACTACCCCTACCAGCTCCGCCACTTCCGAAGAAAAGAAAAACGGGGCATTCATTCAAGATTCCGATATGCACCTAGGCACCCAATATATGTAAAGCAGGTGGGCATACCATGCAATAGATTATTCCCTCTGCCTGACTCTTCTTTCATTCATCGTGTTCAATCCCATCAACTCCTGGCACTTATCACCCCGCTCATATCACAACAACCATTGATTCATCTGCACAGGGTGCAGAGAAAGCACATGTAAAATTTCCCGCGTAGACAGTATGCACTATACGTGCTATACGTCTCTGCATCCAGAGATACTTTTCTTTCGTAGTTACCAGGTGAGTTGTTAATAGATAGTCATCGGAATTGTTTATCGAGTCCGTGCAATCATCTCAATCGGAGCAAAAATCTCCTAGTTTGAGAAAATCTCACAAGTGCTGATCATCAATTGTTGATCATTCTTGAAACTGCAGCTGCTCCATCTAAGCACTTCATCTAAGGAGATGATGGGTTTAGAGGGTTTGGTGTTTGAAGATCTCGGAAAGACCGGCAAGTTTCTCCTGGAGTGACGATGATGAACGTCAGCGATGCACAAGGATTTGTCACGTCTGAAGATCAAAGAAAGACACTCTTAACATCATAAGAGTTTGGAGAATAATGAGAGTTGAAAGTTTCTGAGAATAATGCTCCCATCACATATCAATAGATTCATTAAAATAACCTTGCACCAAAGGAAAATAATCAGGATTCCAAAAGGCAAACGGCAGGACCTCCATGCTGAGAATAAAACTTGGTTTCCCCAAAAATCAATAAAGCTTGCCCGACAATAAGGAAGCTGGGACATGTTATATCAAAAACAATGAGATTTCCAAGTTCTTCGCCCTTGGGATTTGACGTTTGGGAATCGTCTCCCGACCGTTTCCATCGGAGCCATCCAGCTATCCGGATACCAGCATGACTCCTCGGGGAGGCTAAAGATCACATTGCGTGCCATACCATTCCACCTAGTCCTAATCACGTCACATAGGAGCTTTTTCATGTGCACGCATCCGTTTGTGCTTTTCGGTTTGAAATAAAATACGGAGATATCTGAGGTAAAGAAAGATCCCAAATTCTTCACCGAAGTAAGGAAAATGAAGAATTTTTACCAAGGCCAAAGGTCATCGAACGATCTTAATCGTCCACGATTGCCCAAACCCAATGGGCGCAGGTTAGGGTGAAAAACGCCAAATGCCAAGTAAGGGGAATGGGTTCTGGTGGTGCCAGTGGTTGGTCCATGCATCCACGCCTCGTATTCTTCCCCAGAAAATCGATCTTCGTCTCTGTTAGTTCAAACTCTCTCATTAACTGAGATACGCACATTCATTCGCCGATGTGAATTTGGAGAGAAGGGAGAAGAAACCTCGGATGGTTTGAGTTCAAAAAGTCAAGAGAAGGCCAAGATCTGGGGAAGAATCAAATGGTAGCCACATTGTCATCCGCAAATGTAAATTTTTTTTTTTCGGGATGTTAATAAATCATATTTGCTTTTGTTCGTTGTTCCCCAAAACTCAGAATCCTCCGTCCCATGCGTATCATGCATGATGCACGAAGAACCGAGGAAAATCATAAAGCCAGGGGCAAGAGTAAAAGAACTTTGATTTCCATGGTAATGGAGCAGTAGTGTTGCAGAATGCCCACACCCAAAAGCCCATGCTGTCGGTAACAGATGTCCGGGAGGAATGAAAAGTTAGCATCAGCCATATGTTCTTATTGACGTCAATGACGAAAGAGAGCGACAGGCGGGTTTGACTCAAAATTGAGGCATATCGTTGCATTGCACCCACCATCAAGAAATAGTGGTGGTGAGCTACCATACAACAGCGGAAAGATGTATCGCCGGACTAACATCCTTTCGTTTCTGTTATAACTATTTCTCTAAAGCTACTTGTAATTGTGATCATTTGTATCTGAGACAATAGCTACACAGCTCAACCGTTCGAATCTGGGAGGGTTGACTGGTATTAGTTAGTTGAAACCTGAGCAGATGACGAGGGTGGGTTAGACAGCCGGATCCACATTCTTGAACAAGACCCATACGCAAAGGTCAAATAGCAATAGATCTTGGGAATCAGCCGACTCAACTGAAGGCTCCTTAAATTCGTCAGTCAGTGACTTGTGGGGATTTTGGGCTTGGTCTCTGGACTGCCGCCCCTGCACCGTGCACCCACCCCCCTTCCCGGCTTGTAGTTGAGGGATGCAATCACAGCCACCGAGGAGGAAAATCATGTCATAGATGGCATGGAATGGCGAAGAGGAAGAAAAGGAGACGGATACATGGCCTGACCCTAACCGTAATCCCTCCTCCTTAACCAACAATACCAATCAACCCTGTCCCCATAATTTCAAGGGGGTAAAACGGGACAAAGTGAGCCCTTGGGTAAGAGACTACTTACTAAATGGCGACTGCAGGGGGGGGGGGATAGAAAATTACAGGGAAACCTGGGTAAAAACACACATCCAGGATACAAGTCTTAAGAAGTCTATAAGGAGGCGACTTGGCCAAAAAGAATTAGTGCAAGAGTTAGGCAGTTTGGTTGGATGCACAAAGGTCCAAGGATTCTCACGCCACTGTGCAGGTTTGACGGTGATTTCTAAGGCACATGCTGGACCCTGAAAACTCTGCGATGGAATGCAATCAGTAAGCTCCCATCCGGAAGACATGAAATCATGGTAGCTGGAAGAAAAAGTCGCTGCAACACGTAAACACCCTCTTAGAAAGAGGATCACCAAACCCCTCCCCACACACACACACACACACACTCTCTCTCTCTCTCTCTCTCTCTCTCTCTCTCTCTCTCTCTCTCTCTCTCTCTCTTCGCAGTTGTGATGATGAATACTCAGAGCAGATACGCTAGGTTTGAATCATCTGCGTCACCAGCTCCTAGCTGCTGAGATTCTTAGTGGAATCTAAAATTGGCACAGGCAACCTAACTTGCAAATCCACGATAATTAACGTTGGCGTGTTTGCTTGCGGGGTAGGGTGCTCTTCGTGACTCTCGAGTCGTGAGGTATGGATCAGAAGCGAGAAACGGGCGTCAATCTTGAGCTTGAATCAGGAAAGAAACGTTGGGATTGAAAAAGGGGGGGGGAATGGGTCAGTCGACCGCAAATGATTTCTGTAGTTCGCGCCAGGCTTCATTGGTCTCATGTGGTTTAGTTCCAAAAAGATGGTGAGAATTGGAATAAAACACACATCCTGATATGTGGTTCCTGTGTGCGGAGTAAGCTGCAACCCTAACATTTACAATATTAAGTGAAGCACAACTCAACCCTGTGGCAGCATATTACAGGTTATGGAGGATTGCACCGGAATTTCCAGCTAGCTAACAGGTGTTTTATGAAGCCCGAGTCCGTTATAAATCTCTGCATATGCTTGAAAATCATCATGGCTGACATGCCTTACTTCTTCAGAGGAGTTTTGAATATGACTGCTGAGGGAGTCTATGCAAGTTTGTAAATCTGTAGCTGTATACGTTTCTTGCGGTAGAAAGACGAGCAAGGTCGTGGAACAGGCAGCAGTTCATTTTCTCATTAACAAGACGAACCTGATTGTAAAACGAGACTTCAACAAGACAACCAAATCTAATATACGTTTCTTACTCCGTAATCAAAACTGTAATGTAAACTTTTTTCTTTCCATTAAATGGTTTTCACATCACATTTCTAACCTTAGCTGAAGAAGTGAATTTTGACGTCAAAAAACAAGCCTTGAACATCCACTGCTTGAAAGAACTTGGTGTCAGCTGCAAGTTCTCAAGAAAAGTGTGTATCAGCTGCAGAGAATGGTGATAGGCTGGCAGCTATCTTAAGTTGAACTCTGACAGCCGAGATAAGAAATAGTTTAACCAAGGCCCCACAGAGAAGTTTATAACATTTGTTGAAAAGTAAAAGAAGAAAAAGGAAATATAGTTTGAGTAGATCTTTTTCTGTTTGGGAAAATATCTTTCCTTTGCCTCCCTCTCCTTTTTTTGTGGGGACAGATGAATTGTAAAAGAAAGGGGCAGGAGAATAGCTACAGCAGGGTAGAATATAATGAAGGAAATGAGAGAGGGGAACAACGGAGACAAAAGAACCTTGGAGGATGATCCGGAGGTTTATGTCGAAAGTCATACTCCGTGCAACCTGTCAATGTGCCAATAACAAAAGAGCCTCACCGGCAATAGCTGCAAGAGGCCGAAGAAAATGAGCTTGTAGATACTTCCGGCGCAGGCAGCTACTTTGAGCATATGGGAAATTTTGACCGAAGCAGGTATATTGAGTGTCCATTTAAGGTCGCCAGTGGAGGAGAAACTTGCATACACCCATAAAAAGGAGATCCATGCACGCAGGAGAGAGAGCTACGAAGCTACTGAGAGAGCAAGACCGATAATCGTGATCACGATGAAGTAACTAACAGAAATAACACATATCATGACGATGAAAGAGGGATGCAAAAGTCCCTTCCAATTGATCACGCTTCTTCTTCTTCTTCTTCTTCTTCTTCTTCTTCTTCTTGCTGCGTTGAAGCTGTCGATGCTGGAGAAAAGCCTCCCATACAGTGCCAATGCAGGTATGGTTGGTGAGAAATGGAGAATATGGTCACAAACTGACATTGCACGGTGCATCGAAATTAGCTCTGAAAGCACGCATGCATTTTTTTTCTGTGGTTGCCGCTGCTGCCACGATGTCTTTGTAAAGGAAAAGTTAATGGAAGAGGGAAGCTAATCAACAAGTACGGAGCGAGCAAGCATCCCATAAACTATTCTGGTTTCAAGCCCAGTCAGATGTCACGAACTCCTCCCCGAAGGCTTTATTTTGCTTCCTCCAACCCTGGAACTGGGTTTGCAAAAATACACATTTAACGTTCGAGAGAAGCGTGCAAAGAAATGAGAACATCCCAACTCAGCATATACCCACCACTTCCTTATTGCCACTCGCTGCTACTCTTGGAACCTGGGTGTCCAACCCGCTACTGCGCCTGTTGCAGGACGCTATGTTGGCCTCTTTCATTACCACACAACACACACAACCTCTCTATCTCTCTCTCTCTCTCCAAACCCATGAAGGCGTCAAACAATTTATCTGCTCAGTCACGCATCATGTTCCGATTTTTCGCCTTTTCTTTCCCAATCACAGACCCGTCAAGGTCCAGGATATCTGAAGCTCCTGAGACCTTGTTTCTTTGGCATTCCCATCTTAGCCCTCTTTGGCCTCGTGTTACTGAATCTGCCTGCCTGCCTGCGTGCTGCTTCTGCGGTCTGAAGTTACCCATCTACCCAGTGGCAGCTCGGTTCAGCCTGCCTCCACTCCATGGAAGAGGCAATGATAGGCACAGGCAGACACAGGATATTGACTGACATTGCACTCTAAACATTGGCGAGCAGAGTGTTAGGCAGCTGAATAATAATAGCCGAGCAACGAACAACAACATTCATGCATTGGGTGGGATTCGAGGGGTTTACTTGAAGCTCTCATCTGATCCAGCTTGTGATGAATTTTCTGATTCGGCTCTAGTCGCTAGGGCTAGGAGCTTTAAATAACCAAGCGAAGAAAGAGGCATTAGTTGATTGTTGAAAATGCTCGTTTTAAAAAGACTTTTTTCTGTTTGTTGTATGTATGTATCAACGCAAGCTTGATGCTTCCCAAGAACAGCCACCACCAATCCAGAGAGGTTCGGGTCTTTTTTTTTTTTTATTGCTCGTACTGCAGGTCTCAGAGAGATGGAATGGCAAATTCACCGTCCAATAAGAAGCAGATCAGATATTCTTCATCATCAGACAACTACGCGCTGTCCTAGAGCATGGATAGCCCACCGCGGAATTGAACATGGATTACTCCGTTCTACTGCTATTATTGACCAGGAGAAATAATATTCGGCATGGTGCGGCGAGTCGTAGGCGGCTGGAAGCGTAAGTAATGGAGAACTAATGCGATTGTGGACTGGACTGGCCTGGGTGCCTGATGAAGCACGGCAAACGTTCTCGAATTGCTTCTTCAACGTCCATGGGCACGTTTCAGGAATATTCGGGATCAGCCTGACGAGGTTCATTGGTTGAATAATATCACTCAAACTTTCTTTTTATTTTGCTTTTTCTTCTTCTTCTTCTTCTTCTTCTTGCTGTCGTTGGAGTATAAAGCGCCCGATAACGGGGCCAGTCCGTCATTGTTCTCATCATCATCATGATATAAGCCAAATCAACAGGCTCAATTCCATCATCGCTACCTAATAGTACGCCTTTCTCGCAGCCTAGGTAACTTACGCAACTTGGCGAAAGAGAAATAAGCTTGCAAGCAAGCAAAAGAAGAATGATAACTACAAAAACAAAACTATCTTCAAAATAAATAAATATATGAATAAAAATATAAAAAAATCCCGCAACTGTGCTTGGGCCTGCAATGCTTCACGGATGCTCTAACATTTATTGGTATCTTGAATTAAAATACAAAAAGCCCATGAAACAGGAAGAATCATCATTTGCGAGCCACTTTCAGAGGCTAGGAGCAAGGGCTACAAATGCTTAACTGAGCCCGTCTGCGTTTCCGAGCAGCAGCAGTAGCAGCAGCACTGGTAGCTGGGGCGGGCTAGAATGAGGTTGGTGCCGTAGTAACCGAGAGAAGCGAGTTCTCCGAAGGTAGGTAACTTAGTTAATTAGGTGGTTGGACACCTGGGAGAGAGTGAGGGGCGAAAAAAAAATATTCTTTGTTCTGCATAAACAATTGGTCTTTAGGTCCAATGGGCCGGCCCCTAGCAGAATTTTACTTCTGATTGAAGCAACGCTTGCTGATATTTTCGTAGAGTTTCTCTTGGATGATTTTCTTCACCCCAGGCCTAATCAGGCGCTGCAGCATTTTGAGCCATTCTTTTTTTTGCCCCCAGGCCCAGAGCCGAAGCTCAAGCGCCAGCGATGGACCGTATTTTA
Source organism: Paracoccidioides brasiliensis (assembly GCF_000150735.1). NCBI lineage: Eukaryota > Fungi > Ascomycota > Eurotiomycetes > Onygenales > Ajellomycetaceae > Paracoccidioides > Paracoccidioides brasiliensis. Next base: position 3,708,916 of record NW_011371359.1, read on the forward strand.
TTTTCTTACTGATTTGGGCTGATTTCTGGCGATGGGCAGACAGGCTCCACCCCCTCATTTTCCCCTCCGCTCTCACCTCACCCTCCTCGATAGTTTCGCAGCAGACTTAACAGGAATACCCACCATACACCCATTAAACTAGTTACTGAAAAGCGCGGCTATCCTCTAGGGAACGATGTTAGCGCGTGGACTGAAGGAGAAGGAAAACGACGTTCTTTTCTCCTGTATAACACCATGCCTACTAGGAACTTTGGGTAGTTGCTGCGCAATCTGTAACCAATGCTACCAAATAATATATCTTGGAGGGAAATGAACCCACTCCACCCCCCTCACTCCCTCTTCAAATAACAAAAAACACCACCTAGCAACGATAAAGCAGCAGCAACAAGGACCAAACAAAACTATTGGCCATCCAATCGATTTGCACAGAACCGCCACGCAATGAGCTTACATCAGCCGATCTTAGCGCGGAGCGACCTGTGAAGGCTGCTGCTGCGTGTTGACTCCGTTGAAAAGGACAGCGAGCTCTTCTGAGGGTCTCTGGCCAAAGGTGGTTGCACGCAATAGCCAGCGCTTAATAATGGGAAGCGTGACATGGAACACCTGGGAGCATCGGAGGGTTTGAAAAATAAAAGCTGTGAAAAAAATAAAAATAAAAATAAAAACAAGAAGAAGAAGAAGAAGAAGAAGAAGAAGACCAATGACTGCTTGGAGGTGAATGTGATGCGCCAGCAAAAACTTTTTTGCGAACCCATAATGGGTCCCAAGGTTATAATTAATTTTTAAGTTTCGGTTCCTTTTTATTTTGCTTGTGATCATTTGTAAAGGTTCTTTTCTTGAAAAACTCAAAGCAGTGGCTTGCTTATCCCCGGTTCAAATGTTCGTGAACAGATTTACTGATCCCAAGGTTTTCAACCCTCCCATCACCGAAAAACTATCAACAGACCCAAAACACCGACTCAGAACCATGTAATCAGCTTGAGTTTCGCAGTTAGGGCAGTTTTTGCAGTTTGTGTCTTTTGCCTGCAATGTAATTAATATTTTAAAACGAGCTCCAGAGCTAGTGGTGTCGGGGCGGTACCAAGGGTATGCCACCCAGCTATTACGTACAGCAGCCACTTTCTTCCAACCCCAGCGCCCAGGTGCTGCGCCAGCCATTTCTGATACGATCCACGCCATGCCACCACCCAGGGTAATGCGGGGGGACCTTCGGGCAAGGGCCCATGCCGGCCAGCGAATGGTCACTTGCGGACAAGGTTGTGAAGCGCAACCTGGGTGTGGTGAGCGAAGATGTGAATGGCCAGCATGCCCTTTGACAGGGTTTGGTGAGAGGCACGTCATTGGTCTTACAACGGAATGGGAAGAGAGGGGGGGGGAGGAAGTAAGAGGAGAAATGGGAGGAGAGCGAGCCGCAGGAGGAAGAACAACCAACCGGTCGTAGTGTACCCCATACGCTAAGCTAGACCTTGCGCCAGGAGTGGGGAGCGATGACCAGGCGGGCACCTTGCGCGCCCGCAGGTTACTATGAGTGCGTGCTGTTCGCCTGCTGGGCATACGGAACATGCGCGTGTGTTGTGTGTGTGTGTGCGTTGTGCGTGTGCGTGTGTGTAGATGTCCATCTGCAAATGGTTGTTGTAATCTGAAGTACACAGACAGGATCAGCCGCCAGGGTTCGCTGCGCTAGTCTACTAGCCTCATACCAGCCTCTTATGTTCTTTTTTTTGTTCTTTATGTTATTTTTTTTTATTTTTTTTTTTTTAGATCGCAACCAAAAGATACAAAAAAGTAAAATATAACATCATACGTAGTTAGCAAGCACGCTGTGTGGAGATTATGGAGATGATGCTCTCTCTTATTTACGACTGCAGCCCAAGCTTCGACTCCTCCCGGCAACTGACGCATATTAAAAGCAGTCAGGTCCGCCTGGAAGGGCATTGTATAGATAGAGCGCAAAAACCCAAATAAAAAAAAAAATTTTAAACAAAACAACAAGGCTCTGCCTACTACTCCCTTCGCTTTGTAGTTGAAAAACACCTGTTGCTCTTCTTCAACTTCTTCCTCGACTTCTATTGTTTCTTCCGCTTCCTGAACATTCTTCTTCAATTCTTCGCTGCCTTGTTACCTATATATAGTGTCTCCTTTCCTTCAACAATCATATGATTTATCTCATACCTCAACCTCAAACCCACCATTCAAATCTCTAAGTTCTTTCCTTTGCTCGGTCCCAACCAGACCCGCTTATCTAACTCCATTTTTGTCTCCTCCCCATCACACGTCATTTGTACTTATATATAAGCTCTTTGACCCTTGACCAATTCCTCCTAAATATATCTCCGGCTCTCGCCAATTCGACAACCAACGAACCAACCCATTCCATTTATCTCTGTCGCTAATCCGTCTATATATCAGGCCTCCCGCCTACACATATACTTTGAACCTAACCACCAACTCAAAAGCCCGGAGAAGGAAAATTAGAGTAAACGGCCTCTGGCTCAGATATACAGCTCTCCAAAAGGGGAGGGAGGGAAAAGAAAAACAAGTTACAATGGAAACGCCTTGGTCCCTAGACTTCTGTCTAGTCTGTGATAGGCAGACGCTGGGAGGTGCATACTGCTCGCAGGCCTGTCGACTAGCAGAGATGGATGGCACTGCCGCCGCCGCCGCTGCCTCCGCCTCCGCCTCCGCCTCCGATTCAGAACCCTCTTCTTCTGCCATGAGTACAATAACGACAACCCACCGAAATCCATGGGCTTCACAGAATACTGAAACGGGAGCAGCTCTACTCCATTTTGGTTCCACCATTGATATCGGGGGATTCAAATTTCCCGGGTCCTCAGCAGCAAACTATCAAATACCGTCCTCAACCACATTGGAATTTCAAGCTGCGTCCCGGCCGGGCCTCACTCCATCGTCCTCTCAAACTTCCCTCTCCTCGCTCCAGAGTGTCTCCTCTACGACCTCCACTCCCCTCTCTGGCCAAGCAAAAAGTGAGCTGCAAGCATACTTTGGCAGCTTCGACAAGGTCCGTGATTGGAAACGACGACGAACTTCGTCGTGATGAAAATGCATCACCCAATGGCTGGAATCGTCGCAGCCCACCAGCTACCAACTACAAGGGGGAAACCCGACACTAAAACGAAGACGAAAAACAGTGCGACATTGATATAACAACATTACTTTCGACCATTGTCTTTACACGAATATTTTTCCTTTTTACAGTTCTACATCTACATATATACATATGCCACCACACACGTCTTCTACGATATGTTCAGGTCTGCAGCGTCAGATTGAGTCGAGCTGGACTACTACTACTACTACTACCACCTAGGATTACGTTGGAGCATTGCAGCATTTTTTTTATCGGTGTTACGTCCCTTTTTCTTTTCTTTTATACCTCTTTTAAGCGTTATCACCACATCTCGGAAAATTGCCATACAACATACTCAACCCACGAGTGAACGAATTGCGAATTAACCCTCTAAAAACAAAACTAAAAACCAACTATCAAAATCACCACTCTCTGTCACTACTCCCTCGTCGCTCAGAAAAACCCGAAACCGGATTTTCTCCACTTTTTGTCTCACATACTCTACTTCCGACATTTGGCGCTGAAGGCTCAAAACTTGCGCTTTACCTCTCTCTTTTTTTTTTTCGTCTCTCTCTCTTTTTATTGGCGGAAAAAAAACGAAAAATAAATTGCATTTTCAGGAATTGAAAACATGTGCGGGCGAATTGGGGCTAGTTCTTGGGCATTTTTCATTTTACATTGTCAACAAAAACAAAACTCTCCTTTATCATCTAAAAGTTGCATTTTGGCGGCTGGTGTTTTGATCTCTTGGTTTTTTAAGGGGTGGGGAATTGGACGGGACCGGAGAAGGGGAAAAGAGGAACGAGGCAAGGATGAATTATGAATATCGGAGATGCGTCCACATGTCATACATCCACACTCTTGATGCTATCAAGAAAAAACTTGAAAATGTCACATTCTCTTCTTACCTACTTTCTTTGCTGTTTCGGCATATGAGTTGGGAAGAAGATATCCATCCTGCATTTGACTTGGGCATGCCGTCATTTCTCTACTTTCTTGGTGTAATCTACTTACGCATCCAGTCACACTGACACGCCAGACATTTTTCGCATGAGACAGACCATGGTTCTTTCTTCCTTGATACATTTTCATTATTAATATTACTATTACTAACTATACATATCATATCCACACTCAATGCGATGATGAAAGAATGGACTCTCTTGAGATGAAACACTTTACTGCTGATGGCTTCTCTTTTCTTTCTCCATGTCAATACAGCTGTTTCCGTTGTGTATTTACTCTCTCAGATATACTTTCAACAGCTGTACGAATGAATGGTTAAAACAAAAAACTCTATACTTTTCATCTTCAAACGAAGAAAGAAACTGTTACATTAACTAGTTCAAATAAATGCTTCTTCCTTTATCTAATTCTAGCTCAGACTGGGTGGGGAACCTTTGTGCTTCTCTGGAATCTGACACCAAGCGACTCATCAATAATGATAATGATATCGATATAGGGCATATATATTAACAGCAGCCTACTGAATACTTCTAGAACATCTTTATAATATATGTGTACGCTGTCGATATTCGGCCGAATGTAATACTTCTCCCGTATATTAACTAATTTAGAGACGATAACTAATATTCCGAATAAATTAATCCACAACTGTGTCTCTAACAGCTCTCATAACTTCGCTGAAACATTTACAGTAACAATGAACAATACTATGTCCCGTATAATCAATCTAGAACCTCTTTCCTCCTCATAGTATACTGACCATACATATATTATTATATTTGCTACGATATACACGGGACGTTCCCGTGTCTACTACTGCACCTCTTGGGTAACTCCTGACAGGGAACCTTCCAACTAACTCAAAGCAAGGATAAAAATGCAACACGTTCGGTATTTAGGTGGTTTGTACCTGGCGGACCAAACCTTTTGGAAAGTCAATCCGCAATCAGGCTTTTCGAAGCTTTTTGGCGCTGGGATAAAATTCCGAAACCTAAAAACTTTGGGCAGTTTGTTCATCCAATCCATAGGGTCGTTTTCTGCTCTTTCCATTGGTAGCAGCCAAGGCGTGCCAGCCATTCCCGCGTCGTTGGCGATAATTTGCTGGAGTCTGGCCAGGGGTGACCCAGAGGTGATCCATGGTCCACTGTTTCTGGCAACTCGAGGCAACTGAGCAGGAATGGACGGAAGGACGACGTGACGGTGTGCTCGCCGGAGCCCGGATGTTTGCCTTGGTGTGCCAGTAACTAACCAAGAAAGATTGTGCAGCATTGTTTCAGGGGAATTTCACTATTGATGACGATGACGATGACGATGACGATGGCGATAACGATAACCATGACAATGACAATGACGACTTTGGTGGTGGGGGTGACTTGATGGGGGGATGCTTCATTTTTCAGAGACTTGGCTCGCTGGTTCGGGACCGGATGAGAGGGGTGGGTGAATGTAGGATATTTGATGCTGTTTCCCTTTTATCCTGAGAAGTGAGTACGGAGATTTGGTATTCGGTATTTGAATATTGGGTACTGAATAAATATGGCATATCGACGATGTGGTTGGTGCTCCATCCATCTATTTGCCAGAACAGGATATCTGAATCTTTCAATGCTTACCTGGGTTCTCTCCTCTCGCAATGAAATTACAGTTACCAGTTCATTCTTTCATTTACCAGCAAGCCAAACTCAGACTTTCCATGTCATCAAACGGTAGCTGGATCCATCCGATATTTGATGTCATTGGAACAAAAAACGGAGGTATAGAAAGTGGGATTGCAGAGATTCAAATCCACGTTCGTCCATACCGCAAAGTTACTCATTGACTGGCCCTGCTAACAGCAGTAAGCAGCAAGGCGCTGCCTTGGAAATCTGGAAATTTTCAGCAGTCGAGGAATTAGCATAATTAACCACCAGAGTTTCCCAAGGGGGAAATACGAATATTCAATCCGGGCCAGATGAGTTAAGACACGTAGATGCTTGGATGGGGCTTGTTTTTGCTGGTGATTTTGTTGATTGGGCATCCAGTTATCGGCATTTTGGGGCAACGGAACTGCATCCATGGATGGCATTTGTGATTTAGAGATTGGAGGCATTGGTTAGTTATGGGAATGAAGAATGGAGTTTTCAGGTCTCGCATCTGCGACCAACCACTAACCTAACAGGAACGAACCTATGGAGATTCAGTGGGCCTGCATACATGCATACATGAACACGTCGATGGCGGCTCATGCCATGTAGATTTGCAGCAGAGCCTTTTTGGTATTTGATATTGAAAATGAGAGTGTGTATTGATCCTCATATGTTTCTATGCATTTGTTTCCCTCTTTCGAGTCTGCAGAAGGTCGATTCCTTTTAGCTGCCTTTGTTTTAGAAAGTTTGTTACTGCGGATTATCAACAGCTTTTTCGGATAGATTTCTTTCGCTGCTTTCAGCGGCGTTTGTTCAAAAACGTGTAAGGCTGATTGATGATGGATTGAAGGAAAGTAAAATTCCATTTCAGCCTTAAAAACCAAATATTAATTAAGAAGTTAGTTATAGTTATGTAGCAGCTGTTAGAATTTGTTAAATGCAAATTTTGCAGCGTGAGAAGACCGCAGCTGAAAATAGGAAGAATTAATATCCAACCGCAATAATCAATATGGTTATAACCACTCCATAACCTCGTTCCTTGTTCTTGAATTGATTTTGCTCGTGTCGATACTAAGTTCTACCATGGCAGAGGATAGAATTGTCCCACTCAATCCGGTTGGCTATTTTTGAACATCTGCGCTTCCACATGTTCAACTCTGTCAAGAGGATTTGGCCCCTTGAAGAAAAAGATTGTTTTCTGGACTTTTCCCTTTCCTTGCCTTTTTTTATTATTTATTTATTTTTTTGATCCCTCTTCTTGGACGGACAAGGCTGCAAGGCTATCCCACCAGTGGCGATATTGCTCTCGGATGCTAAACAAAAGACTACCCAGAAGTAAAGGGTGACCTGGTGGGCTATGCGAACGGGAATAAAAGGAATAAATCGGCAAACAACTAGTACCCTGTAACTATTCATCTGTTCCTCTTTGTATGGGTGTGTGCCTGGAAGCCTCCGAAGAGATTTGCGAATATGCCGTAGCGTGATAATACAAATATTGGAGTAATAGTCGAAGAATACTCTGAATCATAGTTTCAGAAGATTTCCATCACCATGGTTGTCCCTGGGGACTTGATTTGATCTCGTCGGATGATAGTGAAAAAGTTTTTTCAATTTCATCATTGTTTGTTTTTTCTTTCTTAGCTTCAAGGCTGTTTCTCGCATCTCTATGCGCCTTTGATTCCAAGTTTAGCTTGCTAAACGTTCACGAAAGGGCGTCGGTGTGTCGCAATTCTCATCCATCCAACCGACCATGATGTCCTTCTCATCAGGGACCTTGAAGGTGTGTTGGTGACGAATTATTTGTCCCAACAAACCGAATATTTTAACATGACGTATGTGGCTGCGTATGGTCGAAGCTGCTGGTCCTGCACAGGTGACAGGAAGAACTGGATAAGCCGGGAGAACGACATGGGTATTTTGAAACCTTGCAGGCGAGGCCAAAAGAGAAAAATGCCTTCGATGATCGATGATCATAAGATCGTCTTGTTACTTCGATATTAGTTCGATATACCTACGGGTTGTCTTGTATGGTAAGAACAGACGTGAAGCTTTCTCAAATTTGTAGAGTCTGATACAAGTTGCAACGCGAAATGCATAAAAGGCCATATTTGAAAGAAAACTATGTAGGGATGGTGAGCTTTATTTTATTAGAACTGGCATTCCTGGTGACAACTTACCGACCACTTTAATTGTTCGGATGTCAAGCCCTGACTGTCAGAAAGATATGGTGGTCAGCTGAGACAATTAGGCAGAAGCAACAGAGCTGGATGCTCATAGGAGACGAGGAGGAATGAAGCTGTTGCTGAACTATTCTGTGGATTAGTTGATCCCATCTCAGGTAATAATATACAACTGGAACGTCTATCCACAAACTATGTGATACAATGAAAATATGAATTGATAAGAAAGCGAAATCCACCGAATTCCCGCTTGACAACGATTAAAAGCATGCCTGGAAGCCGCTATACTTCTATTTATAACTCCCGAACTCCTCGTGCAATTGTAGTTTGATCGTTCCAGAGCAATTCCCCGAGATACCGAACACAGACTCCTTAGACATGAACTTCCAACCCGTCCATGAGTTATCAACCCATCAACCTATCTACCCCCGTTTCATATCAGTCTGACTATTCCTAGTCATCGATTTCAACCTCATCTTCTGCCTCTCCGCCCACTCGCGACTGGCCAACCGGCCCCGCTCCGCCGCTTCAGTCCTTGCTCTCTTTGCCGCCTCCTCCTTCTCCTTCCGCTCCCTGCCCCGTTCGATTTCATGGACCCGGTCACGAGCAAATATCTCTTTGCCCCGCAATCTTTGCGTGAGTAGGGTATTACTATCTGTTCTGGTAGCAGGGGCAACTGGAGTTCTGACAGTACAGACTGGTGAAATTGCGCCCTCATTATTATCGTCCTTGTCCTTGCCTTCAGAGCGTGATCCATTGCGGTTTAAGCTGCGGTTGGTGCCGTTTGGAGCTAGAGGGCGTCCTGGTGCAGCTGAGGACGCGGACGTTGAGTTTCCTATAGCTTTTGTGCCTGATGGAGTACGATTGGACCCAGTGCTTCCTATGGAATTAGTACGTAGGGAGCTAGTTTTGATAGGCATAATCAAGCTGGACCTCTTTGGCTGCACTGATGGAGCGTTTCTAGAGCTTTCAGCCGAAGAGACTCTGTTTTGCACCTCCTCCGCCTTGAGCGTCGCTCGAATCCGACTAGCAATTGTTTCTTTAACAGGAAATGCTGGTGTGGTAAAGTTTCGTGCCGTTCTCGCTTTAAATTCTCTCCTTCGTTGCAGTTCTTCTTCTTCCCGCTTCAAACGTTCTTCCCATTGCGCTCTCTGACGTCTTGATATGGCCTCTCCTGGCAATTCGAAAGTTGGGCGCGTCGGGGTTTTGGTGGATTTAGAAGGTGTAAAGGCGGGTTTTGCTAGACTACTGATGATGGTAGAATTGGAACGAGGCTTACTTGTTCCGAGTGTGTGCGTTGACACTGTACCCGAAGGTAAGCTAGGATGGCTGCTTTTTCTACATATGCTGGGTCTGGTAGTAGCTAACTTTGCATCATTTGAGCCAATATTTGAGGACAATTTAGGATGGCTGCGTCTCCTGGAATTGGGTGCCGATTTCGCAGCTTCTGGGACTGAATGGGCTCTTTTGCTGACAGACCGATCAGGGCCTTTTATTGAACGGCTAGTGGTTAGGGAGGATTGTCTATTTTGTGCAGAAAACAATAGTGATTGAGACATTTTTTGTTCTCTGGCTTGTGGCCTCCCATTATCATCGACGCACTGTTGTTGGCGAGATACAATCTGTTTCTTGGAACCTGGTTCTGTACCGTTCTTCTGATTTATGCCAGGATGTATCCCGGAATTGGCAGCTCCTGAAAGGATGATTCCGTCAACCGGGGTGCCTGCTCTTTCAGGAGAATCAAGTGCATGCTCCTCGACAACCGGCAGTGCCTGTCCAATCTGTTCAAGCGCATCTTCAAGAGCATCAATAGCATCTAGAGGGTCTTCGATATCCTGATAATTTCTAGCTTCGGGTTGAGGCATTGCTGGCGTGGGTCGCGCAGCTATATCAACCCATTTGTCATTGCCTTTTGAGTTTGAATGGGACTGCGAAACGATAGATTGTAAGAATGAATCCTCTTGCTGGTCTTGATCTGATAAAGCCTCCATTACCGGACTTTTGTGAACTGCTGGATCGAACCGCTGAGTCTGACCAAATCGTGGTGGGCTTAACCCTAGTGCTTGTGATTTGGGGGAATCTTGTTCCTGTGACAATGGCAACATTGGATCCGAGGATGTAATATCTGTTAAGTATGGGTTGTTAGTTTAAGGGTTAACCTAGCACGTTTAACAAATCAAATTTGGAAATCAAGTAATGAAGCAAGACAAAACACCACCAGAGTTTGAGATTACACGCCTTTTTGACCTTGTTGACGATTGATAACGTCGCCGCTAGGTGAACTGGCCATGGTTTGGATGTCCCTTCCCCCAATCTCACCCAAACACGTACTTCTAAACACTTTAATTCCAAGATCTTCGGGGTTTACTAGATCTCGTATGCTTCTCGGTCTTTTTATCTGGACACCTGCTGCTTCCTCTGTGGGCTTTTGTGTTGAGGTTTCGTAAAGTCGTTGCTTCAGCTCCGCCGGAATGGAAGCTTGTACAAGCGGGGAGAGATCGTAGTCTCGGTTGCCAGTTATCTCTCCAAGGGTATTTCGCGTGCAGCAAGAGGTTGGCGTATTATTTGATCCTTCAATTGATTTTGTGGGGTCCTTCAAGTCATGGATGTTGTTGCGGCGCAAGGCAACGCGTGTGGCGCGAGGCATTATCCAGCTAGATTTCGTTATCCAAAGGTGTGTTAGACTGATGGACAATAGTAAGTTTCCTCATCTGGAATTGGCGTGATTCACTGCAAGTATTTGGGTTGCGCTGGTGACTGTTGCTTGATCTACTTGGTGAATGGGAAAATGAAGACTGATTTAGCGAATATACAGGACACGAGGTTGTACAAGTAATTTCCGCACCAGTATGCCAGTGAATTCTGTCTTGTGGGAATAGCTAGAGACAAGCTACCAGGGAGTGGCTTGTTGGAGTATTCGCAATTCAACATCCCCAGGTCCAAGATCTTTAAAAGGAGGGGATTTTGAATCTGGGGTTAAGGTTGTTTGTTTACAGGTTAACCGTGATTAGCGCGGTGAGTTATGTGGATTTGGCCCGCGCCAACCAAAGGGCTAAAATGAGAGCGACACGAACCAAAGAACAATAACTTCCACAATAATTATTATCGTGAAATATGGCTGATTTTTGCGAGCAGCGTTACTAAATCTCGTTTCCATTGTTAACCATCCAACTTTACTCCCTAATAGCGAGGGTTATGGCATTCTGGCTGAACTTTTGCAATCAAGTGCAATTAATCTTGCCATGGATTCATCATATATACCAAACGCCAATATCACCAGGGTACGCTAAAACGAAGACCAAAAAATCTGTACAGGGATATAAACATGCCGGTCATATCAGTGTTCATCAACGTATTCACCCCTCGCTTGACTCGCCTCCCCTCCTTCGCGACATGCTTGGCTGTTCTGCAGGGATACGAACCAGCGTTGATGGGAGACGCAGTGCCTTTTGGTCGTCATTATCCGCTTCCCTCCCTTGGACAGGAGAATCCCGTTCACTTGCTGCAGCTGCCTTGGCTAAGGAAGGGAGAAAAATATATGATCAGTTTCTAGTTTACTCTCACTTTTAATATGCAGTCAGGAGTAGGCTCACTGGATGCCATGCTGATTGCACTGAGAACATTACCCCAATTGGCCATCACGCATGCTACGGCTGTTTTGACTCCATCCGTGGTTAGTCCTTCTTGTATTCGCACTTGGGATTGCTTCCGTTGCACCATAAAAAAAATTAAAATAAAAATAAAACCCCTCCCCTCCAAGAAAAGAGAGAGCTTTTAAGAGGAAGAAAGTGAACGGGGATAACATATGAACCTTCAGTTCCGCCTTTAAGAGTAGATAGCTTCTCCTCCAATGCTTCTATTTGCGCTGCCAATGCCCCACTCACGTCGCGTAGTTGCCTGAGGTTTTCAAGCTCGAGTCGCTTGGATGCGATCCGCGCTGCGAGAACGGACGACTGCTGTGAAGTAGCGGAGTATATGGAGGACTGCCTTAGGGATGAAGAGCTCCCCGTCGAGGGGAACACTGATGTTGGTCTGGACATTATGTTCCAATCCTGAAAGATATAAAAAGATGCTGTTGAAGTAAGTGTCTGCCGATGGTTGAGGTCGGGGTCAGTGCAATAAAGTTGATATCAACACGTGATCGAGGCACCAAGGCTTCTGTTTTAGCGCGAACCTAAACGCACACTCGGAGCTAACCGCTTCTGGCCAAATATCAACAAACTTCCTCTTTTTGTTTTGTACCATCGCAATATTAAAAATATCATAATTTATCATCCACTCCAACCAACCACCAACCACCATTCTACCATCCCCAATCATCATCGCAAACGGCACGCGAAGACCCGGACAAGCGGCTGGATTGTAGAATAGAGGGCATTTGCGAGGGTTATATTGAATTCCAGAACTAACTAGGAATGCCCTAATTCATGATCCAACCATTTCTCCCTTGTCCAATCTTTGTACCAACTTTGACTCGACAACCAAACCTCTACAACTTGCCGTTATGGCGAGGTTAAATGAGATCCCCGTTGCTGCTGAATCAGTGGAGTCTTGTATGTTGAAATTCCTCTTTTATGAAGTTTTAGAAGGACTCCGCTGACTTGGAGGAACAGTAAAACGGCGGTTCATAAGGCAGAATCGCGAAATAGCACGTGCAAATTCCATGCAGTCACTCCGCATACGCACTCTTGAATCTGAAGTATCTCGCCTTCTTGCTGAGAATGTTACCCTCCGGGAAGAGGTCATCTCTGCGAATCAGGAGCTTGAAAAATTTCAACATCACCCACACCTGAACGACGAAATCGGTACCCTAAAAGCGAAACTAGACGCGAAATTGGCCGAGTTTGGGAGCTTAATAGCAGATCTAGGCTCACTGCCTCGGAGGAGAGAGCTCCTTGCGGGAGTAAATCAAATGCCCATTGAGCGGGGGTTTCAAATTTCTCCAGAAATCTCTCGCCGGAGGTCATTAGTAAAGGCTGCTCGGGAAACCATGGATGAAGGCCGGCTCCCCGCTATTCTAGAGGACAAATTTTACCGAAGATTATCATTAGAGTAAGGGGATGCTATATTGTAGCCCAATTACGGATTGTAGGCATACTGACGAATTTCACAGCAGCGCAGACGCCGCCGAACTAGAAAACGAGGAGCACGCGGAGAACGAGGAGAACGATTCCCCAGTTCCATCATCTTCTCCGATTTTCCAACCAGAGCTTCAGCTTCACAAGCCCGCTGATTCTTCCGTGGATAAAGAACCTCATATGATTTTCAAGGGCGCCGAAAACCCAATTGATTACTCAGAATCTATTTCGAATTCTGGAGCGAGGAGGAAGAGGAGAGATAGTTCGGTGTTAAACACTACCCCCCGGAGCGCAGAAAGAGAAAACAGGGATCAAGCATTTGTACCAATACACATTTCAAAATCAGGATCCAAACGCAAGCTTAGCGTGCCGGATGACGAGGAGTTAGTATCGCACGATCTCGACGATCATGACGACTTCCAATACACTCGAATAGGGGACTCGTCAAACCACGTCTCCAGGGATTCCGTCGTAGAATCAGAAAGCACCCCAACTAAAGCCACAACGAAGAAATCAGGGACGCAACGAAAGGAGAGAACAGCCGTTCGTCGTGCTCTAGGCCCAAGTACGCATTATCTTATATTGTTCTCTTTGACTGGAACTAAGCTAATATTTCCATTCACAGAGACCGCAAATACCAAGCAAAGATCCTCTACCACGGAAAAGGTTTCCGCTACTGGAAATTGGGAAAAGGAGACCCCGAAACCAAATCCTAAACCGCCTAAAAATAGAAGTCACGATATTGTTGAGAAGTCTATCCCTACAGTACCCATTGAGCCAGTCAAACAGAAGAAACAGGAAGTTGTAGATATCAACTTATGGCCCAAACAACTCCCCGTTGAGGAAAACCAGGAAACCCTCCCTAAAGCACATGCTGGGCTAGACACCAGTTATGCCGTCCCGACAGACTCTTCAGGGACCAGGGAGACGCCAGCACTACCCCACTCGAGGATGAGTCGTCCACCTCGGCGTTCTCGTGGTTCCGTAAGTTATGCAGAGCCAAATCTCAGGGATAAAATGCGACGCCCAACAAAAGAGCTTGTGGATGCTGTTACTGGTGAAGCTCGTTTTCGACGAGCCTCGAAATCTGAAATGGAAATATCCAAAGATAGGAACAGTGAAGGAAGCAACCATAGCTTCGGTATGACCAGTTCAGCAACGGACGGAGAATCCATGTCTTCAATGACTTATAGTGATTCGTGCGCCGGCCTTCTAGGGGGAACGGATGACAACTCGATGGTGCAGCTACCATCCAATGTCATGACAAACAGGAAACGACGGACACTTTCAGCGAACAAGTTCGACCTCGAGACTACGTCAGAGGGGGGACCATCGACGTCTAGCGTTGCTATATCAACTCTTATGGCGGGGAGTAAAAGACGGAGCAATCGTACCAGGGACACTAGTGAAGTTCTGGCTGAGCAGGAACAAAATGTCGCCCCAAGAACAACAACCTGTGGCTCTCGAAGGCAATCCTCCAACTCCACTACCGTCGAAACTAGCTCCAGATCTCGTCGAAGCCAGAGTTCTACTAACCTCTCAAATGAAAATGTCGCAGATATTCAAGCAACATTGGAATCAGCGGGTATAAGCACAAACAGCAGGCGGGGTGAGGATAACCATCACTCTTTCTCTTCACACTCGCGAAGTGTGAAGGGTGTCTCGGAGTTCGACTATGACGCCTATCTGGATGCACAGGAAAGCGTGAATGATGTCAAACGGGTGCAACGGCTTGCAGAGTCGAGGCGGAGGAGTATGATGCTTTGAATGCTTTAGAAAAAATCACGATTATATAGATTTCCTTACAGTTGGAGCTAGGATCAGGGGGTAGTGGACCATATTTACTCTCGTAGCAGTCCCGAGGACGATCATTTTTTAACGACTTCTTTCCTTTTATCACTGTTCAATATATGGTTTATTTTATAATACCCCACTTATGGCGAGTTTTCTCCTTATCGCGGGTGCCTTTTAATATCGGTGAACTTCATCATGTTATCCTGTCATGCTCGTTGGGCGTTGCTCTTTTACTTAGGTGGCGGTTTTCGATGAGGAAGATACAGTAGTAATTGTACGTCTACATTGTCACCCGCCCTTGACAGTCAAAAGACACAATGGGTGAAACAGAAAAGAATGAACTTCTCAGAAACTTTTTTCATTTGCACTCTTATGTAAAACAAAAAAACAAAAGCTGTGACCTCCACTGACTGATAAACGTTATCTATTTCGTGTATCTGTCATACTGAGAATCTGGGCTGCTTCTGTTGAAAATCGAAGTTGGAGCAAGGGGATGAAAATAAATGATACTAGTAGTATGTGATTTCTGAAAGCCTATTTTAATGCTTCTGGGTCTAAATATTGCTGTTTTGTATCCGTCTTGTCTAGGAGCTGGTACGTAATGGTAAACCAGACCAACTCTTATCGTCGTCATATTGCGCAATGCGCCAATGTACATGGAACCTTTCGGGGGGGTCTTTAAAAAGAGAAAAGGAGTAGGAAGAAGAGGGATAACTAACCAGCAGTTGGGATCACCCAAAACGCCATCCGTGTAAACATGCAGGACTTTATCAATGCAAACCGGTCCCCGTTTTCTGCTGCTCCGTGCACATAACAAAAACATCATCAATTCAAAACGTAATTCGTTACGTAGCGGCGGTACAAAGAAGACGCAAGGAAAATTGAAAAACATTTCGCTCGTCAATTGTATAAATAATGCAGTAAGAAGACAAGCTGCGGAAACCTCCCTGCCTTGTCTAATAAAACACCGTGCAAGGTTGGTATCTTAACTTTTTTTCTATAGTTCTCTTATGCAGGTTTATTTCGTTCATTCCTTCTTCGGATGCCTTTTCGGTACACGCTCATACGCATTTGGTCGCGGTCGACGATGTACCCGTATTCGTTTAGGTTTATCTGTCTTCCCGCTGCCACCACCATTCGACGGTTCCCTGCCACAACTGTCGTTGTCGCTTACATTGTCATCTCCACCACCAGTGCCATCACCATGCTCTCCTTGTTCGGAAGGTCCGTCACTCTGAGGGCCGTGGTGGTTGCAGGAGAGGTCCCGTTGTCGGTCACGAGGGTTTCGGTTACTTAAACCGTGATCGTTGGCCATTCTGGCTTCCCCGGTATCAAGGTCGCTGTCGCTGTCACTGTCGTCCGAGGAAGAATCTGAGGAGGATTCGGAGCTGCTTTCACCCACCGGACGGGTTTTGTGGAAGATGCAGCAAACTGGATTAGACGGTTAGTTAGGGAACGTAGAGAAGGAGGCAAACCATTGCAAACGCAAGAATATATGCCAACAGTTCAAAGGAAGCAAAACACTACCCATCCAACGAACATAAGATGTGAAAATAAACAAAGCAAAACGAACCAAAAATTCCACGAAACCACAATAGCAGTCATGTTTTACATACCCTTCGAACTCTTCCTCCCCAGCCCCTCGTTATCAACCACATCCTCCGCCCACCGTATCCTCCTTCTACTAGCCTCTCCCACTTCCGTCTCAGCTTGCACGCCCGTGTCTGCCGCAGCTCGTAACGTCAATCGGCCCATTATTCTATTTTGCTGTTGTTCTTCTTCTCCCGCCACCGTCTCCACCTGGGCTACGGTTCCTCCGCCACGAGACCTGAGCATTGTGGCGCCGCGACCTCTGGACATAGAGATTTACCGCTGCTCCTTGCTCTTTGTTCTTTACTTGTGCCCTTTTTCCTCGGATTCTTTTATAGATGGGGTTCTAGGAATGGCCGCAGGCGAGGGATGGAGATTGGGTTATGTGAGAGCGAAGTTTGCAGGTTCCAGGCAACAGAATGCGAGAATGGGTTTGAATGATACGTCTACTTTTGGGGACGGAAATAACGAATGAAATAGTCGCGGTAAAAGCAGCGTGTTTGTTAATTGTAGACACTGCAAGTGGTTCATGTATTGTAAGAAAAAGCACATAAAAAGCCAGGATCAAGCTGGGCAAAAGGAACAGTGGACATAGTTAATACCCTTTTGGTGCCGGGCCATTATCACGTGACATGTTTCCCTCACAATAGTTGTTTTCGCAGCTAGCAACCTCAGCAATTAATCAAGCTTGCTATTCTGTCAGGTTACGAGATCCATTTTACGCTCAAATGCGGCCAATTCAGGAGTTATCTTGTCAAAATCAGGGATTGCTTGCTTCATTTGATCTCTCTATCATCTTATTTGAAAGAAAAAATCTACACTTTGATAGAGTCTATGATGCGTTTTTGAGTTAGTTGATGACATACATGTAAAGAAGATGAAATATTATAGAATATTCTGACTTATAAATCACCCTGAGAAGACACATGTTTTGATGAGATTCTTCCCTAGAATAGAGAAGTTCTTCTAAAAGTACTTTTATATCTATATTTTCCCTCTTCTTTACAAGACTATTATTATCAGATATACACTCAGTTAGAGTATTAAGAGACAAACAAAACCAACAAAACCTAACAGTTGCTGAAGCTATAGAAAATTGAAATGTAAGATTTCAAAGATATTATGAATAGTTAAGTCCTCTAAAATTCTTAAAAAAGACTCTCAGAAGATAGAAAATTTGATTTGAGATAATTAATCTATCTGAATTTACTCATATTTAATTTACTTCTTTAAATGATATTCTATAGAATTTCATCTTCATGTATCATCAAAAGATTTCAGGAACGTGTCAAGGACTCCGCCAAATAGAAAGTGTAGCTCTCATAATATATAAAGGAGATTTCAAATAAGATGATATAGATCAAATAAAGCAAAGCAGTCGCTGATTTCGACAAGATAACTCCTGAATTGGCCGCCCAAACAAAACAGGTCTCATAACCTGACAGAAATGGCAAGCTTGATTAATCCCAAAGGTTGCTAACTCTGAGTAACGACGATATGGTGGAAAACAGGTCACGCGACACCCGGGGTTCGACAATATTCCTTACTTCTGTAGACGTTTATTTTCTTGTGAGTAACGAACTAACGTACTTTCTAAATATATATTGATCATCCTGCAGATATTTTTCATATTCCATTCGGTCTCGATTTAATTTTATCCATCCTTTTTTGATCACTCGTACAGGGCAAACGCGGGAATCACTCAATCAACGGTCAACGGTCAACGGTCAACTGTCAACGGTCAACAGTTAACGGTCAACATATCTAGATCCCATATTCAGATCTAGTTTAAAACAAACACACACTCCCTCCCAGTCTCGTTCATTACTCCACCTCCAACCTCAACTTTCTCAACGGCCCCTGAAGACATGTGTATATGTGAGGAGAACCACCAAGCCCCGTAGTCTCACCCGTAATTTGAAAAAAGAGAGAGCATAAAGAAACAATGAAAAGTGACCAACGATGAATCCGTACGAAGAGGAAAGTTTAATATAGAAAAAAAGGGCAAAAAGAGATAATTATTAAAAAAAGAAAGAAAAGAAAAAAGGTAACCCAGTACCAACCAACAACCTCCATCAATCATCAAACTAACCGAATGTTTCTGATTTCTGACATCTGGTATTAGTAATCAATAGCAGTACATATCCCAGCCATCCAATCCATCCTTGTCCATATCCTGCTGGTGAGATAAAGACATACACGAGGACCCATCAGTCGCTGTAGGTTTGTTGCTAGTCGTACTAGTCGCAGTGCTATCACAGCTAGACTTCATCTCCGCTCCTCTGAGGACTTCAGCCCGAAGCTCCTCATCAAGTCACAACTCATCCTCCTGATCCATTTCAGCAGGTTTCAGCAGTCCACCAACCTTCATCGCCCGGTCCCTCTCCGCAGCCCTAGCGTCCCGCTGTGCCTGTTCGCGCTCCTCGGCATAAAGATCAGCGTTGTCGCCAGAAAATTCTTTCAAAGAGATTAGGAAATCGCGGAGGTGGGTTTTGAACTTGTTGAAGTCGTCATTTAGCGCGAAGAGGCCAGTGACAAATTGGCGGATTTGGACTCTATTGTATTGTTAGTAATATGTTCTATTCCAGAAGTAGCAAAAAGAGAGGAGTTGAGGGAATGTTCAGGTTTGATTGTCGTAGCTTACTCTTGCAGATTCTTGAAGGCGCCCTGAAGTAAATTGGCAACATATTGCTCGAGGAAATCCTTGTTGGAAGTACCGATTGGAGCCTGCTCCGGAGAGTATAGGGGCTCATGGATCTTGCCAATTTGAACGAAATAAAACATTCGGGAGAGAAGCATCGCTTGGTTTTTAAATCCTACGAAAGCAAGTGGGAAAAGATATCCGGGTTAGCTTTTGTTTGCAGCAAACCTTCCGCCAAGGACAGGGAAAGAAAAGACGGAACATACCAGCTTTATGATCAGTATCAGTGAGAACGAAAAAGACATCCTGCAGGATGGGAAGGTAGAATTGCCGGAAGAAAATGCTCGACGTTTGTGGGTCCGTTTCAGCCATGTTATTCACCAATTCGAGACACATTGTTAGGCCAGTGTTTTCCACTTCCCTGTTATCATGCTTGCTAGCCCACATGCATGAATCGATCACGAATTTGAACTGACTGGCGTCCAGCTTCAGGAGCGCGGGGAAGCAGTAAAGATTGATTGCTTGGAGGAGTTTGAAGAACTCCACGCGATGTTCTGGATATTCGTGGAAGTCCTTGTTGATCATTTCCAGCGTGCATTCGAATACACTTTCCATGATAAGAGGCACTTTGTCGTCCATTAGGTTCTGTTGCTTTGTTAGTCCTGGTCACAAACGAAAGAGAAACATGTCCTTCTTTCAGAAGATAGCAGGAGAGACCTACATGAAGCTTATGGATGATGGTAGTCATAACGTTGAGAACCTCTGCTTCCCGAGCGTCCGGAACGTTGCGGTTGTAGTCTACAAGAACAGCTTCCAGCAAGGGAGGTACCATATTAGCATTAACCATCTCCAGATCATCCGCTTTTTCAACGTAGATATTTATAAGTTTCAGGATTTCCTTCTTAATCGTACGTAGACCCCGAACCTTGGGCGTTTTCGTGGCGATGTTTCCTGCCAAAGAAAAGCGTTAAATGGCAACAATCATTAAAATTACAATAGGCTGTCAAAAATGTAAAAACTCACCATCTCGAACAACGGCATCAGATATAAGCTGACTAGAAGCTCTATACATATTGAGCATATCATGATAGATCCGGCCGATTTGAGAGTAAAAGTAGCTTCCAATCGACGAACAAGCAGCAACATTCGTTTTCATAATGTTTCCCACAATCTTAATGGTCTCTCCATCTTGCAAAATGGACGGATCCTGGTTTGCTTGGCTGATGATCGCGTCCCAGGCCGAATTCGGTAACGACATGAGATTCTCAATCAGTCGATCTTGCAAGCCCTTTTGGCCCTGGGCTGAAATCATATAGCCGCAGGCTTCGTAAAAGGTATGAATTTGTTGCGGGGACAAATCGCAGGTGATTTTTCGCATGGTTCGGACGATTTCCTCGATGAAAGGCTCCGTCTCACCAGGCTGGAGAGCGACGAAATGGCGTTTGCACTTGTTGGCAATTTTGATGAAGGTATCACACGCCATGTCTTGGACGCCTGTAGAATTTTCAGGTTAGTATATTGTCATGGTAAAATGAGGGTATGTAAAATAGGGACTAACCTTCGTGTGTTTCATGCATAAATTCGAACAACTTGTTGACCACCGTCTTCAAAAATTTCCAGTGCGCTTTCAAAAACCGTGGGTACTGTCCGACAATGTACATGATATTACTGGCCACGACGGCCTTATTGTCTTTGCCCCGTTTCATTTCAGTAAGGCCAAGGAGGTCCTTGATAACAGTGACGAGGAATCGCTTTTCAGTTTCTTCATTCATCGCGCCGGATATAGAGCCAATCGCCCAGCACAACGTATTACAGTTCGCCCACGACCATTCGGAGCCATCGACTTGCTTGGCCAATTTGTCTGCCATGATGTTTTCCGTATCTACGACATCTAGATGAGTAAGATATACCAAACATTCTCTTGTGGTCTTGTAGAGCTGGATAGTGTCGCTTTCCTTCACAAACTCGCGCACGATTTCGCCTTCCTCGTTCTCAACGATTAGAACTTCCTCCGGCCTCACCATCTTTTCTATCATGACGGTTCTCAGACTAGATAATACTTCCTGGTATTTGTGCTTTCGTAGTGGGTAGTTCGCAAGTGTGTTGGGATGGGGAGCACCGCCGTTGGATAAACCGCTAACGCCCATGTTGACTAAGGGGTTGATGTCTGTGATCGGAAGCTGCTGCATTTCCTCGTACAATTCCTGTACCAGTTTTGTCCAGTACTCAAGACAGATCTTGAAAATTTCCCTGTCGTCAATTTGGCTTATACGGATAAGATAGAAATGAGCGTGAGTGAGGTAGTCGCGATTAGGAAGTTTCTCGATGACCTATCATCACGGGTTTGTCAGTGTTACCGTGATAGAGAACAACGGAGTTTAAAAACAGGGAAACAAGGGGAGGGGAACCTACATTTAGTCGAACACTGAAGAAATTGCAAAGGAAAAGCGCTAAATTCAATACAAACTCCTGATCGCGCGAATTGCTAGTAGCATAGGTCTGCTTGAGATCCAACGACAAGGGAATGATCTTCGACACCGTTGTCAATGTGTCCGTGAACAACTGGACGAGTTTCTCATCATACGAGTACTGAGACCCAATTTGAAGACCCCCAATCTCCGTCAGACATTTGAGCGTCACGTTCCTGAAATCAGGTACATCCAAAAACCTATTGAGGAGAGTGTTGATGATGGGCGTTTCAAAAACATATCCTAAAGGAATCCAGTTCAGGAATCGGAGCAATGTTTCCAATGTGGCTTTGATGAGGCTGCTCTGGTTCGCGGTGTTAAGTACCTCAGAGCAAAGTTGGAAGATCGAAGAGAATTCTTGGCACATTGTTGTCTTTAGGTTCTTTGCCTTCGCGGATGTCATCTGGTCCTGGGAATAATCGAAAACTTCCTCCGATAGCAGCCTGAGAATAACCATGTTATTCTCACATATCGACAGACTAGTGTGGCAAGACGAGATGATCTCGTTAATGAAGGTTGGCCAGTTATGTGGCCACTCTTGCTTCAAGATGGAAACCAGCACGAGGTTGAGTTTATTAAGGAATGCTCTCTCTGTTTTTAGTTTATCTTCCGTCTTTGAATGTTCGATGATGCAGTTGACAATGAAATTCCGAATGCCTGACAATGCGTGTAAACATAGTTGGAACAGCTGCAACAGAAGAAAATTGGCAAGGAGGGGAGGTACCTTGACATTGCTCCCTAGGAAGAACCTTCCATCTTGTCATAATAACATCGTCCAACACCTGTAAACCGAGATCTAGAAGGCAACTGTTAGCCCACGAACTTCCCGCACATATATTCTAGTGGCTGAAAGAAATCATTCTTACATTTCGTGTGGACATAACCGGATTCCTGCAGGATTGTCCCTACTAACAGCCAGGCATCAGGGCTTTGCTTGAACTGCATTTCCCAAGAGATTGTCAGATAACCTAATTTTTCTCATAAAAGGGAGAGGAACCCGGGAGACCGGGGATTGAAAAAGAGGGCGCGGGGTTAATCACCTCGGTCAGGGTCTGTTGCGCTTGTTTTCGCTATATATTTGGATAAACAATGTCAGCTTCTGTTTCCTCTTGAAAATAATGTTTCATATATATCATTTTACACCAATCCACAGCTCTTCTCCTTTCCCCTGCTTCTTTCTTTCCAAGGAACTGTTTCAATCGAAAATCCGCCGCTAAAAATAACCAAAGATCGAAGTTATAAACCGAAAGATAGAAAATCGCATTAACTCACTACATCGCCCTTTCCTTCATAGAAGGCTCGAACGGTATTATCTAGCTCTGCGATTGAAACCGACATGCCGCGCCAAGGGGGGAAAAGAAGAAAAAGAAAAAGAAACCAGGGGACGCGCCCTGTTTGACAAAACAAAGCTTTACAAAAGGTTCACGTCCTTGGATTTTTCTTGTTTTCCCACTTTTTTATTTGAATATGGGTGGCCGGGGTGGCCGGGAATTACGGGCAATCGATTTAAGGGGATAATGGTAGGCTTTCTGATTGGTTTTTATAGAAAATTCGTTGGGTGAGGGTGGAAGCGGAGGGAGAACGGGGGTGTTGGATTTTGGTAGTAAGTCTGCTGGTTGCTGAAAAGCGTTTCAACGGCGAAAACACGCGCTATGGTATTGCGTTTGAAAGAAGGGCGTGTCCACTATGTTCGATTTTTGCTATATTTTTATTCTGCCTGTTAGCTCTGTGATAGAGAGAAAGAGAGAGAAGCACAGAGGCCACTTACCGTTTTAAAGGGAGCGGGTTAGAACAAGCGGTATGGCTATGTCACGAATAAACAAGTCTATTGGAGGGCATGTATTCCGGGTATGTTATTGTGTATGGGCAGGGGGGTCTCTTGAGCTGTGTGAACAGGATAAAAAGGAGAGGTTGGTTGCCAGGTGGGGAGGAGGTTGAGGAGAGAGGAAAGAAACAGGAAGAAGATGCAGAGATGGGTAAGACCTTGAGTTGGGTGAGGAGGTTGGTTGAGGAGATGGTCGACAAGCGGGCTCAGGCGGGTGGAGGAAAAGGCGGCGGATTCCTGGGAGGGAGCAGTTCATAGGGCAAAGGCAAGGCTTAGTCAGCGGGTGGGTGTTGCCCCGCTCTGTTCCCAACTTTGGTTTTCCCTCGCAACGAGAAGAAGATGAAAAGGGAGAGAGTTCTCCGCATAGGCTCCCTACCTACCTGTGGGATATGGGGATGAGTCTTCTCCCAGCTGAATCGGACAGCATACGCCTTGGATGTCTTTATTCCATACAGGTGAAAATAAATAAGTGGTTTCGGGTGCTCTTTGACGCCTCAAGGGCCCCCCCATCTTGCACCGATTGATACTGGACAATAACCTCAACTCAACATACCTTCCTAGGTATATGAGACACCTAATAAATTTCAACTGAAGATAGGAGTAATAATAATAATAATAATAATATCGTAATCACGAAATCAAATCTTCACCATCACATTGATAGCATTACGTCATAAACCTATTGAAGACCTTCACATTCGCAACCCTCTCATCAAACAAGGTAACTAAACAAGCAAGTGACTTGCACATATCAAAGGGAAAAGAGGAGGGATGAATCAGCCCAAACACACAACAGCGTCGGCAAAGGCGAGAACGGGAACCATAATTTCATTCGAGATCTGATGAAGAATAGGAAAACATGCAGAGACACATACAATTTATATAGATATGCAAAAATATACGCGGGTGTAAAAGGGGGAAGGATCAAAGAGCAAAGAAAGGAAGGTAAAAGTTGATATCGCGAGCGTTGTTCGTTCTCATCAAGCGATAAGGGGAACAAGAAGTGGAAAGAAAAAGAAAAGGAATAAAATAATAATGAAAATAAAATAGATGAATCTTTTCGACCAGAGATGTAAAACTAATACAAATAAAATCGCGAAAAAATATGCATTTTCAACCAATGAGCAGGCGGAATGAAAAATGGAAGGAAAAGGAAACAGAAATTATACTCATTTCCACTCAAATCATCTGAGCCAGCCAGATCACGACAGGGTCTGTGTAAGGCAACTGAGACGCAACTTCGGAGATGCCATGTGGAGGAAAGGAAATGAGGCGGGAAATAAGAAAGGAATTAAATGGGTGAAGCCAGAAGAATATAGGGGTTCATCATAATGTTCCTTCACCATCTAATTATTTACCTAATATTTTTCAATAAATTTTTTTTTATAAAAAAAAAAGAGCGCACCCAGAAAGATTCTGCGGATAACCGAAACATATATCAAGCTCATAAACTCCATTCTCACCCGGATTAAATATAAGAATTATATATATTATCATAAGAACATACGATAATATTAATAAATATATTCACGGGAAATTCGGCTTCAGCCCTTGAAACCCATACGGCAGAATCTGCGACTTGACAACTTCCCCAGGAGCAATATACGCGCCCCTCCCCAGACTCACCCCGGGCAAGATCGTAGCTCCCGCGCCGATCCAACAGTCTTCAGCAATGACGACAGGGCGACCCTGGTACCGACTCTTCGCCCCTTTACGATCCTGCATGCTCCCCATCGCCATGGAACTTAGGATGGTAACGTTAGGACCTATCCACGTATGCGCCCCGATAGTGATCGCACAATCATCCACGAGAAGACAGTTCTCGGATATCAACACATCTTCGCCTATATTGATGTTGTAGCCGTAATGGCAGTTAAAAGGGGTTTCGACCACGACGCCAGGTCCTAAGGAGCCGATGGGGGTGCTCGTAGTTGTTGTTGGGTCTTCCTGTGGGTCTGGTGGGGGCATGAGGATTTGCTTTAGCAGACGAGTTCGCTCCTGGGGAGCGATGCCAAGATTCGGATTACCGGCGTTATTGAATCGCCATAGTGCAGCTTTGCAGCGCTCTCGTTCTTTGATGAGCTGGGGCGCAATGTGGGCTACGTAGGGTTCGCCGGCCAGCATTTTCTCCTTTTCCGTCTTGATCTCAAAGGGTACGTGTGGCTCTAGGTTGAGAGCTAATCTAGCCTGTGCCGAGTAGCTGCTTGTGTCAACGTGAGATTGTTGATGTTTGGGACGCTGGCTCATGTCTCCTTGGAAAACAGGCATTCCGGGTTTCTGATGAGGATTGGCATGAGACATTTCCCGCAGTGCGGCATGATAATCGGTCTTTGATTGCTCTGCACGAGACATGTTGTTAATACCGGGACGATCTCGAAACTCTCCTTGGGAAGGATGTTCCGGCGTTGAAGAGGAGGGACCAGATGGCCAGGTACCTTTCGACCACGAACCTCTAGATCCCGTGCCAGTTGGGCTTGTGATGTACTGTGAAGCAGTACGCTCGTTTTCGTCTATGGGGATAGGTCTAGACTTGCCATTATCTGAATGAACTGTGGTTGGACCCCTCTCGTGTCGTTGGGGGCTGATATCGTGTATGTACTGAGGGGAAACCTCAGAATAGCCGTCTTTGGCTTGGAGTGGAACGGGCCCTTTGGCAGTGGAGGGCTTCTGCCACGTACTTCGGGACGAGTAACCCTCACATAAGAAACCACCGCGCAAGCAGTTATTGCCTTTGTATTTAAAATCGCCGGTTAGTATACTTGTCCATGCTTTTTTGGGGGGAAGATGGCACTTGTGATGTTGGAAGAGAAGAGTAGGAGATCCTAGAGATGGTGGACATACATGAGGGATGTTGTTCATCACATTTCTTCTTCCTTCTCCTGCACGTCATGCAACCGGTCTTTGTGCGGTTGCTGAAAACTCTCTTCCTCTTAGGGCCAACCTGTACAGGGCCGGAGGGGCGTTCTTGGGGTGGAGTCTCACTGTAAGTCGCGAGCCTGCGATTTTGGTCGACAGATTCACCTTCGGGTCGGGGGACTGGTGTCCAGTTCTTTGTGCCATGGTCAGGGCCTTGAACGTCACGCTGCAGAGCTTCTGCGAGCTGGGCATCGGAAGAGTCGATGGGTCGGTGGCCAAGTTGAGCATGGTTTGGCAGTTGCTGCGCGTCATAACCATCCCAGGTCGAGGTGTTGGCGGTAGATTGAACGCTGTCACCCCTTTCCACGTGCGTAAAATTTTGTCTAGTTCCTTTAGAAGATGTATCCAGTTCAGATGATGCCTGTATGTGGGTTGCGCCTTTTGGACCAGCAGCTTGAATCTGCGGCTCTAGATGCTGATCAGATTTGGAAACTGGGCTCCTGGAAATGCTTTGGCCCTGATACGATGATGGAGAGCTTTGCCGCTCATCAGTCTCTGATCGTTTTCGTTTGTTTCGATTTGCGTTTGAGGACTGCCCGTCAGATGTAATGTAGGATATTTCGGGATCCTGAGCTGCGTGATTTGTGGTTTCGATGAGCTGATCCGGTTGGCGAGAAGGTGTTCCCGAGTTCCTGCCACTACGATCGCGCTCCAGAGAATTGGTGGTGGGTGGTTCTTCGTTGTGGGTTGCGGTCGGAGGATTTTCTGATGGGCCATTGTTATTGTTATTGTTATGACTGTTACTGTGGTTGTTGTTGTTGTTGTTGTTATTGCTGCTGCTGTTGTTGTTGTTGTTATTATTATAAGGCGCACCGTGCTCTCTTCCATTTACCGCGGTAAACCGCGAAGGGCTATGCTCAGAGTTTGAGTCTTTGTTAGACTCGTGGTTTCCATTCACCACCGGAGCTGTTGCGACAGCGGACATGGTGGTTGTTCTGGCGGATCCTATCCGTCCAGAGAGGGTTCTAGTCGAGGAAGCACTTGGAGATGGTAATATGTGCAAAAAGCGAATACGTCGAGGTAGGGAGTCGAAATACGATTGGTGGGGTTTTGAAAACTTCGTGAGAAGTAATAGGATGATTTGTTGTTGAGCTGAAAGATGTTTCCAACAATCGCGATCGAGGAAAGTTTAAAATCCGCAGCAGACTGGGCAGTATGTGGGAGACTTCTCGGGACCAGGTAAGAATAGAGAATAGGAGAGCAACAAGAACAATGAAAAGTAGATGAGAATTGACTTTACACGAAAGCAAGAGGAGGTGAGAAAGGGAGGGACAGGAGAAAAAAGAAAATTTATAGAGGGTGGATAGTTGGATAGATGGTGCTAATAGGCGGGAAAGCGAGAGAGAGGTTTCCAACCTGGAGAGGTCAAGAGCAAGGCAAGAGGGGGCTGACTAGAACTGGGCCCGACACGACAACAAATACAAAGACTAACCTGACGAATTTGACGCGATGCAAGATAGGGAAGAATGTAAGTGTCTTGGGGTAACGATGCTGAGCTCAAGGGGGGTGGTGTTAGAAAATTGGGCGGCACGGCGAGACGAGAGAGGCGCAAACGAAGCGATTACAAGCGATTACAAGATGTCGGGAGGGGGTGGGGGGTGGGGGGAGTGAAGAGGAGAACCGAACAAAACAACAAAAAGCAAGGGCTGTGAATGGATGAAGGGGGAACAGGGTGAGATAAATGGTGCGGGAGGAGGAGAAGAAGATGGAGACAAAGCGTAGAGGAGAGAGAAGGAGGGGGAAGGGAGGAGAGGAGAGGCTGGAGAAGATGGGGGGAGAAGGGAAGAAGGAGGCAGAGGAGGAAGCAGAAGGAGTGTGTGTGTGTATAGTGTGTCGTGCGGAGGAGTATTATTAGCAGTCGTCTAGCATCCTACGTTGGTTGGTAGAGCGGGCAGCAGGATGGGCTTAATTAGTTATCATCCAGGCGGTAAGAGGATTTGTGTCTCCCTTACACGGAGTATACATATATATATATATATATATATATATAACTGATTCTAACGTCCGTGGGCTCTCCGGGCACTACCCGCCAGATTGCCAATTCCTGGAGACTTTGGGCCTTTTGCTGATTGACGCAGCGCTTGAGCCCACCCCAGGTTGGGGTCTGTCCTTAGACTCAGACTCCTAGGCAAGTGTCCAAACACCTACCACTTACCTAACAGTGGAAACAAGTGCTGGGCGGTTCTGTTTTGGGTGGGGGAGGCTAACTACTCTTTAGTGGGCGGTTGGGCGGGTGGCAGGCGTCTGTCCGGATCGTTTCGTTTCGGCTGTCGCTTGCGCCACGGATTGGCCGCCGCTCGCCACACACACTCTCAGCAGATGCAGTCATTGGAAGTTGAGGGACAGGGCCCTGGTAACTTTACAAAGCCTTCTCGTATTATTCTGGGTACCAATTTATTCTGCTGCAGAGGAGTTCTGATTGATTCCGATATTTCTGGCATTCTGGGTACTCTGGGAACATCCTTGGACTATGTCTGTTTCATCATGCGAAGTAACTATTTTGTTCTTTTTAAGAATATATTTTATTTTATGATAATGAGATGTTAGTGCCTGATACTCCAGCGTTGCTGCAATATACTAATAATAATACCCAACGTCGACTCAGCCGCTGGTGGTTGACGGATGTTGGAACCGGGTGTGTCTGTACCGCGTACCGTGCAGTGCGGAGTTTGGTCCTTCGGAAGTATCTGTATATTAATAGAGACAACCAAAGCCTAAAGGAAAAGAGCAGAGAAGACAAATCCACGCCAATAATACCATCATAGATACAAAGTACATAGAGGGGCTTTCTCTATTTTCGAGGGCAGGATGTGAAGGCAGTTATCACGTTATCACTACTTTATGACATCAATCAATTCTCTAAATTATTACCCCAAGGAGAATGCTAGTTTGAGGATGACCGCTGATCTATCGTCATCAACAATGATAATCATATTTCGCACAGGATACCGCGTATCGGAGCAACACAAGGAGGGCTATAAGCGCGAGCCTAATCCTGTTAGCACCCCATTTAGACAGTACACATACCTAGCCTTAGGCAGTCTGCTAATTACTTCCTTAAAAGAGGAAAAGATGGGAAACACCAAAAGGAAGGCGGTTCAGCGGATGATCGGATGATCGCATGATCGCTTTTGACTTCCGATTATGCGCCAACAACTAGAAGAGACAAGAAAAGAACACAGAGATCTAGTCTCCATCCTTTCGATTCCTTCCCATACATCCCCACTACCAGTGTCCACCTCCATACACACAAAGCACACACAAAACCCAGTCCAGTCAAACCTCGTTTAGGTCTTCCCCCCGACTGAACGAGGCATGGGTGGAAAGGAAATCAAACAATGACTAACTCCATTTTTGTAAAACTCCATAAACACTCAGCCATGATTGATTATTTTGCCGCATACGAGTTGGCAGTGGAACGATCATCGCAAACCAGCCCGCCCTGCTAAAACCCAACCTGCCAACAAGCCACTCAGTAGTTATGCAAAATTGCTCTAGCCGGGCTGCCTACCACTGCTGCCAGTGCCAGCCTAACCAGCAAGCCGGCCAGCCAGGGCATCCCTTCGATTTAACAACAGATTCGACACACGCACCCCCACGATCGTCTCGGAAAAGTCAATCAAATCAGCATTTCCTGTGAGGGTCCTGGTCCTCCCGGGTCTTCTTCCCGCCCAGTACCTACCACCCCTGTCAACATCATCTTGTGTTTATTTCATCGCCACCCCGGAAACCTCGCCAATCATGGCTTCCCATCATTTGCCCACAAGGAACAAACCCCCAATCAACGGTTGACGGGCTGATGCAACTACGACGACCTAAAACCTGTTGTTGTCTGTAATTGTAAAACGGAAACAGGTTGTTATTCTTACGATTGTCTTTTTGCTTCTTGGCTTGTTTTGACGTGGTTTTGATTTCCTCGTGTTTTGTGCGATCCCTCGTTAGGAACATTCTTCGAAAAGCCCGTCGTGCTTTTCACGCGGGTACCGCTGAGAGAGATGCGTGTGAGAAGAGGCCTGAGAGAGTCTGAGGCTTTGGGGATCTGATGATCTGAGGATCTGGAACCCGGGACTACCCACAGCCCTGTCTGTGCCTGTTGGTAATTTGCTGTGTGTTGTTGAAAGAAATCTGATCGGAGGTTCCTGGTAACGACTGTCTCATGCTTATCAACCCGTGGAGATAAATGAAATGAATGGACTGCTTTCACCGGGTTTCGTATGGTTGATTGACACAAATAATGATGGTAATACCCACCTGTTCGGTATTCTACTATACGTTGTTAGTAGTAGTTAGTTGGTGGTGTCTTGGATATGAATGTTTTTGAAGAAACTGCTGGTTCAGCCTGATTAGCGGGAAATGCTGAATCCGTCTAGCGCGGTTAGACCTCTTGTGCCTTGAGCCCTGCACACGATTGCATTTTAACCTCATTAGCTGCGTCACATAGCGGGTCAAATCAGGGTGCTTAGTTGCCGTCCCAAGGCAAAAAGGCTCGAGGCTTCTTCAGCAAATGTTGTTTCTCAATTCGTCCTCCTGCCCTTCCACAACGATCGGGGTTCGTCACAAGAATAATATTATAAATTTTGTCATTTTTTAAAGATATCCCATAATTCCCTGTCGATAGATAATGATATCCTATCCACGGAGTAATGTATGGGAGAACGTATGTTTGAGCAACAATAATACGATTCGTTCATATATCCATATATGATAGATACATGTGTCCCTGTCCAGCCGATTATTAGAGTTTTTATCCCTGTCATGCCAAGTGGATTTTCCTTACCTTATTTGTTTATTTCTCTAGTTCTCTCTCTTTCTCTCTCTCTCTCTCTTTTATTTTATTTTATTTTATTTTTATTTTTTTTTCCCTCTTTCTTCCGACTTCGCTGAGAGCAAGGAGCTCTCCAGTCCGGATCAGTCGTCGTCGTACTCTGGAGTTTTAGTTGTCACACCTCCCAGACCCGCCAAGTGAGACCGTGGTTGCTGTGCAATTGAGCGCATCAAAAGAGTGCTGCTGCACAATGGATGCCTTCTGCTCAGCAAAATGGGTTGAAAACTTCGCTCTGGGCGCCTGATGATGGATTCAGTAATGGCGCTGGCGCCAACAAGGTTAGAGAGAGGGAAACTCCAGCCGCTCATTCACCGGCTGAGGGTATTATTATAGTCCGTTCGTGACGGAATGCCGGTGTGGTGGTGTGACGACAACCCATCGGACCTCAGCCTTTAAGTCAACCATTGAGAAAATGAAGAAATGGCGTGTGCTGCTACGTAGTTCTATAAACCTCTCTAAAGTAGTTCCTCTCGGCTTGAACCTTCCAAACGCTTGTAGTCGACTTCATCTCCTTGTCTCATCATCTCAAAGGTATGAACAAACCTCTCTGTGAATACTCTGTATGCTTGTGTAAATACTATTGTTACTAACTATGACTAGGTTATTGCAGAATTAACAATATTGTTCTTATTCAGTAAGTTAATCCTAATCCGCATTGCGACAACTACTTCTCCTGTTGCTGCAACCTTGTTCCATCACTCAATTCAAAATTGATTCATGCACAGCCACATCTTTACCAATCAGTCGCTCCACGCTAACCAATTTGCCTCCATCCCGCGAATGCCGCTTTGTCCCTGTCGTTGGTGCCAGGCGCCAGTCGCCAGCCATAGTGCCAGAAACGCTCTGTTACTGCTCTGGCTTCACCCAGCGCGAATATCCGCCGTCCCCGCCGCTTATCCTTGTTATGACCCTGGCTGCTTTGTGATCTGATTTTTTTATGGTCGTCGGTCACTTTTCTCTTTTCTCTTTTCTCTTTTCTTTTTGGACTTCAATACCCGTCTTTCAACCAATAATGTTAAACGGTTCATTTGAGATTTTGAGTTTTGTGACTTGCTTACTCTCAGAGTGCTTTGATGCTCATGCCGCAGTAGCTTGATAGCCTTAGTCAACTTATTTCAAGATTATCAGGAGTACAGTATTCCAACCGCGGTTACGGTCCGCCTTGCTCTCAGCTGGCTGACGAAATAATGCAGAGACTGATGAAAATATGGATATATTGCTAAAATTGAAAAGATGCTCGGGCACTTTTTCCTAGTTAACACAAGAAATCAACGTTTCAGCCAGGCGCCCAAGCTGACTTTCTTCAGGAGTTGCGGATTTCTCCTTTTTTACTACTTATTTTTTTATATTTTTTATTTTAAACTTGGGCATACAATTGTGAAATTAATAATTGACTCCAAGGAAAGTAACTTGTCATGCACAGTGAAGTGTGGGTTAGTGGTTGCGTTACTCGTGGCAATTATTGCTTGCTGCTCCGTACCAGACATAAAAAACGGGGGGGGGAAAGCCTATTAATAAGTTTCATATCAACAAGTCTGCTTTCAAGGGGCCTGCCTGCCTGCCTGCCTGCACTGTCTGTCATTATTCTGTTCATCCCATGGATTGGATGAGAGGAGATCGCATGCCGCTCGCTGCTCGTTTAAATTTTCGTTTGTCCAATCCACGGGTCCCATTGGGCCGCCGGCACAACCCTCCGTATCCTATCCTTCTGCTTGCCGCCCTTGTTTGTCGCTCCTTTTCGCTCCCTTTGGTCCCCAACCAACCGACCCTCCAAGGTTGCTGCTAGTTGGGCTGGGAGATTATTATTTGGATTGTCTTACATCCCTGGTTTACCCGTTGGCCTATCATATGTGGCACCGGCATATCTTCCCCTTCCCAAGAGTCAGGAGAAACCAAGGTTACCCGACCAAGCTGCGACTAGCGTTTGGCGAACGCTCGTGTCGAGTGCTAAAAGCGGTCAGCAGTGAAGTCTGGTGCGTATGGGCGGTTGGGGGGAGCGCTGGGTGAGTGCATTGAGTGGGCGGCTGCGGGTTCATTTGGCCGCATATGCCGCCCATCGTTATTAATGATCGTTTTCGCCAGCGCCATTGCATTGCACCTCTTATAAATTGGGTGTTACCGCCGCTTGAATTATGCGGATAGCAATTTAGGCAATTTATCGCACAGACAAAGTAATTTCGAATAATAACGCTCCAATGTTCATTGCTAACTGAATATTTTTTCGAGCGGTTCCCAAGCGCTGCTCGATTATATTTTTCCCCCCATATTATCAAAGGCGCCAAAGCTCCTCGCTCTTCTTGACCGGTTTTATTTTTCTATGGAGAATTCCACCCTCATCTTTCACCTCTATCTAGCCCCACTTCGTCCCTGTAAAGTACTCCCCAGAAGCAGATGGTTTGGAGCAATCGAGGCATGGGTTGGTGGAAGGAGTGGTAACTCCAGAAGAGTCATCACATTGTTCTATTCTTGAACTTGGGAATACTGAATTGTATTTTTCTCCTTACCCTGACACGAGGTTCCAAGGTTCCCATTCATCTCCTCCTGGGCTGACAAATAATTTGTCATTAAGATTAGTTACCATCCCAAGGTGGTTCTTCCGTAGAATGTACGTACGAACAGTATAGTAGTACACAGCAATGTTTTATTCGAAATGCCAACAAAAGGTATGTCTTCGTTGTGGTTAATTTCATCATTTGATTATGCACCTACCTATTCCTATGCTATTATTCTCAAGAAAGATTGAGATGATTCTCTTGATAGTTGGATTTGGTGATTCGTTGGTTGGTCCTCCTGTGTAAGTCAGTCAAGGTTTTGTCAGATTCTTCTGAGCCAGGTAATTAATACCAAGAGGCGTCATTATCAAATAATTACCCCAGCCATGGATCCTTTCCACTCGATTTGGGGCCAAAGCGAATCTCCCGTGAACAGCTGCCAACTCTGTAACTTTGTTTTCCTTTTTAGCTTTTTGAAGGTTCCCCCTGCAGGGTTCCCGAAGGCGGATCGTCCTTGTGTCAGAACGCCTGGTGATTCCCCGAGAATTCTCGGCGCTTACTGTTTCAATTAACTATCAGTATGAGAGCATCGAACTTTATTATTGTTCCCCATGTATGAATTGGATGATACCTCGGTATGGGATATCATGTATGTGTTGGTTGAGAGTAACGGATTGGATGTATCTCATCTCCCCCGTGAAGGACCAGGATGTTTCCAATCTGACCCAAGCACTGTGCCAGTTCTAAATGCGAGTAGTGGAGGTGATTTGAGTTTTGAGATCCGTTCCCTCTGTGAGCCTACTCTAACCAATGGTAGATTAGAAGCGAATACTGAGGAGATGAGAATGAAACAAACTCCACACACTCACACACAACATCCCCACACGCATTTGGCATGCACTTCATTGATACTTTCTTCTTCAAAAGATCAGTGAAAAGTCCACTTTTCCCCCTGGCGCTTGGGTGCCTACAACTGCGACGTTCTATTGATGGGTTTAATTCACGCCCGTCAACTTCGCACGTTGTTTCTGAAGTAATATATGTAGCCGTTGTGGATGATCAAGCCCTGAACGGAGGGAGCTGAGACCTTCCCACCTGCCCATGCTGGGGAGGGATGAACCCCTGGCGCAAAAAGTGGTCAATATCACCACTTTCACATACACTGGAATGATGGCGCGTTGAGAGTTGGTCACAACTTTTGTTCTCTCCAGGGCTGGGTGACCGAGTGACTTAACCGTTGAGAGAGAGCCTGCCTAGCAAGTCGGAGATGTGCAGTAGGCGGGGCCCCTGAGGAATTCTGTTTGCAAAGCGACGACCACAGCTTGTTCAAGCTCCATCATCGCGATACTTGAATATACCGTCGCTCATCCCTACCCTCAGCCTCAATATCTTTTCTATCAAACCCCTTCTTCGCTCTTCTTTTGGAAGCATGCATGGGCTTTTTGTTTTAATAGAGACGGCCCAGCTCCACCTTGTCCCATTCTGAGTCCGGTCAACATGTACAACTGAATTTGATGGCACAGAATCCCTGAGAAATTATGTCCAAGAGGGATTATAACCCCGCCATGATCGACGACGTCCTTCATGATGAGTATGATGACTTTATGAAAGAGTTAGAATTTGCTATCTAGCTTCCCCAAGACACTCACATGAGAGTGCTATATCGTTATCAAGTTAACACCGTAGTGTCAGAGTCAGACACATTTTGGCGTGGCACCAGGTCCTTTGAGCTCTTTCTTCGCTATCACTTCCATCTGGGGCAATACATGAGCATTACTGAGTGAGCGCATTGCCGTTGCCATACCCGCTGCGGTAAGGATGTATATATTTTTATGGAGACGTATCACTAGGATGATGATAATGGACATTTTTCCGTGTGTTCCCCTCCAATGATCAAAACAATCAATTTCTTCTCATGTGCCTTGTTCGATACCCATCTCCAGTGCTTAATATTCCGTCAGAATGTTTTGGATGTTTTGATTAACGAAATGAGAACACACCAAGCCAGGGACAATCCTTACCCGGCTGTAGGAAATCAGCTTCACTCTACATCTCATTAAAGGCCGACAATAAGAGGAGGAGCAGAACGAACTGACCAGCAGTTGTAGCAGAAAAGTTAATATCATTGTTCAATTCCAGATCGAATGTGTCGAACAGTATGAATATAACCATGGGGAGAGAAACTATGCAAATATATATTTATATTTATATATAAATATTTTATTTCTGGGCATAGTAAAGACACAACAGAAAACCATAATCTATCGTAAAACGTATGAATGATCTCGAAATACCCTACAAAATATAAAAACGCCCTTAAACTCCAGTAGAAGACGGTAAAATGATACTTGGAAATTCGTGAAAAAGACAAAGAATATATTATCCGCCTGAACACGCACGACCTGTTCCTTTTTGTTGCACACTCGTGTACGCCCAGGCACCCACCCAAAGCCCCCAGATATCAAGTGGAAAGCCAGTCCAACAACTCTGGCACAAAATAACTCACCACAATCCTCGCCCCAGCTCTCAGAATACCCTCCATACTCTCCATCACCATCAACTTCAAATCAAAGACTCCAGCCTTCGCCCCAGCATGGATCATGGCATACTCCCCGCTCACCTGATACGCCGCCACAGGCATATCTTTACCGAGCTCCCTAGCATCGCTAATGATATCCAGGTAGGTGCCGGCAGGCTTGACCATAATGATATCCGCGCCCTCAGCAATATCACGCTGTATGGCACGGCGGGCCAGCCCGCGACCACCCGGAGGCAATTGGTAGCACTTCCGGTCCCCGAAGGAAGGGCAGGAACCCGCCGCATCGCGGAAGGGCCCATATAAGCAGCCGCTAAATTTGGCGCTATAGGACATCAGGAGGACGCGATGGGCGATCCCTGCATCGATGAGTTTGAGTTTTATGGCGCGCACGCGGCCGTCGTTCATGTCTGAGGGGGCGACACAGTGGGCTCCTGCGTCGGCGTAGGCGAGAGCGACGTCGGAGATGCGGTCGACGGAGAGAGCGTTGTTGAGAGAGCCGTCTTCGCGGAGGATACCACAGTGGCCGTGCGAGGTGTATTCGCAGAGGCAGACGTCGGCGATTATGTAGAGTTCTGGGAATTGTGAGCGGATTACGCGGATGGCCTGGATGACGGGGCCGTTGGGGTCGTCTGCGGCTGTTCCTAAGGCATCCTTTGCGCTGGGAGCGAGAGGCACGCCAAAGAGAATGACAGATCGGAGTCCTTTTTGGACTAGAGGGGTGAGAAGTGGGACGATACGGTTAACGCCGTGGCGGCGCTGGTTGGGGAGGGAGGGGATCGGGGTTTCTTCGTCTGGATTGTCCGTGATGAAGAGGGGGTAGATGAGCATGGACTGTTGGCGGGATGGTGCGATGTTAGAAAGAAAATTTTGGATTGATTCATTCGAGTAGAGAAATGCATTCTTTACCTTTGTTAACTGCCGCTCAGCCTGCCATGCTCTGTTCAAAGGATGGCTGTAACCTGCATGGAGCTGGCTGGAGATATCTCCCGATATGCTCACGCTAGTTGCCGCAGTGCTAACGTATGATCGAGGGGGGGTTTGTTGAGATCTCAGGCCATTGGAGGTTAAAGAGCTGCGGTCGTCGGAAAGGCTACCTCTAAAGGCCAGATCAGACACGAGTGAGGAGAACGACATGTCGACTGCGTGTTCACAGGGAATGAAAACGTCCGTGGCGATGAAGTGGGTTTTGTTGGCTCTCTGACTCAAGCGGAATAAACCAATCCCCGAAAGAATGCTGGTTGACTAGGATTGAGAGATTCAAAGCAGATCATAGAGCGGTGTCAAATCTGCAAAGGGTATGGGTATCCAGAGTGAGAGTGTGAGTGTCGGTGTCGGTGTCGGTGTCGGTGTCAGTGTCGGTGTCGGCGCAGGTGCTTGAAGCTTGACAGTTCGTTCTGTGGTGGAGGCGGTGGATTATTTTGCGGCGCAACAAGAACAGTTTTGCCCTTGCTGGTTGGCCAATCACAGACACTGCTTATTAACAGCCCCCGTTCCTTCTCTGGCCGAGCCGACGAACCGCAGAAAAAACCTTCCAAAGCTGAACATTTATTTGTTGGACCGTTCTTTACTCTCTGCTGACGCTACGAGTTCTTTAAATAAGTAGTGAAGTGCATGAATCCAATCACCACTTGGCAAAATGGCAGCAGCAGCAGCAGCAGCAGCAGCAGCAGCCCTATTGATTTATGTAGTCAGTTCTTGCTAAACTTCAAAGGACAAATGAAGCTGAGAACTTGGAATCAATCAACCCATATTGATTCTTTCCGCACATGATACTGGTATGTTCCGTTTTCCGTGTGGGTCAACCCCGAGCTGCTTTGTGCTTTGGAGGAAAATGTACTCTAGCCCAATGTTCACTTAATTAACTCCAGCCACCAAGTACTTCCATCCAGAATGTAGCCTCCCATCCCTAAGCTGTCCCTTCACATACATACATACATACATACATACATACATATATCCATCTCACGACAAGGAAATGTAGTTAAACCAGCATAACTTTGAAGGATGCAAGAAAGAACAAGTCCCCAAACGTAACCCATCTCACAGCTGCACATCGTTATTCAACAGCCTAACTTCCTCCCCAGGCTTGAACGCCGGAAGCCCAATGTACGGACATCCATCACATCGAAAAGCATCGCCCAGCGCGCAATTCCCACAACTGCCCACTTTACCCTGGACCGTAAAGTCAACCTCGGCCAAGTCATTGGTTCTCAGTTTCAGCGTCTCAAGCGCTTTATCCGCGTTGGCGCGTTTGGCTCTATCTTCCGCCTCCAGTTTCTGTGACAGGCCGCACGTGCAGTCCTTGCAAGCTCTTCGGCGTTTGCCTGCTTTTGGTCGGCATTCTGGGGCTATATATGCAAATTAAGCGGTTGGGTGGTTGGCTGATGTCTGGTAGTGAAAAACAAAAGTCATAAAAAAAGGAACTCACGTTGAACAATGTGCCTGCCCATGTCATACTCCCCTAGTAGCTCCTCCTCATCAATCAGCTCCTCATCAGAGTCTTGCGTTTCTTCCACCATCGGGACGCCAAAGTCGTCGCTGAAATCTATAAATCCGACCCCCGAGGGGGTTGAGCTGTTTATTGTAGTTGTCGTCGTCGTAGTGGGAGTAGCAGCAGTAGCAGCAGCAGCAGCAGCAGTAGTAGTAGTAGTGGTGGTAGTAGAAGAAGTAGCGCCCGTAGTCACCCTCACACCATTTGAAGCTGGTAACTCTACTGCCCCGTTCCCAAAAGCAGACTCCCCCAGATTCTTCTTTCTCCCCAACTTCAGCGGAACAGCCTGCTGCGCTCCGAAATCCGGCTTCGCCAACTCGCCCCTATCATCAAATACCAAGCCCGCCAATATCGCCTCATTCCTGAATGCTTGTTCACTGCTGCTCATCTTCTCACCACCACCACCATCACCATCACTTGATCCTAAGCCTGCGGCTGAATCTGACCCTGAACCCCATATTTGATTATCTCGATTCCTCAACTTCCCTCCGGGCTTCAGGCTGTTAACGACCCCCTGTAAAACCCCCCGACTGACCAATCTATAGGTTTCTGCGAGCGTGTTATCTGCTCCTGTCAGCAGCAGCACGACGTCATAGGTTGATTCGGGAAGGGATACGAGGCCTAGCGCGAGTCGGTCGAGCATTTGCAAATCTGTGCTTTCGCGTGCATGCAATCCTAGGATGGCGTTTAGCTTCTCTGGATGTGAGGAGAGGGATGGCGGAGAGAGTAGAAGGAATCGCCCAGAGCCCTGGGCTGGAGTTTGGGAAGGGGGCATGTTGGGAGGTGTGGTAGTTTCGAAAGACTCCAGGGGGTTATGTGTAGAGGGGCAGAAAGGGGGATTAATCAATATTTAGAGCATTGGAGGTTCAAAAGGGAGCAGAGACAATAGGCAAAATCGTGTTGTTCTTGTGTGATGCTGTTGGTGGAACGGTTTATTGGATTTTTCGTGAGGAAAAACTAGAGCCGGGGGAAATTTTATATTGCCCCTCGTTGATAACGAACCTTTTCCAATCGTGTTCCGACGAATCAATTAGTTATTAGTAATAAGCCACCTTAATTTAAGGTTCCAAGCTGCTCATGCTTTCTCCGCGCAATTGTCAGTTTCGTCTGGAGCGACAAGTCATCTTGCTAATTTATTATTTTATAACAATACTTTAAATATCTGAAAACTTATATCAATTTTGGCAAATAGCTGAGATGTCTTCTCAACCAGTAAAATTGTCTCGAAATGAGATCTGATTATCATACAGGTAACTATCCAAGGGGCTGGATTAATAAAGGTACGCGGGCAGAACCTACGAATGAGCAACCTCCTAGAATAAACGCATACACACCTGGGTTATGGTGGTCTGAAGTACAATATAATGCGCTTGTGAGAGATGGGTGATGGATATTACACACCTCCTGCACTACTCTTTCGGTGAAAGGTGTACATTTCCGCCTCACGCATTGTGAAAAAAACGCTGCTTTTCACCACCGGAATCGGTGCACCGATCTGACTCCATATAGCACGAGAACTTCCAATCTGGGCCACTGTTAGAGAGCTCCATGTCACCCGATTTGAAGGCCTTCCGAGAGGAGTAACAGATCTCTCCAATTACTTGTCTGCTGATTATATGGATTCTGGGCATGTTTCGGAGCGAAGACTCCCTTGTCAATATCCCTGATGAGTATATTGGATCACAATTCTCTTTCTAACTGTTTATGGTGTGACCAACAAGAATTTACTGTCGGGCACCTTCGAAGGTACTTGTGGCAAGTTGTGTGGTTAGGGAGGTTAGAAGGCAGACGCCTTGAAAGGGATGATGTCAGAATGCTTCTTTGCAGATCTGCCCCTGATGAACCAACCATAGAGAGAGGTTTGAGCATTTCACGGCAAACAGGGAGAAGAAACTAGAAGAGTGAATTTGAAACTGAGTGAGTGCCACCACCATCATGGATTAAATGTTGGAAATATATACTGGCTATCTTGCATGGAACATTAGCGAGAGACCCTGCCATACAAACAGAGAAGTGATTGAACTGTTGCTCATGTCATAATGAGGTCAATTGCTTCCAGTAGCTTTTATGGACAGATCCCCTACCCGCATGTCGTCATTGTAATCTCAACTGAGGAGAACATCACTTGCTCAACCTCAACAACTCCCTTGCAAATAATGAGGCCTCTATTTTCAATTGCTCCAGTCCATACATAGTTTGGTGATTGACCACTATCATCATCCTTACGATGAATTGAGCTTTTCCCCGGGGATATCAAATTTAGATCATGGCAAAAAGAGGAGGGGAGGAGGGGGGTGGG